>NC_041382.1:117866685-117909462 GCF_002162155.2 Triticum dicoccoides
GGGGCGGCGATGGCCGACGGCGGCGGCGTGGCGGCGACGGCGCGGGGCGGACACGTCCGGCGGCGAGATTTTTGTCCGGCGCGCGAGGTGATGAAGGAGACTAGGGTTTCGACCGGATTTGGAATGGGGGAGGTATAAATAGGCATAGAGGGAGCTAGGAGAGTCCAAATGAGGTGCGGTTTTCGGCCACACGATCGTGATCGAACGATCTAGATGATGGAGAAGACTTAGGTGGGTTTTGGGCCAAATTGGAGGGGTTTTGGGCTGCCACACACACGAGGCCTTTTCGGTCCCTCGGTTAACCGTTGGAGTATCAAACGAAGTCCAAATGATACGAAACTTGACAGACGGTCTACCGGTAGTAAACCAAGGCTGCTTGGCAAGTATCAGTCCAATCCGGAATGTTTAATCCCCACACACGAAAGAAAGCAAGAAATGGCCACCGGAGGAGAACGAAGCGCCGGAAAACAAAACGGACAACGGGGAAAATGCTTGAATGCATGAGACGAACACGTATGCAGATGCAATGCACATGATGACATGATATGAGATGCATGACAATGACAACAACACACGGAGACAAAACCCGAACCCGAGGAAACAAACATAACTTAACGCCGTAAACGGCAAAGTTGGAGTACAAATCGGGAAAGTTACATCCGGGGTGTTACAACACTCCACCACTATGAAAGGATCTCGTCCCGAGATCTAGGACTGAAAGAACGCCGGGTACTCAGAACGGAGGTGATCCTCACGTTCCCAGGTAGCTTCACGGTCGGAATGGTGTGACCACTTGACTTTGAGAAATTTGATTGACTTGTTGCGGGTCTTGCGTTCAGTCTCTTCGAGAATAGCAACTGGGTGCTCACGATAAGAGAGATCTTCTTGGAGCTCAATGTCCTCGAAGTTGACGGTGCGGTCAGGAGTCTTGAAGCACTTTCGGAGCTGAGAGACATGGAACACGTCATGGACATTTGCAAAGTTTGAAGGAAGCTCGAGTTGATAGGCGAGGTCGCCTCTCTTGCTGACAATCTTGAAAGGTCCCACGTATCTGGGGGCAAGCTTCCCTTTGATACCGAAGCGACGAGTACCTTTCATAGGAGAGACACGGAGGTAAACAAGATCTCTGATCTCGAAAGCCAAATCACGATGCTTACTATCATAGTAGCTCTTCTGATGGGATTGGGCTGCTTTGAGGTTATCACGAATGACTTTGCACATTTCTTTTGCCTCTGTGATTAAGTCATTACCTAAAAGCTCATGTTCACCGGTTTTAGACCAGTTGAGAGGGGTACGACACTTCCTGCCATACAGAATTTCAAAAGGGGCCCTGCCCGAACTTGCTTGAAAACTGTTGTTGTAGGAGAATTCAACATAAGGAAGACAATCCTCCCACTTCATGCCGAAGGAGATCACACAAGCCCTGAGCATATCTTCAAGAATCTGGTTGACACGCTCGACTTGACCGCTTGTTTGAGGATGGAAAGCTGTGCTGAAGCGGATGTTGGTGCCCATGGCCTTCTGAAAAGAATCCCAAAACTTCGAGGTAAAGATGCTGCCACGGTCTGAAGAGATCACTTGAGGAATACCGTGCAGAGAAACAATACGAGAGGTATAGAGTTCCGCCAATTGAGCTGCATTGATCGACTCTTTGATAGGCAGAAAGTGAGCCACTTTGGTGAGTTTGTCGATGACAACGAATATAGCATCATTGCCACGCTTGGACTTTGGAAACCCAGTCACAAAGTCCATTTCAATGTGGTCAAACTTCCATTCTGGAATGGCAAGAGGTTGGAGGAGACCAGCTGGCCTTTGGTGTTCTGCCTTCACTCTTCTGCAGACATCACATTAATTCATGAATTGAGCAATCTCGCGCTTCATTTGAGTCCACCAATAAGCTTGCTTGAGGTCCTGATACATCTTCGTGCTCCCAGGGTGGATGGAGAGGAGAGAATTGTGAGCCTCGTTCATGATCACTTTATGAAGGTCACCTTTGGGTACTACAATACGATCCTCGAAGAAGAGAGTATCCTTGTCATCAAGGCGGTAGCACTTGTACTTGGGTTGACCCTTGGCAATCCCAATCTTCACCTTTTTCACCATAGCATCAAGAAGATGGGCTTGGCAAATCTGGTCGTCTAAGGTAGGAGAGACTTGAAGGCTGGCGAGGAATCCTTAAGGAACAACTTGCAGATTAAGTTTGCGGAAAGCTTCACAAAGCTCGGGTTGATAAGGCTTGAGAATCAGACTGTTACAATAAGCTTTCCTGCTCAATGCGTTAGCAATCACATTGGCCTTGCCTAGAGTATACTCGATACTAGGATTATACTCTTGAATCATTTCGACCCATCGAGTTTGCCTGAGGTTGAGATTAGGCTGGGTGAAGATGTACTTGAGACTCTTGTGATCAGTGAAAATGTCCACTTTTCTTCCCAATAAAAGATGTCTCCAAGTCAAAAGAGCATGCACAACTGCCGCCAACTCGAGATCATGAGTGGGTTAGTTCTTCTCATTAGGCTTCAACTGGCGAGATGTATAAGCAACAACTTTCTTCTCTTGCATCAATACTGCGCCAAGACCTTGGAGAGAGGCGTCACAAAAGACCTCGTACGGCTTGGATTCATCCGGCAGAGTCAGAACTGGAGCAGTGATCAATTTCTCTTTCAAAGTGTTGAAAGCAATGTCACACTCCGGAGACCAAATGTACTTGACGTGCTTCTGGAGAAGATTTGAGAGAGGCTTCATGATCTTAGAAAAGTTTTCAACGAATCTTCAGCAATAGCTTGCGAGACCGAGGAAGCTATGGAGTTGCTTCACGTTCTGAGGAGGTTCCCAACTCACAATTGCAGAAACCTTCTCAAGGTTCACGGCAATGCCCTTGGCAGAGATGATATGACCAAGATAAAGAACCTCATCGAGCCAAAATTCACACTTGGAGAACTTGGCGTAGAACTGATGTTCTCTGAGCTTATCAAGAACCAAACGCAAGTTCTTGGCATGATCTTCCTTGTTCTTGGAGAATACCAGAATTTCGTCGAGATAGACCAAAACGAAGTCATTGGTGTAGGCGTTGAAGATGAAGTTCATGCGAGAGAACGTTGGAGGAGCGTTGACGAGACCGAAAGACATGACAGTGTATTCATATGAACCAAAGCTTGTCCTGAACGCCGTCTTGGGAATATCTTGCTCACGGATTAGAATCTGATGATAACCCATACGGAGATCAAGCTTGGAGAATACTCGAGCACCTTTGAGTTGTTCGAACAGCTCATTGATGTTGGGAAGTGGGTATTTGTTCTTGATGGTCTTCTTGTTCATTAGACGATAATCAACACAAAGTCGGTCCGTTCCATCCTTCTTCTTCACAAAAAGAACCCCACAACCCCACGGAGAAGAACTAGGCCGGATGAGACCCATTTTCTCTTGAATATTGAGTTGCTTCTTCAGCTCCTTCAACTCTTCAGGTCCGAGCTTGTAAGGATGCTTGCACACAGGTTCCGTGCCAGGCTCAAGATCAATAACGAATTCAACTGGACGGTGCGGAGGCATTCCTGGAAGCTCTTCTGGAAAGACATCTTGATATTCGCAAACGACTGGAATTTGCGAAATAGCATCCAATTCACGCTTCTCATTGAGAGAAAACAGACGGATGTATTATACCGAGCGGCAAAGACAATTACATCCTCAGACGAATGAGTCAATTGAATCTGACTGGCAGCACAATCAAGATGTGCCTTGTGCTTAGAAAGCCAATCCATTCCGAGAATAAGATCAATATCCGAGTTACCAAGAAAAATTGGGGAAGAAAGGAACTTGTGGTCACCCAATGTGATAGTAACCTCCGGGACGCAAGTGTTAGCTATCATGTGCTTGCCCGGTGACACAATTTGCAAGGAACTTTGCAGATACTGGTAATCACACTCATACTTTGATGCAAAAGGTTTGGAAATGAAGCAATGCGATGCACCAGTGTCAAAAAGAACTTTTGCAGGAATATCATTAACAGGAAGGTTACCCATGATGACATCTGGTGAGTCCTCTGCCTGAGCTGCATTCACCATATTGACCTTGGCGAACTTGGGGTTATGCTTGACCACAGCTATACTTGCCGATCTCACAGCAGGAGGAGGAGGAGGAGGAAGACACCTCTGGTTGAAACACTTGTTGGCATAGTGACCCTTTTGTTGGCACTTGTTGCACATGACCTCTGAAAGCGGATGGTGGTACGGAGCACTCGATCTTGGAGCTTGAGACGAAGTCTTGTTCTGAAAGCCAGGGTTGGGTGGGTGTGAAGAACCACTGCCACCTTTCCTCTTCTGCTGATACGGCTGACGAAACGGAGGAGGAGGAAGCCAATACTTCTGCTGCTTGCCACTTGAGTAGAGGAAGAAGGAGTAGCATCTCTGACTCGCTTCTTGGAAGCATCACACCTCAACTGAGCAGCCTCTTTCTTCAATGCCATGTTGTAGAACTCATCGTATCTCAAGGGCTCGAAGAGGACAAGAGCTAGCTGAATTTCTTCTCTGAGACCACCCCTGAACTGGTATATCATGCTCTTCTCATCATGGACGTCCTGCTTGGCAAAGCGGGCGAGCTTCTGGAACAACTTGTTGTAGTCATAGACAGACAAAGGGCCTTGCTTCAGATTGTGGAATTCCTCACACTTGCTTTCAACCACGCTTTGAGGAATATGATGAGCTCGGAAATCTTGACGGAAATCATCCCAAGTGATAACACGTCCACCTCTGGAGTCCTTGTACTGCTGGAACCATTCTGCAGCTTGATCTTTGAGTTGGAAGGAAGCGAACTTGACAAAGTCCTTAGGCCTGACGTTACTGCACTCGAAATGCTTGCACAGATCCACAAGCCAATCGTCAGCATCGGTTGCCTCAACACAATTGCTGAAAGTCTTTGGCCCGTTAGCAAGGAACTGGTTGAGTGTAGCAAAGTGACTCTGATTGCTGCCTTGATTCCCTTGGTTGCCTTGATTGCGCTCTTGAAGAATTTGCATGATCAACTGTGTGTTTGCATTGGTTGCGGCCATCACAGCTTGCCATGCCTCTGGAGGAGGTGGAGGTGGTGGTGAATCAGGATTCGGAGTCGTGCGCGTTGGAGGAGCCATCCTGAAGAGGTTGACCACCATTAGCACATTGACAGACAAATATTGAAGCTGAATCCAACGGAATGAAAATTGCAACATATAGTCTTCACATCCGAACAAAATGAACGAATGTATTCCTCTTGAAATGGTCACATATCCATAAATTGAGAAGCCACTTAGAATTAAGGTAGAGAAATAAATCAACAAGGTACGGATCAAGAACGAATAATCGGTAAGAAATCCCAATCTCAAACCAATATCCGTGGAAGAAGAACTAGAGCTACTAGAATTCCCACCTATGAAACTCCCGAACCTTTCCGGTTATGCAATCAGGTGTTGGGGATACAGGGGAAGCATAATATCTCACCCAAACCAGGAAATCCTACATCCAACTGTATCCATCGTTCAACACATAACCAAGAAACCTTCGGAAACCATCTACCTCAACCTTCGAAAAGCATCCGTTATACAAGTTATGGTGATACTCCTGAACTCCCGCCCCAGTACTGGGTGGCATCGAGGTTATCTCACCAACGAACTGCATAAAAGAGATTTTCGATGTCGGCGTACTAGACTCAGGTATTCCAGAACTGCAATGATAAAATTATGATGACAACACCTCAGAGCTCAACTCCCGGGACACTTCCACTAAACCCCTGACAGGAGGCACCAAGACAATGTTCTCATCATAAAACCATCGGAACGATTCCAAGATACCCGCATGATCCTAAATTTTTTTAGTGAAATTTGAGAAGAGAAGAGTCAAAACTCTACGTCAGGATGCCTTACCAGAGCGATGAGGAGACTGGGAAGTAAAAAGAATTCCTAAACTCTCCGATATATAATTCCTAAATGACTCAAAACATTTTTCTAGACACAACTCGGCCGCTAATAATGATCAAGCAATGGGGCTCCTAAGGTCGGGGAAGGCTCTGATTACCAACTTGTAACACCCTCGATGCGACTATATCTCCCACGTGTCGAGGCATGACTTAGAGGCATAATCGCATTGAAGGCATATGTCACAAGTTAGGCAATCTTCACAACATCCCATGTAATATAAATAATAAAGGGGAGATAACAATAGTTGGCTTACACTCGCCACGTCAATCAAGTACATAAATAACAGTACATCATCCAAACACTCATGGCCCGACTACGGCGCCAAAATAAAAAATAACCCAACATGCGACACGGACCCAATCACCCCCAACTGGGCACCACTACTGATCATCGGGAAAGGAAACATAGTAACGTTGAGAGTCTTCGTCGAACTCCCACTTGAGCTCATACGCGTCTCCTGGAGCGGAATCATCAGGCCCTGCATCTGGTGTAATAGTAATCTATGAGCCACAGGGACTCAGCAATCTCGCACCCTCGCGATCAAGACTATTTAAGCTTGCAGGTAAGGCAAGGTAAATATAGGTGGAGCTGCAGCAAGCGACTAGGAAATATGGTGGCTAACTTATTCGCAAAAGAGGGCGAGAAGAGGAGGCAAAGCACGAGCGAGAAACTAAAGAGCAACCTGCGCAAACATTACTCCAACATCATGTCCGCTTCCCGGACTCCGCCGAGAAGAGGCCATCATGGTAACACACTCGGTTGATTCATTTTAATTAAATTAAGGTTCAAGTTATCTACAACCGGACATTAACAAATTCCCATCTGCCCATAACCGCAGGCACGGCTTTCGAAAGTTCAAAACCCTGCAGGGGAGTCCCAACTTAGCCCATGACAAGCTCTCATGGTCAACGAAGGAATAGACCTCCTCCCAAGACGTTCCGATCAGACTCGGTATCTCGGTTACTCAAGACACTTCGACAGTTTAAAACAAGACCAGCAACACCGCCCGAATGTGCCAACAAATCCCGATAGGAGCTGCACATATCTCTTTCTTAGGGCACACTCAGATGAGCGCTCCATACAACTAAAACTAAACCTCGAGTTTCCCCGAGGGGGCGCTGCACAAGACTCTAGTTTGGACCAACACTCAGAGGAGCACTGGCCCGAGGGGGTTTAAAATAAGATGACCCTTGGGCTCCGGTAACCCAAGGGAAAAAGAGGCTAGGTGGCGAATGGTAAAACCAAGGTTGGGCATTGCTGGAAAATCTTTAATCAAGGCGAAATTTCAAGGGGTTCCCATTATAACCCAACCGCGTAAGGAACGCAAAATCCGGAAACATAACACCGATATGACGGAAACTAGGGCGGCAAGAGTGGAACAAAACACTAGGCGAGAGGCCGAGCCTTCCACCCTTTACCAAGTATATAGATGCATTAAGATAACAAGATAATATAATTATATCCCAACAAGTAAATAAATGTTCCAACAAGGAACGGGCTCCAATCTTCACCTACAACTAGCAACGCTATAAGAGGGGCTGAGCAAAGCGGTAACATAGCCAATCAACGGTTTGCTAGGACATGGTGGGTTAGAGGTTTGACATGGCAATTTGGGAGGCTTGAAAGCAAGTGGTAGGCATCGTAGCAATGGCATAGCAAAAGAGCGAGCAAACTAGCATAGCAAAGATAGTAGTGATTTCGAGGGTATGATCATCTTGCCTGCACAGTTGTCAGAGTTGACTGGATCCTCAAAAGCAAACTCAACGGGCTCCTCGTTAGCGAACTCGTCTCCTGGCTCTACCCAAACAAGACAAACAAGCAACAAGGACACAATCAACCACGTGCAAGAACCAAACAAGATGATGCGATGATGATATGCTATGCGGGATGCGATGCGGGATGCAAAATGCAAGATATGACAGCAAACGCATGAACCTGGCCTCAACTTGGAATTCCAAGTTTGCCACTGGAAAGATGAGATGAAATTGCTTGAAAACGATATAAAGAACACCGGAATCAGAGTTACGGTTTGGAAATGGCAAGCGATTCAAAAATGACACCGGTCTGCGATTTACAGCAAGTAGGCATCTAAATGCAATGAGATGAACATGCTACAACACCCAAATAAGACAACAAAATACATGGCAGGGATGCATACAAGATGCTTAACAAAAGTCTAACACTGAGCTACGGCCAAATCATCCATTAACAGGTTCAAACAAGCATGGCAAAAATGCATATGACAAACAAATCTCAGACTTAGTAAAATCAACACTTGTCTGGAATTTCAGATCAGGTAGCCCTCTTCGGAGCAACAAAACTCTAAGCTGCAGGATCTGAACATGGCAAAGTAAAGCATGGCATGGAGCTACTCAAAGAGCTTAACAAAAGTCCCTTAGTGACCTTGAGCCAAAAGGGATCAGAAAATACAATTACAAGCATGTGAACATAGCAAAAACATAATCAGTTTTCAGACTTAGTGAAAACTGACACATGCTGAAATATAACGCAAGTAGGCATGTTTACGAGCTCGATGCACTCACTATGGTGCAAGTCATGGCAAGACAAGCATACACCCATCAAGAAGGCACAAAATGAAATCTAGACATGGCAAGAACAATAGCATAGCATGCATGGATCAACTACAACATCACCGGCAAAATTGCAAACAAGTTGACAATCTGCCCAGATTTACAAAGTAGCAAAAGTAGAGCTCGATTGACTCAAGCTAGGGTGCTCCATAATTGCAAAAAAAGACATGTATGGATAGAGCACTACAATATTAACAAAACAACTTTACTGATCATCCTCAAAAAAGGCACGGATCACTAGGAAACAACATGAACATATGGCATCATGAGATAAACAGCTGCAGGACTTAGTGAAATTACTAAGTCCGTGAAAACAGAATTACTAAGTGCACCAGTTTGCAAGCTTGCACTAGTCACCACACACATCCTAAAAATACATGGGTTGCACCTTTGGAAAGATGAAAAAACCCTTAACAAAACACATGTAGAGCATCAGGGCATATAATTTACACATTAATCATGGCAAAAATGACAAAACCTATCAGATCTGACAATTAACTCAAGTAACCCTCTTCTAACAGCATTTCGGGCATCAATATGAACTCAAATGAAAATGATGCAATGGAATGAAATGATTTACTCTCTGAGATGAACATTTTGATATGCTATATGCATGATTCGGAGCTACGGATGCAAAGTTACGGGTCCACAAACATGAGCACATGGGCTAGGGTTTCTGAGAAAAGTCAACCTCCGAATGGATCTAGATCTGGCGGTTACTGTAGCTCCGGATCGGACACTGTAGCACGGCAGCGCGGAAGCCGAGGAACGACGGCGGGGCTCGCCAGAGAAGGGGCCGCGGCGACCGGAGGAAGGAGGAGACCGCCGGGGAGGTGGATCCGGCCACTCCCGGCCGGATCTGGCGGCGGAGGTGGCGGCGGCGGCCGGCGGGGCCTCGGGCGGCGCGGGCGAGGGTCGCGGGCCCGGGTCGGCGATGGCCGACAGCGGCGGCGGGGGTGCTGGGCGGGCACGTCCGGCGGCGAGATTTTTGTCCGGCGCGCCAGGTGATGAAGGAGACTAGGGTTTCGACCGGATTTGGAATGGGGGAGGTATAAATAGGCATCGAGGGAGCTAGGAGAGTCCAAATGAGGTGCGGTTTTCGGCCACGCGATCGTGATCGAACGATCTAGATGATGGAGAAGACTTAGGTGGGTTTGGGGCCAAATTGGAGGGGTGTTGGGCTGCCACACACATGAGGCCTTTTCGGTCCCTCGGTTAACCGTTGGAGTATCAAACGAAGTCCAAATGATACGAAAGTTGACAGGCGGTCTACCGGTAGTAAACCAAGGCCGCTTGGAAAGTCTCGGTCCAATCCGGAAATGTTTAATCCCCACACACGAAAGAAAGCTAGAAATGGCCACCGGAGGAGAACGAAGCGCCGGAAAACAAAACGGACAACGGGGAAAATGCTCGAATGCACATGATGACATGATATGAGATGCATGAAAACGACAACAACACACGATGAAAAAACCCGAACCCGAGGAAATAAATATAACTTAACGCTGGAAATGGCAAAGTTGGAGTACAAATTGGGAAAGTTACATCCGGGCTGTTACACGAATACTCTGACGTAATCGGAGGCTCTGCCACCGAAATAACACCTTCGGCCCACGTGATTATGGCTGTCATCGCCCCGTGGACAAAACCCTTCTTGGCTTACCTAACTAGGCAATAACTCCCTGGTGACCCAAACAAGGAACGTTGCATTGTGCGGAGGTCTAAAGCCTACAAGGTCCACGAGGGAGAGCTTTATAATAAAAGCGGTACCGGAGTACTTCAAAGGTGCATCTCCGAAGAGGAAGGACGACAACTTTTGGCAAAAATTCATGCTGGACTCGGCGGCCATCACGCCGCAGCTCGAGCCCTTGTAAGGAAGGCCTTCCGTATAGGTCTCTACTGGCCAGCGGCCCGAGCAGACGCACAAGACCTCGTCCAACATTGCGTCGGTTGCCAGCTTTTTGCAAATCAAAGCCATATGCCACCTACCGCTCTCCAAACAATCCCCATTACTTGGCCCTTTGCGGTCTGGGGGCTTGATATGGTCGGACCCCTTAAATGAGGAAGCCATAAGAAAAAGTACCTATTGGTCATGGTGGATAAATTCACCAAATGGATAGAAGCCAAACCAGTTAAAACGGCCGAGTCAAGACCAGTGATAGACTATATCCGGGGTTGTACACCGTTACGGCATCCCCCACAGCATCATCACCGATAACGGCTCGAACTTTACAGGCGACAAAGTAAAAACTTGGTGCGGCAACATGGGCATTAAGCTTGATTATGCCTCCGTCTATCACCCCTAAACAAACGGTCAAGTCGAGTGAGCAAATGGTCTTATTATGAGCGGCATTAAACCCAGATTAGTACGATCCGTGAAGGAATCGGATACGCACTAGGTTGAGGAGCTCGACTCCATACTATGGGGGTTGCGGACCACGCTGAATCTCACTACCGGATACACACCATTTTTATGGTGTACGGTGCAGAGGCGGTACTGCCCCGCGACATCATCATGACTCACCTCGAGTGCGCATGTACAAAGAGAAAGAAGCCGAGCTTGATCGGCAGGACAGTTTAGACGCCCTGGAGGAGGAGCGTGACGTGGCAAAAGCCCGCTCCGCATTCTATCAGCAACAGGCTCGACGGTATCAAAGCAGAGAAGTGCGGGCCAAAACATATAACGTTGGCAAACTCGTTCTATGCCTACCAGAGAAGAAAAAGGACAAGCTCAAGCCCAAATGGGAAGGTCCCTTCGTTATTGACAAAGTTCTAACCGGTGGAGCGTACTGTCTGCAGGATGCATTGGACAATCGACTCGAGCCAAACCCATGGAATGCCGCCAGACTCTGTAGGTTCTACGCCTAGTGTCGGACTCTATGTTCGTCTCCTTACCTCCGTCAATTTTTTATACATCCGTTATCTGTCTTTTTCTTTCTTTCTTTCTTCCCTTTTTCTTCACGACCTTAAAAGGTCAAAATGTGTCTTGACTACACAATCTTGATGCGCTAGGCATGCTCATTATACCTGGGGTCTTCTTATACAGAAGCTTAATATAACTATGTTCCGGGCTCTATGCCCCCCGCACATGTGTTACTTTTCCACATGTACCTTATCTTCGCCATTATATGCATCGATATCACTTATGTTTTGGCCAAGCTGGGTTGCCTGACTCTTGTGTTTATGCCCTAAGTTCCCGTTAATTTGGCTAGGGCATAAGGAGAGCACCTCTGCGATTGTTACCACCGGGTCAGCCGGATGTGTACCTCAGACTGGGTAAGGCCGAAAGCTAGCGTTCTAAAGGGAATATTCAGTCGGTGAACAAAAGATGACTTTTACTTATTACAATATATGCCCCCAGATGTTTATATCCTGCGTCTCTTTTCGCAGTTCAGACATGCACATTAATGCATGCGTACCCAGGCAAAGGAACCCTTAACGGAACTATTCTCCCTGGAAGATGTTTCTTACTATTCATATAATATAACATAGCTAGTTGGGTACTTGTCTGTTCAAGCACTTATGACCCCTACACCGAGTTTCCACGCGTACCCTGGTTTTTACATAACTGAGCGGGTATTCGGATACACTCTGGACTGTCGGGTCCGGGGGTCGAAGTGAAAAGGTCCGCCATGACAAATGATTTACAATCCGGCTAGGGACAATATATGTCACTTGAAGTACATAGTCACTTAGACTGACTAAATTATTCTTCTATGCCATCCAATAGGCTGTCTAGCCTACAATCTTGTTGGGAATACTTTGCGGCTAATTTCACCTGGTCATACACCAAACTGGCGGGGATCTCTTTTGCATCAGACCCCACAGGTCCGACCTCGACCATGTGGTTCGGGTCAGCCTTGGTATATCGCGTCTTCACCATGGCCCAGGCTTCCCTTGCACCTTGTCGGCAGGCCGATATCTTCCATAATCGGAAGCACCGCCGCGCTCCCTTAAGCATCTCTACAAGCTCCCCCATGCCTCCTGGCAGGGAGGCGGATGGCCACAAGGCTTCGGCAATGCCCTGCATCACATGTAGTACTTGTTCGTGCAGTTGTGAGAGCTCTTGCAGAAGATCACCCGCAGACCCGGGCATCTCCTCCACGGGACGACCCATTAGCATACCTATAGATATAACTCTATTAGCAGGTTTCTTCGTCGAAATCTATAAAAGTTCGTTCAAGCACTTACTAAAAATGTCGCGTCGAAGCCTCTTATTCTCCTTTATGGAGTCAGCAAACTGGGCCCGAACATCTTTCAGTTCAATGCCCAGCCGCGTATTGGCATCTTGGAGATCGTTTTTCTCCCACCTAACCTGCGTAAGCACGCAATCGTCAGCATTTAGCTGTCGTTGAGCATGTTGCTCATCCCCTCGCATGACCTCCGGATTCACTCCGGAATCATCTGCAGAATCTATTGTTAGATTTACATACATACCGAATACTAACTGGTACATGTCATTCTTTTTGATAGGAACAAGTCTTTCCAGATGGGGCCTTCTTGGACTCCTTCATTGCGGCAACTACGGCCCGTAGCTGGGCTTTGCACTCATCCAGCTCTTGAGACATCTAGGTATTCTTCTCCGTAAGAACCTATGCAAATGATGATCCTTAAATCAATTGTGCCAACTGCTTCAAGTCTTAGGGGCTACTGATATACATAATTATCAGATTTTGTTATCCGTATATCCTTTACATACTGGTTCATGGCTCTGGCAAGACCATTTTGAGCACCTCGGATGTACGTGTCTCCTGAGTTGAAGGCATCAAACGCCTGTTCAGAGAAACTAGGGTCACGGAGTACGGCCCGGCGACGCATGTGATTCATGGCACTCTCCACTTCAGAATTCGTAGCGGACAACCTATCCGCATCCTCTGTAGGAGGAACATCCAACGCTGGCCCCACATTAGCGTGTGCCTCTAAGTCCGGCTCTGGAGCCCGGCTGGTGGAGGCCTGACCAGAAAGCTCTTCGGATATGGTCCGGCGAGCACTTTTCCTGCCAGGAACCACACATTTTATTGTATTTAAAATGGCGACAACCACGGAACAGGGTTTTTTTTCATACCTCTGCAACAACGTCTTAGTCCTGACCGCCTTCCTTTTAAGCCTACCCGGCTTCGGTGCCCCTTGTTGGTGAGTCACTACGGGTTCGGCATGGCGTCCCGAGGGCCTTCCCTGTAAGACACCATATGTGTGCTGTAGATGAAGCGCGAAAAAAGGGATCCTTCTCGGAAGCTGGGACTCCGGTTTACTTACATGCGATGTAGGGGGCAATCCAGGATAATCGGCTATGATGGCCAACAAGGCACCATCGCAGCTTAATTGATAGAACGTCCTGTCAATGAGCTCCACAAAGGTGTCCGGATCTTCTTCGAGTTCGGGGTCAAGGGCCCGGTCAGGGTCCTATGGTTGTGGAGACGGGCTGTGGACCTCCCTCATAGCTTTTTTAGTTCCTGCTATAAAATAGCAAGGTAAATATTTATGACGAAGAATGCGGGAAGGTCTGGAGTAAAAAGTAGCAGCTCACCCATTTTGGGGGGTTGTAAATGGAGAATCCATCCCGTGTCTTAATGCGGATGAACTCCTCTTCCTCTCCTTTATATAAATCAGACAGTATTTTTGCTAAAGCAACGGCGGAGTCCGGACCTTTACGACCGCAGCGGGTAGCATCGTCTTCTCCATTGAAGTACCACATGGGTTGACCCTGATACTGAATTGGCTGCACCCCCCGCATTATACATATTGACATAACCTCGTTTATTGTCAGTCCTGATTTGGCTAGCGTTTTTATCCGGCCCATCAGGTAAATGACCTCTCTGTTATCTTCCTCTTGGGGGCTCTAAGGGCGCCAGCTGCTGCGTTTCTTCAAAGGGGCATTATTAAACTCAGGAAGGCTCATCCGAATAGGGTCTGGAAGAGGGACGTCCTCCATATAAAATCACTCCGAAGGCCAGTGTTTGGATGACTTCTTCGTGGTGCCGGACAGGTATCTGGTCCCGGCGATGCGCCATATTTCGGCTCCGCCCACTTGATATATTGACCCCTCCTGTGTACGGGGTACGATGCAGAATAGCCTCTTCCATAGCTCGAAATGAGCTTCGCAGCCCAGAAACAGCTTGCAAAAGGCGACGTAGCCTGCGATGTGTAATATGGAGGCGGGAGTAAAGTTATGCAGCTGGAGGCCGTAGAACTCCAGGAGCCCGCGGAGGAATGGATGGATTGGAAATCTGAGTCCCCTCAATAAGTAAGGGACAAGGAATACCCGCTCCCCCATGGATGGGTTCGGAAAGCTCTCTGCTTGCTCCCCGCCATTATAAGTGGCTAGTCCGACTCGAACGGGGACCATATACGCTGGAGGGAGAAACCCCTGGGTTTGTAAGTCTACTAATTGGTTGTGGGGGACGAAACACTTCTTCCAATTGCCTGGCTTAGGGCTACGGGAGTGAGAGGAGGAGCAACGATGGTCGGCCATGATGGGATGGACTTTTTCGGGCACGCTCCGATGGATGCTCGCTGTGGGAGGATGGTGTGATCTGGATCTGAGGATCCCCATCTCTTTAAATAGACGATTTACTCACATGGTTAGGGTGGCAAGTGTAAAAATGCCCCGACTTCTCGCATTCGCTCGACACGTGGAGGATAGCCATTATTAGGCGCAGAAGCCAAGGAGTGCAACGTTCATGGGAAGTCGGACACTACTCAACATGTACTCGTGATTTGGAGAAGAACCCGCCTTGCAATGCCGAAGACAATCTGCGTGTCGGACTCATCATCATTGAAGCCTGGTTCAGGGGCTACTGAGGGAGTCCTAGATTAGGGGGTCCTCGGACAGCCGGACTATATACTTTTGCCGGACTATTGGACTATGAAGATACAAGATTGAACACTTCGTCCCGTGTCCGGATGGGACTCTCCTTTGCGTGGAAGGCAAGCTTGGCAATTCGGATATGTAGATGTCCTCCCTTGTAACTGACTCGGTGTAACCCTAGCCCCCTCTGGTGTCTATATAAGCCAGAGGGTTTGGTCCGTAGGACAACAACAATCATAACCATAGGCTAGCTTCTAGGGTTTAGCCTCTACGATCTCGTGGTAGATCAACTCTTGTAATACTCATATCATCAAGATCAATCAAGCAGGAAGTAGGGTATTACCTCCATCGAGAGGGCCCAAACCTGGGTAAACCTTGTGTCCCCCGCCTCCTGTTACCATCTGCCTTAGACGCACAGTTTGGGACCCCCTACCCGAGATCCGCCGGTTTTGACACCGACAACGAGCTCTTCGTCACCCCCATAAATGAGAAACATATCCTTAGTCCTTTTCAGGTACTTCAGGATATTCTTGACCGCTGTCGAGTGCTCCATGTCGGGATTACTTTGGTACCTTCCTAGCAAACTTACGACAAGGTTTACATCAGGTCCAGTACACATCATGGCATACATAATAGACCCTATGGCTAGGGGATGACACTCATCTTTTCTCTATCTTCTGCCGTGGTCGGGCATTGAGCCGTGCTCAATATCACACATTGCAATACAGGCAACAAACCCTTCTTGGATTGATCCATATTGAACTTTTTCAATATCTTGTCAAGGTATGTGCTTTGTGAAAGACCAATGAGGCGTCTCGATCTATCTCTATAAATCTTGATGCCTAATATGTAAGCAGCTTCTCCAAGGTCCTTCTTTGAAAAACATTTATTCAAGTAGGCCTTTTTGCTTTCCAAGAATTCTATATCATTTCCCATTGAAAGGATCGAGAAGAGGTGTCTAGAGGGGGGGGTGATTAGACACTAAGTGCTAAAAGCTGCAGTTTTTAATTTCTTTGAGTTAAAGTGGAGTTTTTGCAGAAGTTTAACAATACATATCAAGCAAGCATGCAAAGAGTGTATGAGCAGCGGAAAGTAAAGCATGCAACTTGCAAGAATGTAAAGAGATGAGATTGGAGTGTGCAAACGCAATTTGGAGACACGTAGATTTTGAGACGTGGTTTCGATAAGTGGTGCTATCGTACATCCACGTTGATGGAGACTTCAACTCACGAAGGGTAACGACTGCGTGAGTCCACGGAGGGCTCCACCCACGAAGGGTCCACGAACAAGAAACCTTGTCTATCCTATCATGACCGTCGCCCACGAAGGACTTGCCTCACTAGCGGTAGATCTTCACGAAGTAGGCGATCTCCTTGCCCTGACAAACTCCTTGGTTCAACTCCACAATCTTGTCGGAGGCCTTCAAGTGACACCTAGCCTATCTAGGAGACACCACTCTCTAAGAAGTAACAAATGGTGTGTTGATGATGAACTCCTTGCTCTTGTGCTTCAAATGATAGTCTCCCCAACACTCAACTCTCTCTCGCAGGATATGGATTTGGTGGAAAGAAGATTTGAGTGGAGAGCAACTTGGGGAAGGCTAGAGATCAAGATTCATATGGTAAGAATGGAATATCTTGGCCTCAACACAAGTGTAGGTAGTTCTCTCTCAGAAAAAGTAGGTTGGAAGTGTAGGTTTGTTCTGATGGCTCTCTCCATGAATGAAGAGGTGGTGGAGGGGTATATATAGCTGTCGGTGTCAAAACCGGCGGATCTCGGGTAGGGGGTCCTGAACTGTGCATCTAAGGCAGATGGTAATAGGAGGCAGGGGACACGATGTTTTACCCAGGTTCGGGCCCTCTTGATGGAGGTAAACCCCTACGTCCTGCTTGATTATTCTTGACAATATGAGTAGTACAAGAGTTGATCTACCACGAGATCGGAGAGCCTAAACTCTAGAAGCTAGCCTATGGTATGATTGTATGTTGTCCTACGGACTAAAACCCTCCGGTTTATATAGACATCGAAGGGGGCTAGGGTTACACAAGGTCGGTTACAAAGGAGGAGATATACATATCCGTATTGCCTAGCTTGCCTCTCACGCCAAGTAGAGTCCCATCCGGACACGGGACGAAGTCTTCAATCTTGTATCTTCATAGTCCAACAGTCCGGCCAAAGGATATAGTCCGGCTGTCCAGAGACCCCCTAATCCAGGACTCCCTCAGTAGCCCCTGAACCAGGCTTCAATGACGATGAGTCTGACGCGCAGTGTTGTCTTCGGCGTTGCATGGCGGGTTCCTCATCCGAATACACCACAAGAGAGTTTGAATACAAGGATAGTGTTCGACCCTGCAAAATAAGTTCCACATACCACCATAGAGAGAATAATATTTCCACAAATCCACTCTGCCAACACGTTTTGGCAGCATGACATCATGCCATGGCCCGGTAATTATTCGAACCGTTTTTCCTTAACCAGCCCCGCGCATAATGCGAGGCAGTTTCTTGACACGTCTTGTCAAAGCAGAGATCGTGTTCCCCTTATTACGGGATTCTCATCAATACGGATGTGGGTAACCCAACCGTTCCTAGGACTCCTAGATTTTAGGCAAGTCCCAAACGTCCATGAGGAGGACGCTTGATATTCACCCTCTTTATAAAAGGGACAAGGCTTTTACTTTTTTCCTCCCGTGCTCAATCGAATCCTTCCCCCACCACGAGTTCTAACACCCAAAGCCCAGGTCAGGTGCATCAGACTTTCAATCATGTCCAGATCCAGCCTTCAAGGCCGGTGGATGCCTTCCTCCGTCACGGAGGAGGATATTAAGAAGTTGAGGGAGGCCAAATACCTGACCGCTGAAATTCCGCATAGGCTGCCTGCCTAAGGGCAGGTCATCCCTACTCCCGAACCCAACGAGAGTGTTGTGTTCGTCTCCCACTTCCTCCGAGGGCTAGGCCTCGCTCTGGATCCCTTTGTTAGGGGTTTATGTTCTATTATGGGCTGGATTTTTACGATTTGGCCCCGGACTCCCTTCTTCACATCTCGTCATTTATTGTCGTCTGTGAGGCCTTCCTCCGCATTACTCCTCACTTCGGCTTGTGGCTCAAGACCTTCAATGTGAAACCGAAGATGGTCGAGGGACAGTACACAGCGTGTGGAGGTGCTTTAATAAGCAAAATTGCTGATGCTCCATGGCCAAAGGGTTCCTTTCCAGAGGTGTCCGGATTGTGGCAATGGGAGTGGTTTTACGTCACAGCTCCCCGAAGTGCCAAGTGGGTAGCTGCCCCAACCTTTCGCTCGGGCCCTCCACCACAACTGATGTCATGGATCGGCAGGGGACTGAGCTGGGGTCCAACCAAGGACGTGCCCATACTGCAGAGCCATATCCGAGATCTCTTTGAGGGAGATTTCAGTCTGGTGATGGTGATGCAAGTCATGCTGGTTCGTCGAGTCCAGCCTTGCAAACGCCAGCCCCTCCGCATGTGGGAATTCAACCCGGAAGGACTGCGCATTATTCAGAATTTCCTCGGCCTGACGAACGAGGAGATGTACAAATCGTTCTTCGGACCTCATATAGAGTGTCCGGACACTACCGAGGATGTGGGCCTGAGCAGCAACCGCACCGCGGCCCAAGTAAGTAATCCTATAGCCGAACACACTTTCCTTTTTATTTATCATGACATCATTCTGATGGATCGCTCTTTGACCAGGACTGGATAACAAAGGCGAAGATGATCCGGTGTTCGGCCCCCTTTCCTGAAGGCTTGGACAATCCGGTGCTGGAAAAGATGTTCGAGCCAGCACCTTGCCTGTCGCCCTCAAAGGAAGATGACAGAGGGAATAAAGAGGGCAAAAGCGGGCCTCCACTGCTACCTATTCCAACCGAGGGAATGAGCGCCTCCATGAGGAAGGATAACCCAGGGGAAGAATCTGACATTGTCTCGCCCCGGGGAAGGAAGAGGACTATCTCTGAAGATCCGGAAACCAAGGTTTCCAAACGGGAGAATAAATCTCCACCAGAGGGTCCTACCTCGGAGGGTGCTCTTGCCGCACAATGCCCGCACGGGGATCAGCCCTCTAACGAGCTGTAAGTAATCAAAAAGTACTTAATAGTGAAGATATCCTACCTTACTTCTGAGGAAAATAACCGAAGCATTTATGTTGTAGTTCGGATCTTAGCCCTTCTCAGCAGAGCTCGTCTTCAGGGGATCTTCTTTCGGAGATGATGGAGAGCGAAACGCCTCCCCCGGACTCCCCAGCTCAAGAAGCAGGTGACCTTGAAGTGTCGTCACGGAGGGTTTCTCCTGATCCGGCAAGGCCAGAATGTAATCCTGTGGCCACCCGAAGTCCCCAATATCCGGCTCTTGAAGAGAGCAATCAAAAGAGTCCGGCACCATCTGGTATGCGGTCGGACGTATTGAAGGATCTGCTAGAGCGAGCGACTATCTCAGAAGAGCATCGTACGTTGATGGGTATGGTGATTGAAAGGATTTTGTCCGCCGAAAGCGGGTTGCATGAAGCCTTTATGAGTCTACTGACGGGTTTTGAGTTACGTGAAATGATATACATTTTTGACAGAACCACGCATGTTTAGGTGTGCCCCGTGTGGGTAGTAGCCCCTGAGACTCTGGTTGTCATCGAGAACGGCGGCAAATAGAGGATCATAGTGCCAGGTACTAACCAGACCGCCTTTATGTGCAGGTGGTTGAAGCTCCGGTGGCTAGCCGGACTGACAGGTTTGCGGGACTAAAGCGGCAATTAGATGCGGCAGATGCCGACATTGTGCTTGTCAACAAGCGGCTTGACGAGGCACAGGGTGAGTGATTTTTCTGGTGATCGTCACATAATAAGAGTAGCATGATGCCAGTATCTTTAATATGTCGTGACTGCAGATGGAGTTGCCACCGTGGAGACCCTTCGGGCGGAGCTTGCCCGAGCCAAGGAGCAAGCAAGGAGTAGTAATGTGGCCGCTATAAAGGGCGCCGAAGAGTTAAGAGCCGAAAAGGCTGCGCACTGCGAGAGCAAGGAGAAAATGCCCAAGATGGCTGTAAAGTTAAAAGACACTGCCAACCGTTGCCAACTTCTTGAAGGGGAAAACCGGGCGAAGGCGAAGGACCTGGAAAAGGCCACGACGGCGACCAAAGACACCGGCTCTGTGATGAGAGCGAAGAAGGAGGAGCTGCGTCAAGCCGGGGATATCGCGGCTGGGAAACCCTTCCTGCTGCGGAGGAAGTTTGGAGATCCTTAGTATGCCCCTCTGGACCAACTGTGGAGTTCGGCAGACGCATATCTGGACTTGGCGGCGAGTGCTGTTGATGCGGCCGAATACTTTCAAGACCAAACATATCGTGAAGTGGACAAGCTATTCTGGTCACAATTTAATGTTCCAAATCGTCTGCTTCCATTGACTGATCGGCTTGCTGAATGGGCCGAGCTAAATAGATTGTCCGGACTCGCCATGAGGTCTGTTCTGGATCATCTGTGGCCGAGGATCATCCTTGGTGTGGTGCCCGCATTAATGCGATGAAGAGGTCGGCGTGCATAGAAGTCTTACGGATGGCCCTTGCCCGTGTCAAAACATACTGGGTGGAGATGGATGCCACCACTATCGCGGTGCAGGGTTTAGCCATAGGCCGAGTGGCTATCGAGCACTATTTTGAAGAAGTTCTTGAAGGCACTCATTTGATAGAGGCCCAGTGCTTGAAGAATATAATGTTTGAATGACATGTATTCCCTTGTAAAAACAATGTTTAATTAAGTTTATCAAGGCTGTATTTATACTTTTGCCCAAAAGTATTATGATGCCTCATGCGTGGCCGTTTATGTATATATGTATATAACCTGAAAGATTGCAGTGTCGGCTTCAGCCCCCATGCATATAATGCGGGAGTGTTCGCGGAAGACGCATGTTCACACTTGACCCAATGTCTTGGTCCATTAAGGAGGTGATAGCGCAGCGAACTAGGCAACCGGACTACAATGCTTTAACACTTTCACTTAGCCAGAGGAGTTTGACAGTGGGGCTACTATATAACCCTTGGTGGCTCCGCACTCATCCGAATTCGGGGTTCGTACATTCTTGTCCGGGAAACGGCCCTTCGTTAAGGCGGAGGAATCCCGAAGATTCCGATAGGTCATCGAGTGGTTGACCAGTCTCACGCTATATCACGACAGTCAGTTTTCGGCTTTCTCTACTGAGGTGCTTATCTGGATGAACCAGGGCACAATCGCAGTAGTTCTCCTAGTGCCGCCTTAGCCGATAGAGCGGAACATAAGGCAGCAAAACACAGGAGCCGGGCAAATCCAACATTTGACCAAAGACATGATTCGGAGCTGATGCATATAAGGCCAAACTCGCGACGCCGAACACTCCCTAAGGTATTCGGTCTTTATGGTGTAAACCGGGCCTAAACAGTGCCCTTTGTAATAAGCCCCTGGTGTCCAGGTACATGCAATATTCTGACGTGGCCACGTGCCAATACGTCAGCATCCTTCTCAATTGTACTGAGAATCTGAGGGATGTGTATCAACAAGAGACAGTAAAAAAAAGGTTTACACAGGGTCTTAATCTAGAAAGAATCCTTCGAACGGGTCCCTGCTGCATGTCTGCGCCTGTGTCTCCATTCTGCCGTATTCTGGACGGGTGTAGCACGATGGTCATCTCAAAAAGAGAGGAACTTAATTGAAAAGTTGTCATGCAAAAGGTAGGTTATATTAAATAAACAATATATAGTTCAAAAGGAGTAAGGTTGAGCCTGATTGCCACTTGTGCGCGCGTGTTGAGCCCCTTGTATTGCAATAGGGGTATAACCATCAAACTTGTATCAATTACATATAGCTGTACTAGACTCGTCCAGCCGTGTCCGTGGTCTTAACGACCAGTCAGATGCTTTAGTTGGTGAGGCCGTTTAGTGTGCGGCTGCCAAGGCAGCCGCACGGTCTTCCGCACGCCATGAGCGCTCAATATTTCCATTTACTGTAATGATGCCGCGTGGACCGGGCATCTTAAGCATGAGGGAAGCGTAATGCGGTATTGCGTTAAAGCGAGCAAAAGCTTCGCATCCGAGTAGTGCTTGATACCCACTTTGGAACGGAGCGATGTGGAAGGTTAAATTTTCGCTGCAGAAGTTATCGGGGAAGCCGAATATAACCTCTAGTAGCAGGGAGCCCGCGCAATGGGCTTCTGGGCCTGGCGTTAATCCTTTAAAGGTAGTATTGCTATGGCTAATTTTTGCTGGGTCTATCCCCATGTAGCGGACTGTGTCCTGATATATCAGGTTTAAACTGCTGCCGCCATATATCAGAACTCGTGTGAAGTGACATTCGTCAATTATTGGGTCTAATACCAAGGCAGCCCATCCTGCACGCCGGACACTTGCTGAGTAATCCCGATGGTCAAAAGTGATCGGTTGGGACGACCAGTGGCAGAACTCCGTGGTGGTAGGCCCTGGGGCATGTGTCTCTGGGAGTGCCGCTTTGTTTCTCCCCTTTATCACGTGTAACACGTTGACTGTTTTGACTTTTGGTGGGAATTTCTTCTGTTCCCCAGTGCTTTGCTTGCGAGGCTCGTCCTCGTCTTCACTTGGTGTATCCTGCCCCTTATGTTCGGCGTTGAGTTTGCCGGACTGCTTGAAGACCCAACATTCCCTATGGGTATGATTTGCAGGTTTGTCGGGGGTACTATGGATCTGGCATATTTGGTCCACAATCTTGTTTAGGCTGGACAGTTCGTCTCTGTTGCCTTTGGAGGGCGGCTTTTGCTGACCTGGCCGAGAGCTTCTGAATCTGGCGTTTACCGCCGTGCTCTTCGGGCTGTCTTCTTTATTCCAGCGCTTGTTTTTTCTGCGTCGTGATTTCCCGTTTCCGTCCCTGACTTTGGATGTACTTGGCTCGCTAGTGCTGCATAGGGCTAACTAGCTGTCCTTGCCCGCGCAAAAGCGGGTCATGAGGCTTGTTAATGCTGCCATTGTTTTCGACTTTTCTTGGCCGAGGTGTCTGGTGAGCCATTCGTCTCGAACGCTATGCTTGAAAGCCGCTAAGGCTTCGGCGTTCGGACATTTGACTATTTGGTTCTTCTTAGTGAGGAACCTATTCCAAAGCTTTCGTGCTGACTCTCCGGGCTGTTGAGTTATATGACTTAAATCGTCTGCATCCGGTGGTCGGACATAGGTCCCTTGAAAATTTGCCCGAAAGGCGTCTTCGAGCTCTTTCCAGCTTCCAATGGAGTTTTCGGGGAGGCTTTTAAGCCAGTGCCGAGCTGGCCCTTTGAGCTTGAGGGGTAAGTATTTGATGGCGTGGAGATCGTCTCCTCGAGCCATGTGGATATGGAGGATATAGTCCTCAATCCAGACCCCAGGGTCTGTTGTTCCATCGTACGCCTCTATGTTTACGGGTTTGAATCCCTCTAGAAGTTCATGGTCCAGCACCTCATCGGTGAAACATAGGGGGTGTGCGGCACCCCTCTATTTGGGTGTACCGTGGTGTTCGGATGTTTGTTGTATTGTATTGCATACTGGAGTGCGCTTGCGTGGCCTGTATATGGATCTGGTTGCGCCGTCCTTTTGATGCGAGCCCTCGCATGGATCACGTACTGGCTTATGTGAGGCTTCGTTTGCCGCTCTATGTTGGCCACGAGCTCGTCTATCCAACCGGATGGCCGTTTTTTTTCTAATTGCGGGGGATCTAAGGCCTCCTCGTCGAATTCAGGTAGAAATTTTCGCTTTGGGTAGCTCTTGGTTTGGCGATTACCGCCATACTTCGCTGCCATGTTGAGTACTTCACTCCATCTAATTCTGAGCGCGTCTTGCGCAACCCTGAGCCTTTGCTTCTGCTTTTTCAGACTCCTCACAGTGGCAACAAGCCTTTGATGGGCACTCTGTTGTTCTGGGCGCTTGTCCGGTGTGATATCGTCCGGACTGTTATCTTTGATGGAGTCGGGTTGTTTGGTTAATTTGATTCTTCGTGTTGCCCTGGTCGGGTGATGGTTCACCCTGCTCTATCGCTGGGTCTATATGACCGCTGTTTCTGCCGAGGCGGGATTTGGAGTGGCGCTTACGCTGCCGCTTTGACTGCCTCTCAAGGGAACAACCCTTCGCTGCGTCCTTCCGTTCCTCGTCGTCGTTTTCTTTGGGTGTGTCCACCATGTACACATTGTATGATGAAGTGGGCGTCCAGTGCCCTGTGGGCAGTGGTTCCTATTCGTCTCCTGCATCGTCATCCATACCATTGATGTCTTCGGAGTCGAAGTTGAGCATGTCGGTCAAATCGTCGACAATGGCTACTAAGTGGGTGGTGGGTGGGCGGCGAATTTCTTCGTCATCCGCATCCCAATCCTGCCGAACATAGTTCGGCCCGGACTCTCCTGACAGGGAGAGAGACCTTAATGAGTTCAGTATGTCGCCGAAGGGCGAGTGCTGAAAAATATCCGCAGAGGTAAACTCCATGATCGGCGCCCAGTTGGATTTGATAGGTATGGGCACTGGCGGTTTGGAGTCCGTGGCCGGGGAAGAATCTGATAGTTCGGCGTCACGGCTCCCATGAAGGGTAAGGTCGATACTCGGCTCGATCGCCGACAAGAGTGCGGCCTCCGTGGCGGGGTCTACCCACCCGTCCATGGATGGCGCAACTGGTTCCGAATTGAGGGTCGGAGCGGTTGCCGGTGCGATCTCCTGAACACTGTCTGATGGTAGAGCTAAATCATACTCATAGTGGTCGTGTGCCGCACAAGGCAGGAGCTCGAATCCGTCGAAGATCAAGTCTCCGCGGATATCGGCCGTGTAGTTTAAGCTTCCAAACCTGACCTGGTGTCCAGGGGCATAACTCTCGATCTGCTCCATATGGCCAAGCGAGTTGGCCCGCAGTGCGAAGCCGCCGAACACAAAGATCTATCCGGGGAGAAAAGTCTCACCCTGGACTGCATCGCTATCAATGATTGTAGGAGCCATCAAGCCTAATGGCGACGACACAGAGGAACTCTCAATGAAAGCACCAATGTTGGTGTCAAAACCGGTGGATCTCGAGTAGGGGGTCCCGAACTATGCGTCTAAGGAGGATGGTAACAGGAGGCAGGGGACACGATTTTTTACCCAGGTTCGGGCTCTCTTGATGGAGGTAAAACCCTACGTCCTGCTTGATTATTCTTGACAATATGAGTAGTACAAGAGTTGATCTACCACGAGATTGGAGAGGCTAAACCCTAGAAGCTAGCCTATGGTATGATTGTATGTTGTCCTATGGACTAAAACCCTCCGGTTTATATAGACACCGGAGGGGGCTAGGGTTACACAAGGTCGGTTACGAAGGACGAGATATACATATCTGTATTGCCTAGCTTGCCTCCCACGCCAAGTAGAGTCCCATCCGGACACGGGACGAAGTCTTCAATCTTGTATCTTCATAGTCCAACGGTCCGACCAAAGGATATAGTCCTGCTGTCTGGAGACCTCCTAATCCAGGACTCCCTCAATAGCCTCCACACAAAATCTAACCGTTACACACAACTTGCCAATCTCGGTGGGACCGAATAGTTAAACTCGATCGGACCGATTCAGCAAAGCTAGTGACTGTTAGGGTTTTCGGTGGGACCGGCTGGATCAACTCGGTGGGACCGATGTGCGAGGGTTAGGGTAAATCCAAAACTCGGTTTGACCGATTACTCAAACTCGGTGGGACCGATTTGGGTAATAAGCGAAACATAGAGTTGGCCAAGAAAACACGGTGGGGCCGTTTGCATATCTCGGTGGTACCGAAAATATTGCAATGGGTAACAGAGAGTTTGCAAGCCCATCTCAGTGAGACCGAGATCTAATCGGTGATACCGAACTGATTAGGGTTTCTGGCAGTGGCTATGTCAACTGAACTCGGTGGCTCCGGATAGAAAGAATTGGTGGGGCCGAGTTGGATAATTTGGTGTGGGACATATTTGGAAGTGAGAAAGTGGTTGAGGGCTTTGGAGCATATCACTAAGCACTTTGAGCAAGCAAGTCATTAAGCAACACCTCATCCCTTCTTAATAGTATTGGCTTTCCTATAGACTCAATGTGATCTTGGATCACTAAAATAGAAAATGTAGAGTCTTGAGCTTGGAACTTGAGCCAATCCTTTGTCCTTAGCATTTTGAAGGGGTTCCACATCCTCTAGTCCATGCCACTTCATTGTTGAACTTGTCTGAAACATACCAGGTAAAAGTGTTAGTCCAACAAGAGATATGTTGACATTAATTATCAAAACCACCTAGGGAGCACTTGTGCTTTCAATCTCCCCCTTTTTGGTAATTGATGACAACATACATCAAAGCTTTAGATAAAGATATAGAGAATAGTAAGTAAAGCTTTGGAAAGACATGTAACATGCATAGTCTCCCCCTACATGTATGCAATCATGTGAATATGGAATATAGGAGCATGTGAATGCATAAACATGACAGAGTAAGAAAAGTCTTACATGTATCTTTGCTATATGCATGAGAGCAAATATGTGAATATGAGAAATGTGCCTTCATGCTCATGAGTCCTTCTTGCAAACAGTATGTACATGAGCAAGAATTTCTCATACGCATGACTGTGATGCATATACTTACCTTGTGGTCTTGAGTTGGCTTAGGATGGAATGAACCTGCGTAAACAAGGTTAGATAACACAAATACAACTACTGGCCAGAGCAAACAAAAGAAACCACAAGAGCACCAAGACTGGGATGACATGTAGAGTGAGTACTAAGTACCATATTGGATATAGACATGTCCCCAAAGGTAAAGATGTGCAATAAATTCAAGGATTTCCTTCCCTTAGATGTCTTGCTCCCCCTGATCTAGCATGGGATACTGGGAGAAGATAGGGAACAGAAAATCAGAGCAAAATCAGATCTCAAGTATGAACATGTCTTTCCCCTCTTGAAGACATGTGACTTCTCTCCTCTTGAACACCAAGCATCTGGGGTCCTTGAGGATCACTCTTTTTTAGTATTCTCTCCCCCTATAGATATGATTAATCTTTGATGTGATCTCTCTCTCCCCCTTTGACATCAATTTCCAAGATGGGTTCTTCTGGATTTTGTCATCATGGGTTTGGTCCTTGAGTCACAGAACAAAGCAGCAAGTTGAATGGGATGCTGGTTGAGGACAAGATTCATTGAGTGGAGCTGGATCAAAAAGAATGCAGAAACAAGTGGCAAGATGTCTTTCCTGTAGTGAAATCGGTGACACCGAGTTGTATGGTCCGGTTGTACCGAGAGCATTCGGTTGGACCGAAAGTATCAAAACCGGTGAGATTGAGTTCAGCGCAGAGAAAACACTTGTCACCTCAGCTCACTAGACAAGTAAGATCTCGCAAGGATTTGCAAGGAATTAATTGAAAGATTTGGAATGAATTTGATGCAAGGAATGCAGAACAGAAAATAAAAGAGAAGAAACTAAAGAGAAGTCTAGATGAAGTTGGAAACAAATATGCATTGGACAAATGCAAGAGCACAAAAAGGAACACAAGAGAACTTCATCTAGAATTGGTCGGCGACAAAGTCACCTATGTTAGAGTATATTGACTTAGGAGTCAAGTGAGATCACTTGATCATAGGTCATACTCATCGTGTAAGATCAAAATGGGGTTACCATTTTTCGTTTAAGATTTTTGATGTATTCACATCTTGTCGAGTTGCTTTGACTCATGACTTGGAGTAAAGCTTCTCTAAGATGGAATAACATACCTTGGGTGGTGGCGTTGATCATGATCATGTAGTTGAACTTGTGTGTGTTGCTCAAGGTTGATGTAGCTCATCAAGAGTTGGGAGCACCACTTGGAGTTTGAGTTCATCTACCTACATGGGTTAGTTCTTGCAAGGAAGAGCACTTGTATATCCAAAATGACAATCATGAAACTCAACATAAAATTTGTCAAAGGATATGTTTGAACGGTTGCGTGCTTCCTTGTCTTCATCCACCATTGTGTAGAGACTTGGTGATATAGAAATTGCTCAGAATGTGAGTGAGTTGAAATATCATAGATTTAGATTCATCCAAGTACCTTCACGGGTTAGGTAACATGCAAGGTGCAAATATATCCAAGACATGAGATAGTCAACATAAGAAAAATATCAAGGATTAGTCATAGGCTCACGCCTTGCATGTATCAAATGGAGTTCCTACTCCAGGTTAGAAGCATCAATGATGTTCAATTCACCTCTTAACCTGCAAAACACTTTCTCATCAAGTGGTTTCATGAATATGTCAGCTAACTGTTTTTCGGTGCGAACATGCTTAAGATTAATGTCCCCTTTGGCAACACGATCTCGAATGAAATGATGACGAACTTCAATATGCTTAGTTCGAGAATGTTGCACGGGATTGTGAGCAATCTTAATAGCACTTTCATTGTCCCAAAATAATGGAACATGTTTCACATATATCCCATAATCTTTAAGAGTTTGGGTCATCCAAAGTAATTGAGCACAACATGATCCAGCGGCAATGTATTCCGCTTCGGCGGTGGATAAGGATACCGAGTTTTGTTTCTTGGAAGACCAAGACACAAGAGATCTACCAAGAAACTGACAAGTACCCGAAGTGGACTTTCCATCAACCTTGTCACCAGCATAGTCCGAGTCGGAGTAGCCAACAAGATCAAAGGAGGCCCTCTTTGGGTACCAAATGCCAAAATTTGGTCTATGGATTAAGTATCTCAATATCCTTTTCACAGCCTTAAGATGTCATTCTTTAGGAGCAGCTTGATATCATGCACACATGCACACACTTAGCATAATATCGGGACGTGAAGCAAATAGATATAATAATGAACCAATCATAAAGCAATAAACCTTTTGATCAAACGGTTCACCATCTTTGGTTAAATCAAGATGTCCACTAGTAGGCATGGATGTAGTCATACCTTTGCATTCTTGCATATTGAACTTCTTGAATAAGTCCTTGGTGTACTTCGTTTGAGAGACAAAGGTACCTTCCTTAGTTTGCTTGATTTGTAAACCAAGAAAGAATTTGAGTTCACTCATCATCGACATCTCAAACTTCTCCGACATTAGCTTTCCAAACTTTTCACTAAAATGAGGGTTAGTTGATCCAAATATAATATCATCGACATAAATTTGGCACACAAATAGTTCTCCATTAACCCTTTTAGTAAAAAGAGTAGAATCTATTTTTCCAATTTCAAAGCCTTTTCAACAAGGAACTTGGTCAAGCATTTATACCATGCTCTAGGAGCTTGTTTAAGACCATAAAGAGCTTTGTGAAGTTTGTAAACATGATTAGGTTTCTTAGGATTGACAAATCCGAGAGGTTTCTTAACATAAACTTCCTCCTCTATTTCACCATATAGAAAAGCACTTTTAATGTCCATTTGGTACAAGGTGATATCATGATGATTAGCATAGGCAAGTAAGATGCGAATGGACTCATGTCTAGCAACGGGGGCATATGTCTCACCATAGTCCATACCTTCGACTTGAGTGTAGCCTTGGGCGATGAGACGTGCTTCGTTGTGAACTACTTGTCCATCTTCATCTTGCTTGTTGCAAAACACCCATTTGGTACCGATGATGTTGTGGCTGTTGTCGGCCTTCTCAGCTAATGTCCAAACTTGATTTCTCTCAAAGTTGTGTAGCTCTTCATGCATGGCATTTATCCAATCCGGATCTTCCAAAGCTTCTTCAACCTTCATAGGTTCAATGCTAGAGATGAATGAATAGTGTTCACAAAAGTTAGCTAAACGAGTTTTTGAGCGAGTGATTCTCCCGGTTTGGATATCATTGTAGATTTGCTCGACGGGATGGTCTTTAGCAATTCTTGCTCGAACTCGTGAAAGATTTTGCTTGGATCTTGGTTGAACATCTTCTTCATCTTATTCTTCTTCTTGGCCTTCTTCCTTGTTGACGTTGTCGTTCTCTTGTCGTGGTGGAGAAGCAGGTTGTTGGCGTTCATCTTGGCGGACTTCCTCATTTTCTTCATCTTGGTGAGTCCCACTTGTGGATGCTTCCGTATCAACTCTTGGTTCACCTTGTCGTGAGGTAGAAGCTCCCACTTGGACGGACGAGGTACTCTCCTTCACCTCCGTTGGATGAATCTTGCCAATAGACAAGTCTTGGATTGCTTCCGAAGGGTCTTTGTCTCCTACATCAATTGGCAATTGCTCCACTTGCGAGCCGTTAGATTCATCAAACTTCACATCTACCGTCTCTTCAACTTTTCGGGTGAAATTATTGTAGACACGGTATGTGTGAGAATTTGAGCCATAACCAAGTAGGAAACCTTCATGAGACTTAGGATCAAATTTAGAATGACGATGCTTATCAAGAATGTAGCACCTTGAGCCGAATACTCGAAAGTATCCAACTTGTGGTTTGTTACTGGTGAGGAGCTCGTATGCCGTCTTGCCGAGTAGCTTGTGAAGATACAAGCGATTTGTTGCAAGACAAGCTGTCTCAACTGATTCTGCCCAAAAGTGCTTTGGCGTCTTGTACTCATCAAGCATCGTTCTTGCCATTTCAATGAGTGTCCGATTCTTCCTCTAGACAACTCCATTTTGTTGAGGTGTATACGTAGCCAAGAACTCATGTGAAATCCCTTCTTCGTCAAGAAAGGTGTCCACATTTGCGTTCTTGAACTCCGTTCGGTTGTCACTGTGAAACTTCTTGATTTTCACTTCAAATTGATTTTCGGCCTTCATAGCAAAGTTTTTGAAGATCTTTTGGACCTCTGATTTATCATCGAGAAAGAACACCCACGTAAATCTTAAAAATCATCAACTATAACTAGACGAAAAGAATTTCCACCGAGACTTTTGTAAGCGGTAGGACCAAAAAGATCCATGTGAAGTAGCTCGAGTGGCCTCCTTGTGGTCATGATGTTCTTTATGGGATGCCTTCCTCCAACCTGTTTACCTACTTGACAAGCGCTGCAAAGTCTATCCTTATCAAATATGACATCGTTAACGCCAAGGATATGATTCCCTTTAATAAGCTTGTCAAGGATTCGCATGCCAACATGACCTAATCGTCTATGCCATAACCAACCTTTAGAAGATTTAATAATTAAGCAAGTTCTAGGTTGATCCTTTTTAGTGAAATCAACAATGTGAAGATCACCTCTACATATACCGGTAAAGGCCATTTTATGATTGTCTCTTCGAAACACTTGGCAATCTACTTCAGTAAATAGGACATTAAAACCGAAATCAGCAAGTCTACATACTGAAAGTAAATTGTACCCAAGAGATTCAACAAGCATGACATTTTGTATGGAGCTATCATGTGAGATGGCCACCTTACCAAGGCCAACCACCTTACCCTTTGAGTTGTCACCAAAGGTGACATACTTTCGAGGGCTGTCGTTTTCAGCTAGCTCACGGAACATATCTTTATCTCCGGTCATATGATCAGTACATCCACTATCAAGAACCCATTCCTTTCCTCCAGCCATGTAGCCGCGAAGATTTGCCATAAGACCAAAGTGTCTCATTGCTTCATTAAGATCATAGTCACTGTCATCATCATCCTCATCAGAGTATCCATGTTTAACATCATCTTATGATTGATCAATTCCTAGAGAGGGTAATTCATTAGTTAAATGATCATTTCTATAGTTATCTTTATGACTTCTAATAGCTCTGGAAATGACACTGCTAATGATTCCAACATCTCCTTTGGCACTCGTAATATTAGTAAGCTCAAATAAGCAGTCACCAAATTTGGGATCATTGGAACTCATCTTTAATCAAGGCAATAGACTTATGGAGAATTTCATCTAGATCTTTCAAGGAATAATTTGGAAAGCATTCCTCAAGAAATCTCCATATAGTGTAGGCACAATCAAGAGTAGGAAAACATTCAATCAAGTTTATAGGCAAGCCTCTAGTGATAAGATTAACAGTTCTAAGGTTGCAGATCATGTCAATAGACTCATCAAGGGTAGGATGCAAAGGATCAACATGAGGTGCACAAGGGCTAGTAATGTACTTGTTCAAATGATATTCATTGAAAATCTCAAGCATTTCATTTTTCCACTCATGAAAATATTCTCCATCAAGAATAGGCACTCTATATGTAAGACTCCCCAAAGTAGACTCATCCATCTTCCTCCAATGGTGTTTAAACCAAAGCAATGGAGACCAAAGCTCTGATACCAATTGAAAGGATCGAGAAGAGATGTCTAGAGGGGGGGTGATTAGACACTAAGTGCTAAAAGTTGAAGTTTTTTATTTCTTTGAGTTAAAGTGGAGCTTTTGCACAGGTTTAACAATACATATCAAGCAAGCATGCAAAGAGTATATGAGCAGCGGATAGTAAAGCATGCAACTTGCAAGAATGTAAAGAGATGGGATTGGAGTGTGCAAACGCAATTTGGAGACACGGAGATTTTGAGACATGGTTCCGATAGGTGGTGCTATCGTACATCCACGTTGATGGAGACTTCAACCCACGAAGGGTAACGGCTGCGTGAGTCCACGGAGGGCTCCACCCACGAAGGGTCCACAAAGAAGCAACCATGTCTATCCCACCATGGCCGTCGCCCATGAAGGACTTGCCTCACTAGCGGTAGATCTTCACAAAGTAGGCGATCTCCTTGCCCTTACAAACTCCTTGGTTCAACTCCACAATCTTGTCGGAGGTTCCCTAGTGACACCTAGCCAATCTAGGAGACACCACTCTCCAAGAAGTAACAAATGGTGTGTTGATGATGAACTCCTTGCTCTTGTGCTTCAAATGATAGTCTCCCCAACACTCAACTCTCTCTCACACATGATATGGATTTGGTGGAAAGAAGATTTGAGTGGAAAGCAACTTGGGGAAAGCTAGAGATCAAGATTCATATGGTAAGAATGGAATATCTTGGCCTCAACACAAGTGTAGGTAGTTCTCTCTCAGAAAAAGTAGGTTGGAAGTGTAGGTTTATTCTGACGGCTCTCTCCATGAATGAAGAGGTGGTGGAGGGGTATATATAGCCTCCACACAAAATCTAACCATTACACACAACCTGCCAATCTCGGTGGGACAGAATAGTTAAACTCGGTCGAACCGATTCAGCAAAGCTAGTGACTGTTAGGGTTTTCGGTGGGACCGACTGGATCAACTCGGTGGGACCGATGTGCTAGGGTTAGGGTAAATCCAAAACTCTGTTTGACCGATTACTCAAATTCGGTGGGACTGATTTGGGTAATAAGCAAAACAAAGAGTTGGCCAAGCAAACTCAGTGGGGCCGATTGCATATCTCGGTGGTACCGAAAATATTGCAATGGGTAAGAGAGAGTTTGCAAGCCTATCCCGGTGAGACCGAGATCCCATCGGTGAGATCAAACTGATTAGGGTTCCTGGCAGTGGCTATGTCAACTGAACTCGGTGGCTCCGGATAGAAAGAGTCGGTGGGGCCTAGTTGGATATTTTGGTGTGGGACATATTTGGAAGTGAGACAGTGGTTGATTGCTTTGGAGCATATCACTAAGCACTTTGAGGAAGCAAGACATGCATTAAGCACCACCTCATCCCTTCTTAATAGTATTGGCTTTTCCTATAGACTCAATGTTATCTTGGATCACTAAAATAGAAAATGTAGAGTCTTGAGCTTGGAGCTTGAGCCAATCCTTTGTCCTTAGCATTTTGAAGGGGTTCCACATCCTCTAGTCCATGCCACTTCATTGTTGAACTTGTCTGAAACATACTAGGTAAAAGTGTTAGTCCAACAAGAGATATGTTGACATTAATTACCAAAACCACCTAGTGTGCACTTGTGCTTTCACCCATCAATAGTATGCCATCCACATATAATATGAGAAATGTTATAGAGCTCCCACTCACTTTCTTGTAAAACACGGGCTTCTCCATAAATCTGCGTAAACCCAAACGCTTTGATCATCTCATCAAAGCGAATATTCCAACCCCGAGATGCTTGCACCAGCCAATAGATTGAGCGTTGGAGCTTGCATACCTTGTCAGCATTCTTAGGATCGACAAAATATTTTGGCTGCATCATATACAATTCTTCCTCAAGGAAACCATTAAGGAATGCCGTTTTGACGTCCATTTGCCATATCTCATAATCATAGAATGCGACAATTGCTAACATGATTCGTAAAGACTTCAGCTTCGCTACGGGTGAGAAGGTCTCAACGTAGTTAACCCCTTGAACTTGTCGATAACCCTTAGCGACAAGGCGAGCTTTATAGACAGTCACATTGCCATCCGCGTCCGTCTTCTTCATAAAGATCCATTTATTTTCAAGAGACTCCAAAAGTCCATCTGCATGGAGTTTCTTCATGCGTTTGACACCATTGTGACCAACACGGCAGTGCCACAAGTATGTGGGACTATCATTATCAACCTTACATCTTTTGGCATTCACACTATGAATATGTGTAACATCACGTTCGAGATTAAAATAAGAATAAACTATTGACCAGCGGGGCATGACCATAAAACATATCTCTCATATAAATAGAACAACCATTATTCTCGGATTTAAATGAGTAGCCATCTCGCATTAAGCGAGATCCAGATACAATGTTCATGCTCAAAGCTGGAACTAAATAACAATTATTGAGGTTTAAAACTAATCCCGTGGGTAAATGTAGCGGTAGCATGCTGACGGCGATCACATCGACCTTGGAACCATTCCCGACGCGCATCGTCACCTCGTCCTTCGCCAGTCTCTGCTTATTCCGCAACTCCTTTTTGAGTTACAAATATGAGCAACCGCACCGGTATCAAATACCTAGGAGCTACTATGAGCACTGATTAGGTACACATCAATAACATGTATATCACATATACCTTTGGTATTGCCGGCCTTCTTATCCGCTAAGTACTTGTGGCAGTTTCGCTTCAGTGATCGTTTCCCTTGCAATAAAAGCACTTAGTCTCAGGCTTGGGTCCATTCTTTCGCTTCTTCCCGGCAGCTTGCTTACCGGGCGCAGCAATTCCCTTGCCGTCCTTCTTGAAGTTCTTTTTACCCTTGCCTTTCTTGAACTTAGTTGTTTTATTCACCATCAACACTTGATGTTCCTTTTTGATCTCCACCTCCGCTGATTTCAGCATTGAATATACCTCAGGAATGGTCTTTTCCATCCCCTTCATATTGAAGTTCATCCCAAAGCTCTTGTAGCTAGGTGGAAGCGACTGAAGGATTCTGTCAACGACCGCGTCATCCGGGAGATTGACTCCAAGCTGAGACAAGTGGTTGTGCAACCCAGACATTTTGAGTATGTGCTCACTGACAGAACTGTTCTCCTCCATCTTACAACTGTAGAACTTGTCAGAGACTTCATATCTCTCGACTCGGGCATGAGCTTGGAAAACCATTTTCAGCTCTTGGAACATCTCATATGCTCCGTGTTGCTCAAAACGCTTTTGGAGCCCCGGTTCTAAGCTGTAAAGCATGCCGCACTGAACCAGGGACTAATCATCACTACGCGACTACCAAGCATTCATAACGTCTTGAGTTGCTGGGAAAACAGGTGCGTCACCTAGCGGTGCTGCAACGACATATGCTTTCTTGGCAGCTATGAGGATAATCCTCAGGTTACGGACCCAGTCTGTGTAGTTGCTACCATCGTCTTTCAGCTTGGTTTTCTCTAGGAACGCGTTGAAGTTGAGGGCAACATTTGCGTGGGCCATTTGATCTACAAGACATATTGCAAAGTTTTTAGACTATGTTCATGATAATTAAGTTCATCTAATCAAATTATTTAATGAACTGCCACTCAAACAGTTATCCCTCTAGTCATCTAAGTGATACATGATCCGAGTCAACTAGGCCGTGTCTGATCATCACGTGATACGGACTAGTCATCATCGCTGAACATCTTCATGTTGATCGTATCTTCTATACGACTCATGTTCGACCTTTCAGTCTTCCGTGTTCCGAGGCCATGTCTGTACATGCTAGGCTCGTCAAGTCAACCTAAGTGTATTGTGTCTGTAAATCTGGGTTACACCCGTTGTATGCGAATGTTAGAACCTATCACACCTGATCATCACGTGGTGCTTTGGAACAACGGACCCTAGCAACGGTGCACACTTAGGGGGAACACAATTCTTGATATTTTAATGAGGGATCATCTTATTTATTCTACCGTCGTTCTAAGCACATAAGATGTAAAAACATGATAAACATCACATGCAATCAAACAGTGCCATGATATGGCCAATATCATTTTGCTCCTTTTGATCTCCATCTTCGGGGCGCCATGATCATCATCGTCACCGGCATGACACCGTGATATCCATCATCATGATCTCCATCATCGTGTTTTCATGAAGTTGTCTCGCCAACTAGTACTTCTACTACTATGGCTAACGGTTTAGCAATAAAGTAAAGTAATTAAATGACGTTTATGTTGACATGCGGGTCATAAATAAATTAAGACAACTCCTATGGCTCCTGCCGGTTGTCATACTCATCGACATGCAAGTCGTGATTCCTATTACAAGAACATGATCATTCGCATACATCGCATCCTTTTGGCCATATCACATCACACGACATATGCTGCAAAAACAAGTTAGACGTCCTCTAACTGTTGTTGCAAATTTTTACGTGGCTGTTATAGGTTTCTTAGCAAGAATGCTTCTTAACTACGCCAAAACCACAACGTGATATGCCAATTTATATTTACCCTTCATATGGACCCTTTTCATCAAATCTGATCCAGCTAAAGTGGGAGAGACAGACACCCACTAGCCACCTTATGCAACTAGTGCATGTTAGTCGGTGGAACCTGTCTCACGTAAGCGTACGTGTAAGATCGGCCCGGGCCGCTTCTTCCCACGATGCCGCCAAATCAAGATAAGACTAGTAACAGCAAGTAAATTGACAAAATCGACACCCACAACTACCTGTGTTCTACTCGTGCATAGAAACTACGCATAGACCTAGCTCATGATGCCACTGTTGGGGATCGTTGCAGAAATTAAAATTTTCTACGCATCACCAAGATCAATCTATGGAGCTTACTAGCAACAAGAGGGGAGTGCATCTTCATACCTTTGAAGATCACGATGCGGAAGCATTGCAAGAACGCGGTTGGTGGAGTCATACACGAAGCGATTCAGATCGCAGACGAATCCGATCTAAGCACCGAACCACGGTGCCTCCGTGTTCAACACACGTGCAGCCCGATGACGTCTCCCGCGCCTTGATCCAGCAAGGAGAGAGCGAGAGGTTGGGGAAGACTCCATCTAACAGCAGCACGATGGTGTGGTGGTGGTGGAGGAGCGTGGCACTCCAGCAGGGCTTCGCCAAGCACTGCGAGAGACGAGGAGGGAGAGGGGTAGGGCTGCGCCAAGAGAGAGGGAGAGTCGTGTCTTTGGCAGCCCCAAAACCCCCAATATATATAGGGGGAGGGTACGTGCTGTGCCCCCATCTAGGGTTCCCCCCCTAGGGGTGGCGGCCAGCCCTAGATGCATCTAGGGGGGCGGCCAGAGGGGGAGAGAGGGGGGGCGCACCCTACGTGGGTCTTAGGCCCATCTGAGCCTAGGGATTCCCTTTTCTCCCCTTCCTTGCGCCTTGGGCCTCTTGTGGGAGGCGCACCAGCCCACCTAGGGGCTGGTCCCTTCCCACCCTTGGTCCATGCAGGCCTCCGGGGCTGGTGGCCCCTCCCGGTGGACCCCCGAAACTTTCCAGTGGTCCCGGTATGTTACCGATAACGCCCAGAACACTTCCGGTGTCCAAAACGGGACTTCCCATATATAAATCTTTACCTCCGGACCATTCTGGAGCTCCTGGTGACGTCCGAGATCTCATTCGGGACTCCGAACAACATTTGGTAACCATGTACTTCTATTCCGTATAACCCTAGCGTCATCAAACCTTAAGTGTGTAGACCCTACGGGTTTGGGAACTATGCAGACATGACCGAGACATCTCTCCGACCAATAACCAACATCGGGATCTGGATACCCATGTTGGATCCCACATGTTCCACGATGATCACATCGGATGAACCACGATGTCAAGGATTCAATCAATCCTGTATACGATTCCCTTTGTCTACCGGTATAGTACTTGCCCGAGATTCGATCGTCGGTATACCGATACCTTGTTCAATCTCGTTACGGCAAGTCTCTTTACTCATTCCGTAACACATCATCCCGTGACCAACCCCTTAGTCACATTGAGCTCATTACGATGATGTCTTACTGAGTGGGCCCAGAGATACATCTCCGTCATACGGAGTGACAAATCCCAGTCTCGATTCATGCCAACCCAACAAATACTTTCGGGGATACCCGTAGTGTACCTTTATAGCCACCCAGTTACGTTGTGACGTTTGGCACACCCAAAGTACTCCTACGCTATCCGGGAGTTGCACAATCTCATGGTCTATGGAAAATATACTTGACATTAGAAAAGCTTTAGCACACGAACTACACGATCTTGTGCTAGGCTTAGGATTGGGTCTTGTCCATCACATCATTCTGCTAATGATGTGATCCCGTTATCAATGACATCCAATGTCCATGGTCAGGAAACCGCAACCATCTATTGATCAACGAGCTAGTCAACTAGAGGCTCACTAGGGACATGTTGTGGTATATGTGTTCACACACGTATTACGGTTTCCGGATAATACAATTACAGCATGAACAATAGACAATTATCATGAACAAGGAAATATAACAATAACCATTTTATTATTGCCTCTAGGGCATATTTCCAACAGTCCCCCACCGCCGCTGCCGGACCCCGAAGTAGGACGTCGTCGGCTGTCGAGTCCGGGGGAGGACGGGGAAGTCCTCGAACCGGCGTAGGGGCACAGCGGCGGGCGGATCGGCGGACCGGCGACGACAGATCGGGCCCGCGGCGGACAACGGGGACACCTCGGCGGCCACCTCGCTAGCGTTGGGCGAAAAGGCCGTGATGAACCTCTTTTTGGCCATTGGCTACTCGAGCTCCCGGCACACATGCATAGGTTGAGGATGGAGGCGCCGGCGTTGGCGGCGACCTACCAATAGTTTCGAGGGTTGTGTGTGTCCGTGTAAGCGGAGGTTGTGTTTGAGGAAATACTGCGGGAACTAAAAATTTTACTATGCGGGAGTAACAAGGCGGGGCTACTGAAAATTTGGATCAAGGGCGAGTAGATATTTTTGAGATAGCGAGGGATGCAGAGGCGAAAGTAAAATGCCGGGGCTAATGAAAATTTGAATCAAGGGATTGAAGCAGAGCGGGAGTAATAGACATCGCACACGGTCCACACAAACTTATCGTGTGCTATAAAACATTAAAACCTTCTAGGCGGTAGATATTTTCGAGATTGCGAGGGATGCAGAGGTGGGAGTTTTGGGGGAGCGAGCTAGTGTGCTTGACACATCGGCTATGGACTGTAGCCGATGCACCTTCTCACGTAAGCCATAGGCGTACTATACACCGATGGTGCTCCAAGATATTTTGTACTACATCTCACGTGGTTGGTGAGAATAAACTGTGTGGGATCTACTTGATTTGAATTACAAAATGGGGTCACAGCGGCAATGGACGGTTTTTGAATTGCTAGACCTTTTATCTGCAGTGAACATGCAAGTGTATGTGTGTCGTAAAAGAATTGGAATTATTCATGGTTCATTTGGACATTTAATACATTAAACTGGTTTTCTTGCCATTTCAGGTGCACAATTCAAAATTAAACTACATGCACATGCTCTGGTGCATACAAATTGGTTGAAAATCAAATCTGTGTCCTTAAGTGCATGCTTAGGTCCCATGGAAGAAATGGGAATGAATTTTCCAGGGTTCATTTGGCCTTTTTTATACATTAACTGGGTTTTCTAGGCATTTTATGTGCATAATTCAATTTTAAACTACAAGCACATGCTCCAATGAACCAAAGTTGGTTGAAAAATCACATGTGTGTACTTGGGTGAATTTCTAGGTCCCATGCAAGAGATGGGAATGAAATTCAAACACCAGGGCAATGTTGATTGCTGGAAAAATGTTGAGATGCCTGGTTTTTAAAATCTAGTAAGTCCAAAACTCGTATGAAATTCATGAAACTTGGAATGCTATCATGGAGCGGCATCAACATGCCGTGGTGAAAATTTTGTCCCATTTGGGGCAGGTTCGGGTAAGCTTCTCACAAACTAGAGCTTCACACAACAAGTATGATGGTTTCGATAGGGAATGTACCACCTTTGGGGACGGGACGATGTCCGTTGCCTCTTATTGCTTTCAAAATTTTCCTAGTGTCAACAAAGAACATCAGGATTGTTGTGTTAAATCTTGGAATTTTTCGGGGTTCGTTTGGCCTTTTTATGCATTAACCGGGTTTTCTAGGCATTTTATGTGCATAATTCAAATTTGAACTACAAGCACATGCTCTAATGCACTAAGGTTGGTTGAAACATCACATGTGTGTCCTTGGGTGAATTTCTACGTCCCATGCAAGAGATGGGAATGAAATTCAAACATCAAGGCACTATTGACTACCGGCAAAATGTTGAGATGCCTGGTTTTTAAATTCTAGTAAATCCAAAAGTTGTATGAAATTCATGAAACTTGGCATGCTATCATGGAGCAGCATCAACATGTCGTGTTAAAACATTTGTCCCATTTGGGGCAGGTTCGGGTATATGCTTCTCACAAACCAGAGCTTCCCACAACAAGCATGATGGTTTCGATAGGGAACGTCCCACCTTTGAGGACAAAACGATATCCATTGCATCTTATTGCTTTCAGGAAATTGCTTGTGTCAACATAGAACAACAAGAGTGTTGTGTCAATTTTTGGGATTTTTCAGGGTTCGTTTGGACATTGTATGCATTAACTGAATCTTCAATTCATTTATGTGCATAATTCAAATTTGAACTACATGCACATGCTCCAATGCACTAAGGTTTGTTGAAAAATCTAATTTGTGTCCTTGGGTGAATTTCTAGGTCCCATGCAAGAGATGGGAATGAAATTCAAAAACTAGCGCACTGTTGATTGCCGGCAAAATGTTGAGATGCGAGGTTTTTAAATTCTAGTAAATCCAAAACTCGTCTGAAATTCATGAAACTTGGCATGCTACCGTGGAGCGGCATCAACATGTCGTGTTAAAAAATTCCCATTTGGGGCAGGTTCGGGTATATGCTTCTCACAAACCAGAGCTTCTCACAATAACCATGACAGTTTCGGTAGGGAACGTCCCACCTTTGGGGACGAAACAATATCCATTGCCTCTTATTGCTTTCAAAAAATTTCTCGTGTCAACATAGGACAACAAGAGTGTTGTGTCAATTTTTGGGATTTTCGGGGTTCGTTTGGACATTTTTATGCATTAACCGAGTTTTGAATGCATTTATGTGCATAATTTAAATTTGAACTACATGCACATGATCTAGTGCATACAAATTGGTTGAAAAATCAAATATGTGTCCTTGGGTGCATGCTTAGGTCCCATGCAAGAAATGGCAATGAATTTCATACACCAGGGCACAGTTGATTGCCCGCAAAACATTGAGATGCCTCATTTTTAAATTCTAGTAAATCCAAAACTCGTGTGAAATTCATGAAACTTGGCATGCTTCCATGGAGCGACATCAACATGCCGTGGTAAAAATTTTGTCCCATTTGGGGCAGGTTTGGGTATATGCTTCTCACAAACCAGAGCTTCTCACAACAAGTATCATGGTTTCGGTAGGGAACGTCCCACCTTTGGGGACGAAACGATATCCACTGCCTCTTATTGCTTCCAAAAAATTTCTCATGTCAACATTGAACAACAGGAGTGTTGTGTCAACTTTTGTGATTTTTGGGGGTTCTTTTGGATATTTTTATGCACTAACTGAGTTTTCAATGCATTTATGTGCATAATTCAAATTTGAACTACATGCACATGCTCCGTGCATATAAATTAGTTGAAAAAAAATATGTGTCCTTGGGTGCATGCTTAGGTCCCATGCAAGAAATGGGAATGAATTTCGAACACCAGGGCACCGTTGATTGCCGACAAAACATTGAGATGCGTGGTTTTTAAATTCTTGTAAATCCAAAACTGGTCTGAAATTCATGAAACTTTGCATGCTATCATGGAACGGCACCCGACATGATGTGGTATTTTTCGTGTCCATTTTGAGAGAAGACACACTCGAATAATGACAGCCAACAAAGTCATTTTGAAAAAATAGCTGCCACTTTAGTGTCTTAAACGTTTGTATAATTCAAACCGTATGCGTTCTGTTAACCATTCATATGAGGCCACGTGTCTTGGTTTTAATGGCTGTAGGAGGTGCCGTGCGGACAGCTGCTTGACCTTGTCTGCACGGGAGCCATGCGAGCGCAGTGCAGTGCGCAGGCTGACCAAGAGGCATGCAAGCTGTCCTCCAATGCTTAGGCTCATAGGGAAGCGTGCGAGCTGTACGCTATGAAGGCTCACTGGGAAGCGAGCCCTTTGACTTACATGGTCGCCCACCTTCCTCTCCATTAATGGCGCCCGAGCCGCTGTTTAATACGGGTGGCTTT
>NC_041382.1:117909743-118002164 GCF_002162155.2 Triticum dicoccoides
TGGGCACAGAATGATCATCTGCCACTAGTCTTCAAGTTTAGTGAAGACGACTCCGAGCCGAAGGAGATAGAAAATAAGGACAAATGGGGCCTCATGGACATGGCCTTGAACGAGCTGGCCGCGGCGGTTGCTGCCGCCGCTCCCGCCCCAGCTCCCATCCCCGCGCCCGCGCTAGCGACCATCCCCGTAGCATTCACGGGATGGTTGCCGAGCACTATCGGAGAGCTAGAAGCCGCGGGCGTCAGCGAGGTCTCCGCGGACCCGCGCGAGCTCATGTACATGCCAGCGCTAGTGCCCATGCCCGTGCGCGCCCCTGTGGCACCCCGGCTCAGAGCAACCGGTTTACCATGCATTGCCAACCCAGAGACCATGCATTCTGGCAACACAGAACATCTCGGTACAAAAAACAACCGCTTTATTGATGCTAGAGGATCATAGTTTATATTACAACAGGTGGCGAGACCAAGCGGCACACTCGGTGCGGCTGAACAATATGTACATTATTTAGTGAACATAAAGGGGCCTCGATCATCACAACTACGCGGCAGCGAAACAATGTTGTAGCGGAACTGCGTAGCGTAGGGACACCGATGTGGACATGATCTAGTCTCGAACAACACTCCTTTCCAACGGGACTTTCCTGAAATCTGGCATGACACGCCAGGTCAGTACATTGAATGTACTTGCAAGCTCACAACAAGCATAAACATAATGACAAACAACATCATGATAGTTAACCAATTGTTTAATAATGCAACAATATATCTGACATGCTGTGATCATGCTCTTGTGATAAAAGCCCCTCGGACTTTCTTACCAATGATGATCGCTCTTGGATCACAAACGGACCACCCATCGTGGTTTTCAAATCAGGTTACCTCGTAACCAAACGGAGATCTTTCCGGCGATCATAACCATGACCAACATTTGGTCTCAAATAGTGATCTTTCCGACGATCACAACCATGACCAACACTTGGTCTCCAACATCAAGATGGTCTACTGATGACCCACAAGTATAGGGGATCTATCATAGTCCTTTCGATAAGTAAGAGTGTCGAACCCAACGAGGAGCAGAAGGAAATGATAAGCGGTTTCTAGCAAGGTATTCTCTGCAAGTATAGAAATAAGTGGTAACAGATAGTTTTGTGATAGGATAATTTGTAACGAGCAACAAGTAACAAAAGTAAATAAAGTGCAGAAGGGTGGCCCAATCCTTTTTGTAGCAAAGGACAAGCCTGGACAAACTCTTATATAGAGAAAAGCGCTCCCGAAGACACATGGGAATATCGTCAAGCTAGTTTTCATCACGCTCATATGATTCGCGTTCGGTACTTTGATAATTTGGTATGTGGGTGGACCGGTGCTTGGTTGCTGTTCTTACTTGAACAAGCATCCCACTTATGATTAACCTCTATTGCAAGCATCCACAACTACAACAAAAGTATTAAGGTAAACCTAACCATAGCATGAAACATATGGATCCAAATCAGCCCCTTACGAAGCAATGCATAAACTAGGGTTTATGCTTCTGTCACTCTAGCAACCCATCCTCTACTTATTACTTCCCAATGCCTTCCTCTAGGCCTAAATAATGGTGAAGTGTTATGTAGTCGACGTTCACATAACACCACTAGAGGCTAGACAACATACATCTCATCAAAATATCGAACGAATATCAAATTCACGTGACTACTAATAGCAAGACTTCTCCCATGTCCTCAGGAACAAACGTAACTACTCACAAAGCATATTCATGTTCATAATCAGAGGGGTATTAATATGCATATAGGATCTGAACATACGATCTTCCACCAAATAAACCAACTAGTATCAACTACAAGGAGTAATTAACACTACTAGCAACCTACTAGTACCAATCTCAGACTTGGAGACAAGAATTGGATACAAGAGATGAACTAGGGTTTTGAGAGGAGATGGTGCTGATGAAGATGTTGATGGAGATTGCCCTCTCCCGATGAGAGGAGTGTTGGTGATGACGATGGCGATGATAGTTTCCCTGGCAGAACAGCTCTGCCGGAGCCCTAGATTGGATCCGCCAAGGTTCCGCCTCGTGGCGGAGGAGTTTTGTTCGGGAAGATGGCTTATGATTTTTTCCTCATCGAAAGACATCATATAGCAGAAGATGGCCATCGGAGGGCCACCAGGGGGCCCACGAGGTAGGCGGGCGCGCCCAGGGGGGTAGGGCGCGCCCCCCACCCTCATGGGCAGGGTGTGGCCCCCCTGGTGAACTTCTTGCGCTCAGTATTTTTTATATATTCTGAAAACGTCTTCCGTGAAGTTACATGATTTTTGGAGCTGTGCAGAATAGGTGTCTAATATTTGCTCCTTTTCCAGCCCAGAATCCCAGCTGCCGGCATTCTCCCTCTTTATGTAAACCTTGTAAATTAATAGAGAATAGGCATAAGTATTGTAGCATAATGTGTAATAACAGCCCATAAATCAATAAATTTCGATATAAAAGCATGATGCAAAATGGACGTATCAACTCCCCCAAGCTTAGACCTCGCTTGTCCACAAGCGAAAGCCGAATCGAAAAATATGTCCACATGTTTAGAGATAGAGGTGTCGATACAAGTAAAATGCGGACATGAGGGCATCATGATCATTCTTAGAACAACAACTTATATAATTCTTGTCTTATGATTTCTTATGCTAGAGTAATAATTCGGTCACAATTTCAAGTATGAATCATAAACTTCATTGAAAACTAACAAACTATAATATCAGTCATTGGAGCAATTGCATTTTATCATAACATATGAAAGATTCAATATAAGAGCTTTTCAGCAGGTCCACATACTCAACTATCATATAGTCTTTCACAATTTCTGACACTCACGCAATACTTATGGGTATGGAGTTTTAATCGGACACAAAGAAAGATAGGGGCTTATAGTTTTGCCTCCCAACGTTTTCCCTCAAGGGTAATGTCAACAATAATAGTTCATGAAAACTCACATCCAATTAGCCATATATACCAGGATCTTTCCAACATATTGTGCTTGCCAAAGGATAAAATGTAAAAAGGAAGGGTGAAGATCACCATGACTCTTATTCAAGGTAGGAGATAAAAGTAAAAGATAGGCCCTTTGCAGAGGGAAGCAGACGTTGTCACGCGCTTTTATGGTTGTATGCACAAAATCTTAATGCGAAAGAATGTCACTTTATATTGCCACTTGTGATATGGACCTTTATTATGCAGTCTGTCGCTTTTATTTCTTCCATATCACACGATCATATAAAGCTTATTTTCTCCCACACTAATAAGCCAAACATATTTAGAGAGAGCAAATTTTATTGCTTGCACCGATGACAACTTACTTGGAGGATCTTACTCAATCCATAGGTAGGTATGGTGGACTCTCATGGCAAAATTGGTTTAAGGGTGTTTGGAAGCACAAGTAGTATCTCTACATGGCGCAAAGAATTTGGCTAGCATGAGGGGGAAAGGCAAGCTCAACATGTTGGAGGATCCATGACAATATAATTTATCTCAGATGTAAGAAAACATAACCCATTACGTTGTCTTCCTTGTCCAACGTCAACTCTTTAGCAAGTCATATTTTAATGAGTGCTCACAATCATGAAAGATGTCCAAGATAGTATATTTATATGTCAAGACCTCTCTTTCTTTATTACTTCCTATTAATTGCAACGATGACCAAAACTATGTTTGTCAACTCTCAACAACTTTTATTCATCATACTCTTTCTATGTGAAGTCATTACTCTCCATAAGATCAATATGAACTCTTTATTTCTTTTTATTCTTTTCTCTTTTCTTTTATTCACTCAAGATCATGGCAAAATAATCAAGCCCTTGACTCAACACTAATCTTTATTATATAGCACATGGACTCGATTACATAGAGGGATCATAAAGCAAAACTCAAAACTAGATCATGCCATAAACTTTATTCTAGTAGATCAAGATATTACCAAAAGGATCGAACTAAGAAAAAAATGGTAAAGATAAAAGTGATGGTGATAAGATACCGGGGCACCTCCCCCAAGCTCGGTAGTTGCCAAGGGTAGTGCCCATACCCATGTGATTATGTCTCCTTTTTCGGGGATGGTGATGTGATATTCTTGGCGATGATGCCCCTAAGGATACGATTCTCCTCCTGGAGCTTATTGACTTGCTGCTTGAGGTCCATTATTTCCTTTCGAAGTTTTCCTGTAACAGCCAAAGCTCCCTGCACCCAAGGGTGCTGCATAGCCGCGGGAGAACCAGTGACACTCTTTTTCATATTCTCATAAGAAAGAAATCTAACATTGGAAGGAATAACCGTTGGAATAGCTGAGCTCTGTAGTTCTCCCATCATGAACCCAGCTCGGAAGCGAGAAGTGACTTCTTGATCCTCCATGGCATCTATCCTCATAAAATTAGCCACCATCTCTTCCTCCGTTGCTGGCCCAAAGTGGTTAGCATCGCTGTTTGTCCTTGGTTCCGATGCCAGATGAGACACCTGGCTCTCCCCGACTGACTCTTGAGAAGACATCTTGCTCTAATCTGCAGCAGCAATAGCTCGAAACAAGAACATAGAATATTTGTGTGATACAGGAGTCAAAACCTTTGGGAGATTATATAATGAATTTTTATCGACCAAATTACGTGTCGTGTAAGAAAACGGAGTCCGGAGAGCTCACGAGGTGCCCATGAGGTAGGGGGCACGCCCTCCACCCTCGTGGAGGCCTCGTGTCCTTCCCGGACTGCTTCTTATTTTTTATTTTTCTAAATATTCCAAAACAGAGAAATATTGCCTTAAAAACTGTTTTGGAGTCGGTTTACTTACGGTACCACATACCTATTCCTTTTCAGAGTCTAAAACGTTCCGAAAAGTGTCCCTTATGTATTCCTCCGGGGTTATGGTTTCAATAACATTGGATTCAACATTTATAAGATTACCTGAGATATACTGTTTAATTCTTTGACCGTTCACCACCTTCGGATTTGTGGCTTCGAAGTTGTTGATTTTTATGAAACCCGGAACGATAGACCTCTCGATAACGTAGTGGCCTGCCCATTTAGAGAGAAGTTTTCCTGCAAAAAATCTTAAACAAGAGTTTTATAGCAGTACGTAATCACCTACATTAAACTCATGCTTTTGTATCCTTTTATCATGCCATCTTTTAACCTTTTCTTTAAACAACTTGACATTTTCGTAGGCTTGGGTTCTCCATTCATCAAGTGAGCTAATATCAAATAACCTCTTCTCACCGACAATTTTAAAATCATAGTTGAGCTCTTTAATAGCCCAATATTCCTTGTGTTCTAGTTCGAGAGGCATGCTTTTCCATAAACCATTTTATGCGGAGACATACCCATAGGATTTTTATATGCAGTTCTATAGGCCCATAATGCATCATCAAGTTTTTTGGACCAATTCTTTCTAGACCTATTGACAGTCTTTTGCAAAATTAATTTGAGCCCTCTATTGCTCAATTCTACTTGACCACTAGACTGTGTGTGATAAGGAGATGCAATTCTATGATTAACATCATACTTAGCAAGCATTTTACGGAAAGCACCATGAATAAAATGTGAACCACCATCAGTCATTAAATATATAGGGACTCCAAATGTCGGAAAAATAACTTCTTTAAGCATTTTAATAGAAGTGTTATGATCAGCACTACTAGTTGGAATAGCTTCTACCCACTTAGTAACATAATCAACAACAACTAAAACATGTGTATAACCATTAGAGGAAGGAAAAGGCCCCATATAGTCAAAGCCCCAAACATCAAATGGTTCAATAACGAGTGAATAGTTCATAGGCATTTATTGATGTCTACTAATATTACCAATTCTTTGACATTCATCACAAGATAAGACAAACTTAGGGGCATCTTTGAAGAGAGTAGGCCAATAAAAACCAGATTGCAATACCTTATGTGCAGTTCTATCTCCAGCATGGTGTCCTCCATAGGCTTCAGAGTGACACTTGCATAGGATCTGTTCATGTTCATGCTCAAGTACACAACGTCTAATAACACCATCTACTCCTTTTTTATAAAGATGTGGGTCATCCCAAAAGTAATGCCTCAAACCATAGAAGAACCTTTTCTTTTGTTGGTATGTGAAACTAGGTGGTATGAATTTAGCAACAATGTAATTAGCATAATCAGCATACCATGGAGTATTATGAGAAGCATTTATGACATTTAATTGCTCATCAGGAAAGCTATCATCAATAGGTAGTGGGTCATCAAGTACATTTTCTAACCTAGACAAGTTGTCTGCAACGGGGTTCTCAGCTCCCTTTCTATCAACAATATGAAAATCAAATTCTTGTAGCAAGAGAACCCATCTAGTAAGTCTAGGTTTAGCATCTTTCTTTTCCATAAGATATTTAATAGCAGAATGATCAGTGTGAATAGTTACTTTAGAATCAACAATATAAGGTCTGAACATATCACAAGCAAATACAACTTCTAAGAATTCTTTTTCAGTAGTAGCATAATTTCTTTGAGCATTGTCTAGAGTTTTACTTGCATATTGAATAATGTTTAATTTCTTATCAACTCTTTGCCCTAGAACAGCACCTATAGCATAATCACTAGCATCACACATAATTTCAAAGGGTAAATTCCAATCAGGTGGCTGAACAATAGGTGCAGAGATCAATGCTTTCTTAAGTATTTCAAATGCTTCTACACAATCATCATCAAAGACAAATGGTATATCCTTTTGTAATAAATTAGTCAGAGGCCAAGAAATTTTTGAGAAGTCTTTAATGAACCTCCTATAAAATCCGGCGTGACCAAGGAAAATTCTTATACCTTTGATGTCCTTTGGACATGGCATCTTTTCAATAGCATCAACCTTGGCTTTATGAACTTCAATACCTCTTTCAGAAACTTTATGCCCCAAGACAATACCTTCATTAACCATAAAGTGGCACTTTTCCCAATTCAAGACAAGATTAGTTTCTTCACATCTCTGCAAAACTCGATCAAGGTTGCTCAAGCAATCATCAAAAGAAGATCCATAGACGGAGAAATCGTCCTTGAAAACCTCACAAATCTTTTCACAAAAGTCAGAGAATATAGCCATCATGCATCTTTGAAAGGTAGAAGGTGCATTGCATAAACCAAAAGGCATACGTCTATAAGCAAAAGTGGCAAAAGGGAAAGTAAAAGTAGTCTTCGATTGATCCTTAGCTGACATAGGTATTTGAGAGAAACCAGAATAACCATCTAGAAAGCAAAAAATGTGTATGTTTGGATAATCTTTGTAGCATTTGATCGATAAAAGGTAAGGGGTAATGATCTTCTTTAGTGGCCTTATTTAATTTGCGGAAATCAATTACCATCCTATAACCTGTAATAATTCTTTGAGGAATCAATTCATCTTTATCATTAGGAACGAAAGTAATACCTCCCTTCTCAGGGACACAATGGACATGACTTACCCACTGACTATCAGCAACGGGATAAGTTATACCTGCCTTAAGGAGCTTTAGTATTTCCTTTCTTACCACTTCTTTCATTTTAGGATTCAGCCGTCGTTGATGATCACGAACTGGTTTAGCATCTTCTTCCAAATTTATTTTATGTTGACATAGAGTGGGGCTAATGCCCTTTAGATCATCAAGAGTATACCCAATAGCAGCATGGTGCTTCTTCAGAGTTCTCAATAATCTCTCTTCTTCATGATCTAAAAGGTTAGCACTAATAATAACAGGATATATCTGTTTCTCATCAAGATAAGCATATTTAAGAGTATCAGGCAACAGTTTAAGCTCAAACACGGGATCACCCTTGGGTGGAGGAGGATCCCCTAGGATTTCAACAGGCAAATTGTGTTTAAGAATAGGTTCATGTTTAAAGAATACTTCATCTATTTCCCTTCTTTCATTCATAAACATATCATTTTCATGGTCTAGCAAATATTGTTCTAAAGGATCACGTGGAGGTACAGCAATAGAAGCAAGACCAATAATTTCATCCTTACTAGGCAATTCTTCTTCAGGGTGTTGTCTCATAATTTAGAGAAATTAAATTCATGAGGCATATCATCTAAACCGATAGTAACAACATCCTTTTTGCAATATATCTTAGCATTAACAGTGTTTAAGAAGGGTCTACCAAATATAATGGGCCAAAAGCTATCTTGTGGGGAACCAAGAACAAGAAAATCAGCAGGATATTTAGTTTTCCCACACAAGACTTCAACATCTCTAACAATTCCCATTGGTGAAATAGTATCTCTATTGGCAAGTTTAATTGCGACATCAATATCTTCTAACTCAACATGTGCAATATCATGCATAATTTCTCTGTATAGGCCAATAGGTATTGCACTAGCACTAGCACCCATATCACATAAGCCATGATAACAATGATCTCCTATTTTAACAGAAATAACAGGCATGCCTACCACAGGTCTAGGTTTATCTTTAGCACAAGGTCTAGCAATTCTAACTGTTTCATCACAGAAATAAATAACATGCCCAGCAATATTATCAGCCAAGAGATCTTTAACAATAGCAATATTAGGTTCAACTTTAACTTGCTCAGGAGGTGTATAAGTTCTAATATTGCTTTTACAAACCACAGTTGAAGCTTTAGCATGATCTTTTATCCTAATAGGAAAAGGTGGTTTCTCAACATAAGCAGTAGGAACAATAGGATCATTATAAGTGACAGTCTTTTCTTCAGATTTAATAGGTGCAGCTACTTTTACTTCTATGGGAGGATGATATTTAAACCACTTCTCCTTGGGGAGATCAACATAAGCAGCAAAAGATTCACAGAAGGAAGCTACTATCTTAGAGTCAAGTCCCTATTTAGTGCTAAATTTACGAAAAACATCAGTATCCATAAAAGATTTAACACAATCAAACTTAGGTGTCATACCTGACTCCTTACCTTCGTCGAGGTCCCAATCTTCAGAGTTGTGTTTAATTCTTTCCAATAAATCCCATTCTTCGTCATAAAAGAGCCAGCACAAGAAGTATCGAGCATGGTGCGATTGTTATCACAAAGCTGAGCATATAAATTTTGAATAATCATTTCTCTTGAGAGCTCATGATTGGGGCATGAATATAACATTGATTTAAGCCCCCCCCCCCAAGCTTGAGTGATGCTTTCTCCTTCGCGAGGCCAAAAATTATATATATAATTGCGATCACGATGAACAAGATGCATAGGATAAAACTTCTGATGAAATTCCAATTTCAATCGTTTGTAGTTCCATGACCCCGTATCATCACATAGCCTATACCATGTCAATGCATCTTCCTTCAAAGATAAAGGGAATACCTTATTCTTAACAACATCTCCGGGTACACCTGCAAGCTGAAATAATCCACAAACTTCATCCACGTATATTAGGTGCTCATCAGGATGCGTTGTTCCGTCTCCTGCAAAAGGATTAGCTAGCAGTTTTTCTATCATACCCGAAGGAATTTCAAAGGGAACATTTTCATTTTTAGTAGGTTCAGTAGGTTGAGGAGCAACTCTTTGCTCTACTGGTCAGGGTGAAGATACCCCGAACAAGCCCCTCAGAGGATTACTTTCCATAGTAACAAGTGACAGCAAATTTTAGCACACTATATAAATTTTTCCTTACCAAATTCCACCTACCAAAGGCGCTTCACTCCCCGGCAATGGCGCCAGAAAGAGTCTTGATGACCCACAAGTATAGGGGATCTATCGTAGTCCTTTCGATAAGTAAGAGTGTCGAACCCAACGAGGAGCAGAAGGAAATGATAAGCGGTTTCCAGTAAGGTATTCTCTGCAAGTAATCAAATAAGTGGTAACAGATAGTTTTGTGATAGGATAATTTGTAACGAGCAACAAGTAACAAAAGTAAATAAAGTGCAGCAAGGTGGACCAATCCTTTTTGTAGCAAAGGACAAGCCTGGACAAACTCTTATATAGAGAAAAGCGCTCCCGAGGACACATGGGAATATCGTCAAGCTAGTTTTCATCATGCTCATATGATTCGCGTTCGGTACTTTGATAACTTGGTATGTGGGTGGACCGGTGCTTGGGTGCTGTTCTTACTTGAACAAGCATCCCACTTATGATTAACCTCTATTGCAAGCATCCGCAACTACAACAAAAGTATTAAGGTAAACCTAACCATAGCATGAAACATATGGATCCAAATCAGCCCCTTACGAAGCAACACATAAACTAGGGTTTAAGCTTCTGTCACTCTAGCAACCCATAATCTACTTATTACTTCCCAATGCCTTCCTCTAGGCCCAAATAATGGTGAAGTGTTATGTAGTCGACGTTCACATAACACCACTAGAGGCTAGACAACATACATCTCATCGAAATATCGAACGAATACCAAATTCACATGACTACTAATAACAAGACTTCTCCCATGTCCTCAGAAACAAAAGTAACTAATCACAAAGCATATTCATGTTCATAATCAAAGGGGTATTAATATGCATATAGGATCTGAACATATGATCTTCCACCAAATAAATCAACTAGCATCAACTACAAGGAGTAATTAACACTACTAGCAACCTACTAGTACCAATCCTGGACTTGGAGACAAGAATTGGATACAAGAGATGAACTAGGGTTTTGAGAAGAGATGGTGCTGATGAAGATGTTGATAGAGATTGCCCTATCCCGATGAGAGGAGCGTTGGTGATGACGATGGCGATGATTTCCACCTCCTTGAGGGTAGTTTCCCAGGCAGAACAGCTCTGCCGGAGCCCTAGATTGGATCCACCAAGGTTCCGCCTCATGGCGGCGGAGTTTCATTCGGGAAGATGGCTTATGATTTTTTCCTCATCGAAAGACATCATATAGCAGAAGATGGCCATCGGAGGGCCACCAGGGGGCCCACGAGGTAGGCGGGCGCGCCCAGGGGGGTAGGGCGCGCCCCCCACCCTCATGGGAAGGGTGTGGCCCCCCTGGTGAACTTCTTACGCTCAGTATTTTTTATATATTCTAAAAACGTCTTCCGTGAAGTTACATGACTTTTGGAGCTGTGCAGAATAGGTCTCTAATATTTGCTCATTTTCCAGTCCAGAATCCCAGCTGTCGGCATTCTCCTTCTTTATGTAAACCTTGTAAATTAAGAGATAATAGGCATAAGTATTGTAGCATAATGTGTAATAATAGACATAAAGCAATAAATATCGATATAAAAGCATGATGCAAAATGGACGTATCATCTACCCACCATCATCAATAGTGCAAAGTTCATAACTTTAGTGTGCAAAATTTATTAAACGCTGACCCATCGTGTGACCTAGTTTCGAGCGTGTCCATAACCGTGAACTCGGCTATCGATAGATTTAATACACTCTGCAGAGGTAGCGCACTGTACCCACACCATGGAACCCTTGGCCTCGCACTCCCATTCGGGTGGACCAACGACATTCTGACGAACCCCCTCCATTGCCATGACACTCTCTCGGCCACTCTGACTCACTCCCTACTGGGCTAGTCCTGGGTGGCCCCGTGTCTACCAAAGACACCAACGGCCACCGTCGTGGCCAAACATAAACAGTCTGAAACAGGGACAAGGTACCATAACATCAACAACGGGCACACAAGGTTATGTCTGCTTACCGGTCTAGGGGACCGCACTCCCATAACCTTCCCTCATTGGAGGCACCGACCAGAGGCATGACAATGGACCGAATAAAGGCCTTCCCATAAAGGCAAATGTTGTTGCACTGGGAAAAACTCGATTCAGTGGCACCACGAACCGGTCAACGATATATTCAAGTTGATTTATCATCAGGTTCAACTTAAAGTGAAATTAACCGGTGTCATAATATTCCATGAAATGCAGCACTAATATATGCATCATATATCATCGGAAGTAACTGGGTCAACTTTATGTACACTAAGCATCAGCATCACAACTCATAGCACTACTTTGATTCTGATTAATCATCACTTTAAACAGAATATTTACTTAGCAAATTTATCATTTTTCTCCTCCAAGAAAATAACTCAAAATAATTACTTATATACATAACCATATTACTTCTTCATACAACTATTTCTTCTAGTTATTCAACCAACTTAGTTAGGTTCAGACTTTCTCTAAACTAAGCATATTAACTAAAACAAGCAACCAACAGAATACAAATAATATAATGGTGATTTAAATGCATGTATTAAATCATTCATTCAAGTTGAAAAAAAATCACAAATATTATAATGGCACCATGAAAATGTTGTTGTGGCTTGCCTTAGTACAGATGAGGTTCACAATCCTCCTGGTGATCCTCAACACAAGCTTCACTCTCTGAAAAATATTTATAAACGCAAAATGAAAACATCAAGAACCTTTCTGAAATTCACCAGAAAATCTAGACAGCAGAGAAAAATCTCATTTTGGGTGAGCTTCTAGATTTCTTCACAAAGAACACAATGCAAAAAGAATCAGTTCATTTGGACTTATGGTTAAAAGGTTGTGGCTGTTTGAAGCTCTCTGGACAAAATTAAATTTGAATTTAAATAGAACTGGTGTGACGTCGAAGGCGTAAACCTCGTGGGCTCCACCACTCGCACCGCTTCATGCGCGTACAGAGTGGCTGACTAGCGGGCCCCACTAGTCAGGTGAGGGGAAGGGGAGAGGGAAACAGAGGGCGGAGCGGCTCCGCCGGAGCACGCGTCGGCGAGGAGAGCTTCTTGGCCAGAACGAGAGGGAGGGATCGAAAGAGAAGATGGAGACGCACCTGCCCGTACCCGTAGATTAGCTAGGGGTGGTCGGACGGTGTCGGAATCAACCTATCTAGCGGAGACAGGAAGCAGAGGTCGCCGGAGATGAAGACGACAGCGACTAGAGGCGACACCAGGGGCTCCAACCGGGCGGAATAGCACCACCGAGGCACGGCGGAGGCCCTGGAAGGGTTGCATGTGCCTGGGAGGGGCTGGAGCCATGGAGACGACCCGAGGGGATCGCGGGCGAACTCTATCTCGGGGACAGCGGCCCATGGCCAGCCCGACCGGGCTACGGCTTTCTACAAGATCTTGGAGTGTGTGGGAGTAGTGGATGATGCTCTATGAGGCTGGGGAGGGCTCTATTTATAACCGAGCATCGAGGGGGGATCGGTCTCTGCCGGAGGACACCTAGACACGGCGCCCGGCGACGAACGACGTCAATGAGTGAGGGAGAAGGCGACGCAGCTCATGCGGGAACTTTGGGCGAGCGGAGACGAGCACAGGGGCACAAGGGTGACGACGAGCACAGTGTGCAATGCACTGTTGCGTTGGCCGGACCGCGCCCATGCTCGCTGTGGCGAGCTCCAGCGTCGGCGGGTGCTAGGAGAGAGTTAAGAAGATTGGGACGATGATTGTGGCGAGATTTGACAAGTTTAGGCAGGCGGGCAAGCAAGCACGCGATCAACAGAGGCTCAGGCACCTCTCAAAGCGCGTCGACCGTATGCCAGCACGCCTGGATGAACGCGGTCACCGCGTGAACTCTGACCTCAGGCTGACCTAAGCCCAAACTTCATGTCTGGCCTGTAGTTTGTGGTAGTTCTAGAGGTTACCACACTTTGGTTTGGACTCAGACGGAGTAGAATAGATTTCATCTTCCTGGTATGTTTCTGGTCAGTAACTTTGAGAGCTTGCTGAGGTCAAACTACTGAGAGTTTGGAGCTGGGTTTTGGAGGGTAGCAATCATCTACTAATGTGATAATGCACAAGAAAAATCAGCCACAATGGATAAATTAAAATGGTAGTTGTTGTAGAAACTACCATTTCTGTCCAGAACAAAAAATATTTTCTTTTGCAAAAATATTCCAAAAAGTGATGAAATATCTTTGCTCAGGAAGGTTCCCTAGGGTTCAAAGGATATTTGTGACATTTATCAGATTTTTGGGGGCAAGAAAAATTGAGGTTGCTTTGGAGCACATTGAGCTAGCTAGGGTTTAAGAGAGGGAAATAAATATTTTTCATTTAAGAAAAATATTCAAAAATTTATTTTGAGGTGAACCAGAGAGAAAGTGATAGTTAGGGAAGGATATATATGAGGCACTTGGGTGAAAGTCGAGGGGTACCCAAGTGTTTAAGTCCATATGAAAAGATTAAAATCTCCTATTTTCAAAACCAAATCAAATGAAAATCGGACGAAAAGAAAGAGCGCAAAAACCAGGCTGTCACAGCCCCTCCACCCACCGTGGCGCCGGCCCCGTGCGTCTGGCTGCACCCGCCACGCCCGTGTGCGCCTCTCCACCCACCGCGGCGCTGGTCCCCATGCGTTTGGATGCATCTGCCCCGCCTGTGCCCGTGCCCGTGCACCCCCCCCCTCAGCAGCATGGGACGCTGCCGTCGACCGCTACCTCTCAGCGGCGCCAGTTGCCGTCCTCCCGCGCCCCGCCCGTTGATCGCGCGACGACATGATGTTTGATTTACAAGTGAAGAACATTTTGTGCTACCTTGGAGACTTCAACAGCGGCGTCCCGGAGGAGGAGAACGACAACGACGGTGCGGCACGCCGCCTCCGCTGCCGGCGGAAATAGTTTTTTTGGGGTTTAATACTGTATCTCGAATTCTCGATCATATGGATATAAATTCGCAGTGTGACTGAATGAAAGATATGCTTTGAACGAACTTGCATTTTTCTCTCTTAATGTACAGACTTATCAAATGATTTTCTTTTTAAAAAATTTCAACGGTTTTTAAATATAAAACTCTCATCGCTAATGTTTTAGTTAGAACACCCGTATGCAAACCGACAGCTTCCCCAGGAAGCCAAGGGAAAGTGTGCCGAGAAGGATTTCTGCATCCCTTCAACGCAAATGGTTGTTTTGCATGACCCGTGTGCAACCATGTACAAACAATTGGGTAAGATTTGCATATCTGTCATTTTGGGTATGTTGCCATTTCTCAAACTGGAAAGATTGACATTTGTTTATCTAGTAACATTGCCATTTGTCAACCTTGTAACACTGCGATTTGTCAAAATATGCAGCTACAAATCACTAGCACTATCTAATTTTTTCAACTAAAATCACTAGCACTGTTCATATGGACACCACTAGCAGGCGTGAGTTCATGGACGCATATGCACAACAAGTCATGAACCCACAACGACAATGAGGATACACGTTGGATTATAGATCATTTCCAACAAAACATTCTAGTAAAATTTTTCTCACACAACAAATAACAAAGCGATGAAATGAACTTCAGCTCAACCACTCGTTGGCGTTGGAAACGCTTGCTTTGAACCAGAAGTGATTCTCTGGGAAGGGCCAGCTACTGTCAATCTCGAGACCAAGGCAGGACTGATCATCTAGGTTGAAGCGGCCTATTTCAATACCCATATTGGGATGGTAGGGAAGCATAGTAATGTCCGAGGTATAGATACAGTTGCTACTCATAAATGGTAGTAATGTTGTATCAATAGCAGCTATATCGCCTTCCACCATCATTGGATAGTTTTGTCCAAGGAAGAGCGAGTTTCCCCCAAGACTTCCAATACTGAACCAGGGTGAAGGTGTTGGCGTTAGTACACTAGTATCCATCTTGAATACCCTGCAACGGATGTTGGAATAGGTCGGAGAGTGCGACCATACGAGACAACATCTTCTTCCTTAGTAAAATTAGTAGTGCCCCGTATACTGATGTCTACTACACAACCTTCTTCTTGTAGACATTGTTGGGCCTCCAAGTGCAGAGGTTTGTAGGACAGTAGCAAATTTCCCTCAAGTGGTTGACCTAAGGTTTATCAATCTGTGGGAGGCGTAGGATGAAGATGGTCTCTCTCAAGCAACCCTACAACCAAATAACAAAGAGTCTCTTGTGTCCCCAACACACCCAATACATTGGTAAATTGTATTGATCAAACACATAGCTACTGGGACATACCCTCAGCCCAGAGGGTGGACTACTCCCTCCTCGTCATGGAGAGCGCCGGGATTATAAAGATGGCCACCGGAGAGGGATTCCCCCCTCCGGCAGGCTGCCGAAACGGGTCTAGATTGGTTTTCGGTGGCTACGGAGGCTTCTGGCGGCGGAACTCCCGATCTATTCTGCTCTCTAATGTTTTTAGGGTATATGGATATATATATAGGCGAAAGAAGTCGGTCAGGGGAGCCACGAGGGTGGGGGCGCGCCCAGGGGGCAGGCGCGCCTCCCTACCTTGTGGCCACGTCGAAGCTTCCTTGACTTCAACTCCAAGTCTCCTGGATCACATTCGTTCCAAAAAAACGCTCCCAAAGGTTTAATTCCGTTTGGACTCGGTTTGATATTCCTTTTTTGCAAAACACTGAAACAAGGGAAAAAACTGAAACTGGCACTGGGCTCTGGGTTAATAGGTTAGTCCCAAAAATAATATAAAAGTGCATAATAAAGCCCATAAACATCCAAAACAGATAATATAATAGCATGGAACAATCAAAAATTATAGATACGTTGGAGACGTATCAGCATCCCCAAGCTTAATTCCTGCTCGTCCTCGAGTAGGTAAATTATAAAAATAGAATTTTTGATGTGGAATGCTACTTAACATATTTCTCTAAGTAATTCTCTTTATTGTGGCATGAATGTTCAGATCCATAAGATTCAAGACAAAAGTTTAATACTGACATAAAAATAATAATACTTCAAGCATACTAATAAAGCAATCATGTCTCCTCAAAATAACATGGCCAAAGTATTTAAATCATTCACAACCCCGATAACAATCCAAGCAATTGTTTCATACTTTTGGTGTTCTCAAACTTTTTCAATCTTCACGCAATACATGAGCGTGAGCCATGGATATAGCACTATAGGTGGAATAGAATGGTGGTTGTGGAGAAGACAAAAAGGAGAAGACAGTCTCACATCAACTAGGCGTATCAACGGGCTATGGAGATGCCCATCAATAGATATCAATGTGAGTGAGTAGGGATTGCCATGCAACGGATGCACTAGAGTTATAAGTGTATGAAAGCTCAACAAAAGAAACTAAGTGGGTGTGCATCCAACTCACTTGCTCACGAAGACCTAGGGCATTTTGAGGAAGCCCATCATTGGAATATACAAGCCAAGTTCTATAACGTAAAATTCCCACTAGTATATGAAAATGACAACATAGGAGACTCTCTATCATGAAGATCATGGTGCTACTTTGAAGCACAAGTGTGGTAAAGGGATAGTAGCATTGCCCCTTCTCTATTTTTCTCTCACTTTTTCCATCTTGTTTTTTTATTTGGGCCTTTCTCTCTTTTTTTTCTTTTGGCCTCTTTTTTTAATTTTCTTTTATTTTTCGTCTGGAGTCTCATCCCGACTTCTGGGGGAATCATAGTCTCCATCATCCCTTCCTCACTGGGACAGTGCTCTAATAATGATGATCATCACACTTATTTTACTTACAACTCAAGAATTACAACTCAATACTTAGAACAAAATATGACTCTATGTGAATGCCTCCGGCGGTGCACCGGGATATGCAATGAATCAAGAGTGACGTGTATGAAAGAATTATGAACGGTGTCTTTGCCACAAATACGATGTCAACTACATGATCATGCAAAGCAATATGACAATGATGAAGTGTGTCATAACAGACGGAACGGTGGAAAGTTGAATGGCAATATATCTCGGAATGGCTATGGAAATGCCATAATAGGTAGGTATGGTGGCTGTTTTGAGGAAGGTATATGGTGGGTGTAAGATACCGGCGAAAGGTGCACGGTATTAGAGAGGCTAGCAATGGTGGAAGGGTGAGAGTGCGTATAATCCATGGACTCAACATTAGTCATAAAGAACTCACATACTTATTGCAAAAAATCTATTAGTTATCGAAACAAAGTACTACGTGCATGCTCCTAGGGGGATAGATTGGTAGGAAAAGACCATCGCTCGTCCCTGACCGCCACTCATAAGGAAGACAATCAATAAATAAATCATGCTCCGACTTCATCACATAACGGTTCACCATACATGCATACTATGGGAATCGCAAACTTTAACACAAGTGTCTCTCAAATTCACAACTACTCAACTAGCATGACTCTAATATCACAATCATCATATCTCAAAACAATCATCAAGTATCAAACTTCTCATAGTATTCAATGCACTTTATATGAAAGTTTTTATTATATCCCTCTTGGATGGCTATCATATTAGGACTAAATTCATAACCAAAGCAAACTACCATGCTGTTCTAAAAGACTCTAAAAATAATGTAAGTGAAGCATGAGAGTTCAACAATTTCTTCGAAATAAAACCACCGCTGTGCTCTAAAAAGATATAAGTGAAGCACTAGAGCAAATGACAAACTACTCCAAAAGATATAAGTGAAGATCCATGAGTAGTCGAATAATTATGAAACTATGTGAAGACTCTCTAATATTTAATAATTTTAGATCTTGGTATTTTATTCAAACAACAAGCAAAACAAAATAAAATAAAATTAAGCTCCAAGAAAAACACATATCATGTGGTGAATAAAAATATAGCTCCAAGTAATGTTACCGATGAACGAAGACGAAAGAGGGGATGCCTTCCGGGGTATCCCCAAGCTTAGGCTCTTGGTTGTCCTTGAATATTACCTTGGGATGCCTTGGCCATCCCCAATCTTAGGCTCTTGCCACTCCTTATTCCATAGTCCATTGAATCTTTACCCAAAACTTGAAAACTTCACAACACAAAACTTAACAGAAATCTGGTAAGCTCTGTTAGTATAAGAAAATGAATGACCACTTAGGTACTGTTGTGAACTCATTATAAATTCATATTGGTGTAATATCTACTGTATTCCAACTCATCTATGGTTCATACCCTCCGATACTACTCATAGATTCATCAAAATAAGCAAACAACACATAGAAAAAAGAATCTGTCAAAAACAGAACAGTCTGTAGTAATCTGTATCAAACGTATACTTCTGGAACTCATAAAATTCTAAAATAAATTGGTGGACCTGAGGAATTTGGCTATTAATCCACTTCAAAAAGAATCAAGTTAATAGCACTCTCCAGTAAACTATGGCAGCTAATCTCGTGAGCGCTAAAGTTTCTGTTTTTACAGCAAGATCGCAAAGACTTCACCCAAGTCTTCCCAAAGGTTCTACTTGGCACAAACACTAATTAAAACATAAAACCACATCTAAATAGATTCTAGATGAATTATTTATTACTAAACAGGAACAAAAAGTAAAGAACAAAAATAAAATTGGGTTGCCTCCCAACAAGCGCTATTGTTTAGCACCCCTAGCTAGGCATGATGATTTCAATGATGCTCACATAAAAGATAAGAATTGAAACATAAAGAGAGCATCATGAAGAATATGACTAGCACATTTAAGTCTAACCCACTTCCTATTCATAGGGATTTTGTGAGCAAACTACTTATGGGAACAATAATCAACTAGCATAGGAAGGCAAAACAAGCATAACTTCAAAACTTTAAGCACTTAGAGAGGAAACTTGATATTACTGCAACTACTACAAGCATATATTCCTCCCTCATAATAATTTTCAGTAGCATCATGAATGAATTCAACAATATAACCATCACATAAAGCATTATTTTCATGATCTACAAGCATAGAAATTTTATTACTCTCCACATAAGCAAAATTCTTCTCATTCGGAATAGTGGGAGTATCATAAGAAACTCAGATACTATAAATTGTTTCCATATTAAAAGAGTAATGTTCAGAAAAGGGGTAATCATAATCATGACAAGTTTTGTAAATATAATAATCACTACTTTTTATAGCATAAGTGTGATCACAATAATCATCATAGGTAGCAACTTTGTTCTCATCATAACCGATTGAAACCTCTTCCAAGATAGTGGAATCATTCCTAAATAAAGTCATGACCTCTCCAAATCCACTTTCATAATTATCACAATAAGATTTAACATCCTCCAAAATTATGGGATTACTACTTCCTAAAGTTGACACTCTTCCAAACCCACTTTCATCAATATAATCATCATAAGTAGGAGGCATGCTATCATCATAACAAATTTGCATATCAAAACTTGGGAGGATAAAAATATCATCTTCATTAAACGTAGCATCCCCAAGCTTGGGACAAACATTAATTGCAGCAAATATATTCTCAAACATGTCATTCTCATCAAACATAGCATCCCCAATCTTGGACCTTTTCATATTATAAGCATAATCACTCTAATCATTAATAGTATGGATAGCACCGATAGTATAGCAATTATCATCATCACAATCAGTAGTAGGAGCAAAATCATTTGGGAGCGATACCTTTCTACCTTTGCTTCTCCGTCATTTCTTTTTATTCTTCACATCATGTGTGGGTTTAACCCTCTTTTTTGAGCTCCTTATTAATGAGATTGGTTGAATAGAAGGCTCCTCCTCATTACCAGATTCATCATAAGAAATAATAGGAGGATATTGGGAAGCCTCTTACCTTTCATTAGTATTCTCTTCATCCTCTATTTGTTTTATTTTCTTTATATACTTGGCAATATAACGATTTTCAATGCAATTCACCACACAATACATATAAATTTCCTCTAGATCAAAATTAAGAACTCTATCAAGGGCAAATTCTGGAATAACCTTAGATATATGTTTCATTTCTTCATAACCCAAGAGAAAATTAAGTTCATTATGATGTGCAAGGGAAATCAAGTCATCACAACTTTTGGACACGATACGATCATGAAACAATTTGCATTTGGTACTGAAATGATCATGTTCATTGCAAAGTTCACAAGTACGACTAAGAAAGTTTAAATTTTCAGCACAAACATCTAGCCTTTCTTGCAACCATTTAGTTTCCAAATACGTATGCCTCTTGCAGATTCTATCTTCCCTGTTTGGTATGTACTTGCAAACTCTATGCACTACACAAAAATCGATATGCTTATAAGAGATATTTTCATCATGACTAGTGCAATCTTCATTAGTACTACGGATATTCAAAGAGTTCATACTAATAACATTGCAATCATGCTTATCATTCAAAGATTTAGTGCCAAACATTTTATAGACTTCTTCTTCTAGCACTTGCACAATTTTCCTTTCCATCATTCTCATGAAAGGTATTAAAAAGATGAAGCAAGTGAGGCAAACTCAATTCCATTTTTTGTAGTTTTCTTTTATAAACTAAACTGGTGCTAAAACAAGAAACAAAAAGATTCGACTGCAAGATCTAAAGATATACCTTCAAGCGCTAACCTCCCCGGCAACGGCGCCAGAAAAGATCTTGATGTCTACTACACAACCTTCTTGTAGATGTTGTTGGGCCTCCAAATGTAGAGGTTTGTAGGACATTAGAAAATTTCCCTCAAGTGGATGACCTAAGGTTTATCAATCCGTGGGAGGCCTAGGATGAAGATGGTCTCTCTCAAGCAACCCCGCAACCAAATAACAAAGAGTCTCTTGTGTCCCCAACACACCCAATACAATGGTAAATTGTATAGCTGCACTAGTTCGGTGAAGAGATGGTGATACAAGTGCAATATGGATGGTAGATAAAGGTTTTTGTAATCTGAAAATATAAAAACAGCAAGGTAGGAAGTGGTAAAAGTGAGCACAAACGGTATCGCAATGCTAGGAAACAAGGCCAAGGGTTCATACTTTCACTAGTGCAAGTTCTCTCAACAATAATAACATAATTGGATCATATAACTATCCCTCAACATGCAACAAAGTGTCACTGCAAAGTCACTAATAGCGGAGAACAAATGAAGAGATTATGGTAGCCTACGAAACCACCTCAAAGTTATCATTTCTGATCGATCTATTCAAGAGTCCATAGTAAAATAACATGAAGCTATTCTTTCCGTTCAATCTATGATAGAGTTCGTACTAGAATAACACCTTAAGACACAAATCAACCAAAACCCTAATGTCACCTAGATACTCCAATGTCACCTAGAGTATCCGTGGGTATGATTATACGATATGCATCGCACAATATCAGATTCATCTATTCAACCAACACAAAGAACTTCAAAGAGTGCCCCAAAGTTTCTACCGGAGAGTCAAGACAAAAACGTGTGCCAACCCCTATGCATAAGTTCACGAGCAGAACCCGCAAGTTGATCACCAAAACATACATCAAGTGGATCACGTGATATCCCATTGTCACCACAGATAAGCACATGCAAGACATACATCAAGTGTTCTCAAATCCTTAAAGACTCAATCCGATAATATAACTTCAAAGGGAAAACTCAATTCATCACAAGAGAGTAGAGGGGGAGAAACATCATAATATCCAACTATAATAGCAAAGCTCGCGATACATCAAGATCATACCACCTCAAGAACACGAGAGAGAGAGAGAGAGAGAGATCAAACACATAGCTACTGGTACATACCCTCAGTCCCGAGGGTGGACTACTCCCTCCTCGTCATGGAGAGCGTCGGGATGATGAAGATGGCCATCGGAGAGGGATTCCCCCTCCCGCAGGGTGCCGGAATGGGTCTAGATTGGTTTTCGGTGACTACGGAGGCTTCTGGCGGCGGAACTCCCGATCTATTCTCCTCTCTGATGTTTTTAGCGTATATGGATATATATATAAGCGAAATAAGTCGGTCAGGGGAGCCACAAGGGGCCCACGAGGGAGAAGCGCGCCTCCCTGCCTCGTGGCCACCTCGAAGCTTCCTTGACTTCAACTCCAAGTCTCCTGGATCACGTTCGTTCCAAAAATCGCGCTCCCGAAGGTTTCATTCTGTTTGGACTCTGTTTGATATTCCTTTTCTGCGAAACACTGAAAAAAGGGAAAAAACTGAAACTGGCACTGGGCTCTGGGTTAATATGTTAGTCCTAAAAATAATATAGAAGTGCATAATAAAGCCCATAAACATCCAAAATAGATAATATAATAGCATGGAACAATCAAAAATTATAGATACGTTGGAGACGTATCATATACAGACAAGAAGAGGTGATCCATCGGAATAAGTTGCCAGGCGCCATTGAGTATATGGGTCCTGCTCGTGAATAAAATTTTCAAGTATAGGTGGTGGAATGTTCATAGGACCTTGGAAACACAAGAAGATTAATTAGTAAAGGGAAACTAGCTAACCCGCATGCATGTGGATGAAACAATTATAATTACTATGGAAGACAAACGTACCGAAATCATGAGGATTCCATGCAAAAATAGTGCCACGAGTGGTGGCAGCAAACACAAGACCCTCGTATTGAATTGCATCACAATACTCATCCATGTATAGAAACTGATTTTTGAGCAATATCCATCGAGTCGAACCATCAAGGACGCCAACAAGCTTGTCGAAGATAGCGACAACATAAGCATTCCTATAACCCCAAGAGCGGTTGGGAACTCGACAAATTGATGTCTTCCATACACGATAGTCAGCATGACCGTATTTGAACTCATGTAGAATACCGGTGTACTCAACTTCTAGGCAGTTGTCTGAGATTTTTCAAAGTGGAACCCGGTGACGAATATACACATTCACAAGTTCCCACTTGCATTTGTACCCAATATAAACAACCCAATCTCCATTTGCGCCTGCCCAAGCCTTGCCCTCAAGCGATGGCATCTTAACATCATACGTATCATTATCAAGCGGCATAAACTTACACAAGGTGAGGCTTCCCTCATCCCCGCGCCAGTCAGCAGGGTCACGGCGAAGAAGATAAGGGAGATCAAACTGCTCCTGAACACTTGGGTTCCTTGTAATGATGTTATTAGTTGAGTCGAGAATGGTCTTGAACGAACCTACCATGCTAGCCGAGGTGATGACGTCGCACCGATCAATGAGTTCCTCCACCGTGTCATCATTCAAATCGGAGCAAGAATAACGGGGTCGTTTCCGACTTGTTCCCTCCATGGAGAAGATGATCAAACAATGGCAGAAGGAAGGGTGAAGGCAAATGGAGGAGGGAGGAAGACACTACAAAAAAATACACTTCCGTGATGATACGTGTTTGCGATAGTAGGTCACGTTTTCTTTCATGCATGTACATCCATGACAATTTTATGATAGAATCAAGATAGTCATACATGTGTTGTCGTAGAAGTGTTCCATGACATTACCAAAATTATCATCATGGAAGTGTCCACTTCCATGACGATAAATCGCGCGTCACAGAAGTGCTTTCGTCAAGGGTGGCCAACACATGGCATCCACCGTAACGGAATGCCGTTAAGCTATCGGGTCCGGTTTTGGATCCGATAACCCGTTAACAGCCCCGACCAATGGGGATTTTCCATGTGTAAAATCATCATTGGCTGGAGGGAACATGTGTCGGCTCGCCGTTGGGACAGATGTCATCCACTCATTGGACCCAAAGCACCTATGATACGTCGACACGTGGCACGGCCCAACAGAGGCCCGTTCCTACGAGAAGGCTGGCCCATTTGACTTGGTCAAAAGGTGGCGGGCCGGCCCACGGCAAGCCTGTTAACGGCATGTTTGCATATAGCCCATTTACAGCCCGCTAACCCAGGGCCCATTTACGGCCTATCCGAATTAGGCCTAGTAGCGTCATCTGGGCCTTCCAATATTATTCCAGCCCGTTTTAACTTCCGGCCCATGTATGGCCCATGACGTCTTTCGGCCCATATGAGGCCCTTAGTAACCCTCGACCCATTAACGCCCGTGGTAAAACTGGCCCGTAATGAACAGTGTATCACTTTATACCCATTAACGGCCCATTATTCCATTGGGCTGTTTCCAGCCCATGTTATCTTTCGGCCTTCTCAGGGCCCATTAATTCTTGGGCTCATTTCCAACATTCGTTTACTTTCGGCCCGTTACTATCATTTTCTGCTTGTGGGCCAAATTCATCCCGTGGTTACAGTCGGCCCGTTTATGGCCTGTTAATACGTTGGGCCATTTTCATAGCGTCATCAAATACTGCCGATTAACAACGACCCGTTATGGTCGGCCCATGAACGGACGATTTCAAATCTAGCCCATTTACGGCCATAATGTGGTCTGTTATTGGCCCATGTTTGGCCAATCGATCATACGGCCCGTAGAAGGCCCATTGATGATACGACCCGTAGAAGGCCCATTGATGATACGGCCCATAGAAGGCCCATTGTGTCAACAACCCGTATAAGGCCCATGGTTTCTACGCCCCGTAGAAGGCCCATTGTTTCTATGGCCCTTAGGAGGCCCATTGTTTCTACGACCCGTAGGAGCCCCATGTTTACTACAGTAAATATGTAGCCCATGGTTAATGTGGCCTAGTTTTAAAAAATAGGTTATTGCGGCCAATAGCATACCGCGGAAAAAGAACTGCACTGACTACAAGAAAACAAATAAACAAGACAATAAGGAAATAAATAGGCAAGCAACTTACACTAGATCACGGCTATTACACATATTACATCCACTAGGCATCAAAGTTCGCCACGAGTGCAAATATAGGGAACAAAGAAGAATATAAACGCCGCAACAAAACAAGTCCAGAACTGAAACCACTTCAGAAGAGCTCAAGAAACAATATCCTGGGTATCCATAATGCTGGCAAGATGCTTAGCAAACTTATTAACTTTCTATTTTTTGGCGATTAAATCCTCCAGCACTTGCTGTTGCACCAAAAAGTATGCAGCTGAATTCTGTAGGGACTTCCTCAGTCCTTCAGCTTCCTGTCGCATAACATCTGATCGATGTCTTTCAACTTGAAGTTGAGACTCAAGAAGCCGAACTGATTCAGGCAGCGAGTTCGAAGAGCTGGTGCTAGCAGTAGTAGCCAGTAACTCAAACACTACATCAAGACATGACTTTGGGGTTGTCTCAGTGTCTTCAATATAGTTTTTATCATCTTTCTTGGAGACCAACAGGGATATCTTACTATCTTGAACCTTATCTGCATTACTTCCTGTACCATTGCATAATGGGGTACTCTTCTCCAATATTTTATCTGCATTCTAAAAGAGAAACAAACAAACACATCACAGGTTTACAATGTAGTATATGAAACTCATTTTGGTAAACCAGTTCAGTAGTAAGGTGGACAGGATAACAGCATGAAACAAACATATATCTATGTAGTACGGTCACTGTATGGTCTATATTATTCTAGTTTATGTTGCCAAATCAAGATAGATACTGTTCGAATCATATCTATTTAAGACAAAGCAGCTTAGACAGAATATAAGTGTGGGAAGCTACACAACAATAACAACACTTGTAAGGTGCATGGCATAAGAATATAACTGTTTATTCAATTGAAACTAAAATCAACATAGAGCAAGTTACAACAGCAAACATGTTAAAGAAACAGGTTTAAAACATACCTGTTGCTCCATTGGAGTTTCAATTGCATCCTTCAAATTTGAAATTAGTTGGTATGAGTAAATACAGTGATGCAAGAGCAAAGTAGTATGAACCATAGCTACGGAACCTGACCTGAGAACAATTCTTCTTCTGCTTTAAGTGTTGACTTGGGGTTCAGAGTGGTGGTCCTCGTGCTTTGGGCATTGCAGTTGCCTTACTAATTGCTCATGTTTGGGTGCTCTATGGTGGAGACGGTGCCGTGTCAATGGGAACTGGGTTACTATCTGTGGGGGTTGGGGTTAGAAGGGGTGTAGCTGGTTCTCTATCCAACTGGGTAGGGGTACAATCTGCGTGAGTCTGGGTTATGTGTGGTGGGGATGGTTCTTGGGCAAGTACAACCGTTGTTCTATCTCCATCGACAGGTAGCACGATCTTTTCTGAAGACGTGTTTTTACTCCCACAGATACTGCCATCACCCCCTCCAATTGAAATGGTTGATAAACAAGAAAAGTAATTGAATGTACAGACATTGTAAGATAGACGGGTGCAATGGATAGTAGGGAAGAAAACAAGGCATGCAATAATTCACATTTATGTTTTATAAACAAACAGAATAGTAGGACATAATTTCACATATATGATGGCTAATTAAACAGGATAGCATGACACAATTTCACATGTATGATGGCTAACTAAACAGGATAGAATGACATACTTCAAAATATGATGACTATGTAAACAGGATGACATGATATAACTATACGATGTGTCTATTAAAGTGGTTGGCATGCCATAAATCCATGTCGTCGATGGAAACATGATGGATGATATAATTCACTGATAGAATGACATAATTCAAAATATGATGACTATGTGAACTGTGAACAGGATGAGATGATATAACCATATGATGTCTTTAGAAAATGGGTTGGCATGCCGTAATTCAGATACATGCTGTCTATGTAAACATCATGGCATGATATAATTCAAATATATGATTTATATACGAAGGAAGTGAACAGAGGGAAATCGCATATATGATGTGTCAACTAAGGAGATGGCATTCAATATCGTGTATATGGTGTAAAAACTAAGCATTGCAATACAACATATGCATGATATGAGTAATATAACCCTGCCAAGTTTGAGCATACAACTCAGGGGGATAATAGGACTGGTCATCTGCCTCTGAATCCTCCTCTGAAGAGCTATCTGTAACCGGCAAGATATCTGCTTCACTAGGTAGCATTGTCTGCTCTGGCCGAACAGGTATAAAACCATCCTGGTCCGGTTTAATTTTTTTTCTTTTAGGTTTACTTTGGTTTTCGTTTAAAAAAATGGTTTAGTTTTTTTTAGTTAGATCTATTTAGAGAACATCCTCTGTTTAGAACTAGATTAGCGAACGTTCGTTATTTAGGCTTTTCTTTTTCTGTTAATTTTAGTCAGGAACCTATTCATAATTAGTTTCCCTACAATTTAGTCCCTATACTTCAATCGATCATAACTTTTTACTCGTTAGTCCAAATCCAACGAAACCAATGCTCACGTCTTCGTTATGATCTCCTCTATCCAGTAATCCAACTCAAACATGTTTTTGAAAAGTTTAAAATTTGAATTAGATCAGTTTTGAATTCAAACTTCATTTGATCATAACTTGATTTTTGTAACTCCGTTTGAGTTGTTTCTTTTTGCAAATCGAAGCTCTTGACTTAAACATTCTCATAAGGCCAAATTCACATAGTTTTGGTACTGTTAGAAATTGTTTTATGTTGCAAGAGCTATTTTCTTGGTTTTGATGTTTTCTGAATCGACTTCTTCGATCTTTCTGGTCTTTTGAGTGATTGCTTATGTGTGGTTACTATTGCTTGCTTACAATAGATTGACTGGAGTGTGACGAGTAGAACCATCAAGAGTTTTGAGTGCGAATCATCTTCATCAACATTGCAGGCAAGTAACACTTTGATCATACCTCTTTTACTATGCAATTTTATTGCATTAGATCAATCCTCACACGTTGCATGATTAGGATCTAATTAAATTGTGGGATGGGAAGTAGTTGAGGTAGTACCTATTACCTGTTTATTATCAAACCCTTGGGAGTTACTTCTACGTTTGCTTATTATACCATGCTATGCTAGTAGACGTGGATTGGGTGAGTGATATCCATGACAGATGTGAGTTTGATTAATTAATGGTTTATCTAAGGGGCAACTTAAACACACATGTGGGTGCATTGGGGCACCTGGGTTTTCCAGGACTTGCCTGTTTTCTTTTGGACCGCCACCTAGGCTCAAAGGGATCATGAGACTATTCATACTAGAAACTTCCGTGTGCATCCACAAGCCATTATGGGCTCTGGCATAGTTGATTAAGTCGTGCGAACTCTTACAGGGTAGACTAGCAGATGTAGGGGAAAATAGGTGTACCGGTCTATCCATCGTAAGGTGCTAGTGCTTCTAAAAGACTATGTCTCGGTCATCCGTTTCTCAAACACCTTGTAGTGCGAGAAATCCAACGGAGGCGATCGAGTCTTGTGGGGAAAAGTGCGCAAACCTCTGCAGAGTGTAATAAACTAATCATGGTTAGCCGTGTCCCCAGTTATGGACATCTTGAGTATCTAGTACCTGGATTATCATGTAAGTCTCATCATGTTACTTTAAATTAAGTTTGTTGGGTTTAATGATGTTACTTAATTGGGATTGAGAATGCTGTCAACCATTCTCAATGTTTAACAACCACCATGATAGTTAAATAAATTTATTCCTTTGCAGTAGGGAAAAATTGGCTTTTCGCAAAAACCTTATAACCCTAGAGCCTTTCCACCAGCCAAATATGCATGTAGTGATAGCCTTTATTCATCATTATCCTCTGGTGTGAATTTGCCAGTACATTCAATGTACTGACCCTCTGTGGCTGCAACATTTCATGTTGCAGGATTTCTTACGACGAGTAAGTGATACATTAGGGTTACGATTTCTACACTCAACTTTGCCGTTGGTGTTGATGGGAATCCACAACCTTGTTACTTCCGCTATTTTGGATTGAGGTAATAGTATTTACATTACTTTTACATGTGATTTACCTCTGTTATAAATCCTCGAGTACTATGTGTGTCAGCATACCAATCCAGGGATGACACTTAAGCACAGAGACTTGATCCATTCGGGTCGGGTTGCTACAACCTCGGGGGGAATATGACTGGTCATCTGTCACTGAATCCTCCTCTGAGGAGCTATCTGTAACCAGCAAGACATGCACTTCGTCAGATAGCATTGTCTTCTCTGAAGACCTTGTTTCCACTCCAGATTTTTTCCTTGACCGTGTCGAATGGCTGATGCACAAGAAGAGTAATTGAATGTACTAAAATTGTTGACGAATTTAACACGTAATAAAAAAATAATGTCATGATATAATTCACATATAAAATAACTGGAGAACCAGGGTGACATTGCAAAATTCACATATAGGATGCCTGGCTAAACAAGATGGCATTGCATGATTCACATATACTATAAAGAAACTAAACAGATGGCGTTGACACAAAGCATGTCTAAACTAAGCAGATGACATCTTTGATGTATACAGTAAGCAATGCAAGGCACCATATGCATGATTTTACCAACATCAGCATGCAAAGTTAGAGAGAAGACCTCATGGGGTAAATAGGAGTGGTCTTCTGCTTCTGAATCCCCTTCATAATAGCTATCTTCCTCTTGATTATGATCCGAAATGGGTGGAGGGGGGCTGCCTTTGCGCCCACCATGGAGCGACGTCTGCATGAAATTTTATTGCCATGCAAAGCTTGTCTCTTTTGCTCTAAATGTTCAGTTCCATTGTGTACAATAACTGACATGCATAGGAATAAAACATAGTGAGATTATGTAAGGAGTGCATGCACAAATCCAGAGTGATGGTAGCAAACTGTGGATAGACCTAAAACAAATGATACCAGGCAGATAATAGCTTTAGTTAAAAAATATAGATAATGGCTCCTTTAATGTTTGTTTGCACCCAACATGAAACTCATAGTAGACACCCAAGATTAACCAGATGGTAGACAGATAGTACTGATTGCTGCCCCAATATGTACCCCACAACCATTTAGAAACTCAAGTTTCAGCATAAGTTTGGACCTGAGTCAGAGTCTAATAGCTGAACACGACGATAAAGTAGCATGTCATTATATTAAGCAATGCATAACGTAAGCAGACACGAAAGAGTGCAACCTCTCTTGCGGACCCGTGTAGTCCTCAAGGTCATCTGCTTAGTTGATGATGGTAATGCAGTTGTCGTGGCTGCCGGCGGCGGGGAACAAGATCCGAGGCGGCGAAATACAGTCTGGAGAGCGGATCCCTACTGTGGTGAACCCTTCCGTCGTTGGAGCGGCTGAGCTGGGGTCGAACACAGCACCGCAGGAGCAGGACAAACCACACAAGGTTTTATTTGACACATATATGTAACAAAAGTAATCGTGTAAGGGCTTGTTTGAATTTGAGGATTCTAACAATGTAGGGATAGGAAATAGACAGGAATAGGATAGGAATGCACGTGCAAAACATAGAATTTAAAAACATAGGATTTCTGCCAATCTGGGTGTTTGGTTCACAAGAATTGGGAGATCACAGGATGCAAAGAAGCAGGGTGAGATTAAGTCAAACTAAAACAAGTGTACAACCTCTTTGGCGAAGCCATGTCGATCTCAGCGTGATTGGGTTGGCTGGTGAGGATGCTCCGGGTGACTTGGCTATCGGAGGAGGAGAGGAAGATCTTAGGCGTCTGGAGATGGAGCCTGAGGTACTGCTCCGTTGTGATGGAGGGTTTCATCATTGGAGCAGCTCCGGTGAGTTGTACGATGCCGAGGCTGAAGCAGGACAAGAGAGACAATGTTAATCTGAGTGGAATTCTAATAGCATCTCCAATAGATGATGTAAAATACATAACCACAAAGTGCTAGATGTATACATCAGCCGCTCATCTCTGAACTTAACTGTCAAAACTGAATTTAACTGTCGAAACTGAATTTAACTGTCAAAACTGAATTTTGCTGTCGAAACTGAATTTGACTGTCGAAACTAAACGCACTAGAGGTGAGGCTACACGTCAGTCGACTGACCTTTTCATCTCTGGTCAGTCGATTTTGTAGCCGTTGGATACGAAATCAAGAGCCTGTAGTTCATCTTCAACCTCCACACCCCTGAGCCGCCAGCCACCACCGGCCAAACAGCCGCCCCCCGCCGCCCGTGGCCGGCGGTGCGCCGCCCCGCCCATCCCGAAAACACTCCCCACTGCCGGTGCGCCGCCGCCCCGGCCATCCCTGTAGGCCCCCCGTGGAGAGCTTTTTCTCCGCCAATCCCCACGCCACCGCCCCACCACCACCGGCGACCACCGCCCCCACCCTGAACCCTAAGATAGATAGTGGGGTACCTCTCCGGCGAGCCCCCCTCCCCGTTGCGGCTGGTTCTTCCTTAACTCCGATGAGCCCCCCGCCCCTTGAAAATCGACTGACCCAAAAGTCGATTCAGTCGACTGAAGTGTAGCTAAATCGGAGCAGCATCGCAAGCAAGAGCAAGAGCGAGAGCAGTAGCGCGAGCAAGAGCAGACCAGGCAGGGGACCGAGAGAAAGAGCAGAGCAGTAGCGCGAGCAAGAGCTAAAGCAGCAGCAGCTCCTACTGATGTAGACATCGCCGCCGAGGGAGCGACGTCGTGGAGGAAGTGGCCGGTGATGCCTCCGTTGATGGAGCCGCGCCGTGTCGGCTCGGGACCGAGCGCTGGCAGCACCGTGAGATTGAATCAAGAAGAAAATGTGGCGATTAGTGTACAACCTCTTTGGTGGCGCAGGTTAGGCCGCAGCTTCATCCGAGGAAACGGTGATGATGATGCTCTTCCGGTGGTGCAGGTGAAGACGGCGGTGTGGGAATGGAGGTGGCGCGAAAGACGAGGGGAACGTTAGGGCAGCTCCTTGGAGATGGAGGACGGGGTGGCTGAACCAGCGGGACGACCAGATCGACAACGAATCCTCATCCGGTACAGTGGATGAGGGACGTCGAGGTGTTGTTGTGGACGACATCGTCGGGGAAGAGGCTCCGGCTGGGTGGCGGACGGAGGAGGGTGTGGGGCTTCGTGGGTTTTCCCAGCCTCGGTGTATGAATGGGTGGGCGGATGGGATGGGAGTAGGGAACCATTGCTTAGGGACGCGCTTGTCCGAAATGTGGGGTAAGTTACGAAAGTACCCCCCACCGATTTGAGGTGGTTCTTTCGGTTCAGGGGTATCACGGGCATTTCGTGTGTCGGGATTTCACAGGAGGTGGGAGTGTTCGTGCGCGATGTAATTTTGGAATAGCAAGGCGCAGGTTGAGATGGAGGGAGTTGTCGGAGCACAACGAGACAAATATTTATCTTAAATATTTTGGGGTAACAAGGCGCGGGTTGAAGAGGTGGGAGTTTCGCAGCATGATAGACAGAGACGCTAGCTTGAAATTTCGGCATAACAAGGCGCGTCTTGAAATTTCGGGAGAATAAGCTTAACGTGTACCCAAAAGAAAAAAAGTCAATTTAGACTAGTATGATATACTACGTACAATGTGTTTAACACGCACAACACACACACATAGACACCATTTAGACTAGTAAGGCACATGTGCATTGCACGCATGAGATTTGGCAACCAAATTATGAATGAATACCACATTATAGCATGTAAGCTTTGAGTCATATATGTATGATGTAGATGTTCGTTTAATTCTTATAGTTCATTTCATTCAAAATCATCTAGTTTTTATAAGAAAGCTAATCTATTTTAAGATTCATGGAATTGTGCGTTGTAAGCATAAAGTAAAAACAAATCATGTAGAAAAACATTTGGGTAACTCTGATACAGAAGATTCTAGAACAAAGAAGAAGTGCTTGTGTTTTGAGGTTTGTGCATTATGCTTAAGTTCAACCATAGAGTCTTCTAGATTGTGCATGTGGCAAAATCTGGTGGAATCTAGATGATATCCAACGGCTAGTAGTGCTCAAATTTGCCAGCTCTGCACCATCGGATTGGCCTCATCCAACGACCATCTTTCAAAGTTAAAGTTATCCGCACACTATATAAAAAATAAAAAATATAATATATATAGGGGTATAGATATAGATATGTGATGCGAAAGCCACCCATCATCTCCAATTAGAATAGTGTGTCCATGCACGGATGCAATGTGGCCAAACGATCTCTGCCATTGGTATCTCAAATTCAAACCAGTCTAACCTTGTTCAATGTGTATACATTACAACATGCTCGTTCCCAAACCACGTTGCGCAGATCTCCGTTATATTCATGCATGCATGGGTTTCAAACATCGTGATCTCTTATTCAAATATTTGAATTCAACTTTACATTAATTATGACCTCACCTAGTCTTTTACACCCACACATTGGTCTTCTCTTTATAATTGTACCACCAACTTTCTCTCATGCATACATGCACACACACTACCAGTCAGCATTATCCATCGCACACATGCAATCTTTTTCTTCAGGTCGGTCTCCCATGAAGGCACACACACACACCCCCCTCTCCATCATATCGGGCATTCTTTATCTCTCACGTGCATGCGCAACGATCGATGTTCCTCTATGTGTGTGTGTATATAGCTAGGTCTTTCATACTTTTCCACATAAACCGATCAATCTATATATCTAGTGAGGTCTCACCCTCTTTCCCATGTCCACATCGATCAATCTATACCTCTCTATATAAGATTACATATATAGCTAATACACCCACATTAATTATATATCCAACGCCCCCTCTCATCATCCATGCCTTCCGCTTCATCTCTCAGACGCGCGCACAATGGCGAAGACAGGGGGCAGCAAGGGCCCTGCCCCCCCCCTAACATCACTATATATTGAGGCTAATTTGAATGTGATCATTAGACAATTGCTGGTAAAAATGGTTTAAGTTGATGAATTAGCCCTCCTCGTAAAGGATTAGCAATGCTTGGCCCCCTAGCTCATGGGACATTTTTCATGGCTCCGCCACTGCGCGCAACAGCGCACGTTCTCGCCCCCTCTCTCTAAATATCGATCTCGCAGTTGTGCACTCCTTCATAGTCTCCCTACACTCGGCCCATCGCACCATCTTCTAGCCCCCCACAAGATTTTGCCACATGTACAATATAGCAGACTCCATGGTTGGACTTAAGCATAATGCACAAATCTCAAAACAATAGTGGTTCTCCTTTGTTCTAGAACCTTCCTATCATAACTGCCCAACTTTTTTCATAGTTGAATTGCCATTATTTGTTTTTATTTTATGCTTTACAACACACAATTCCATGGATCATAAAATATATTAAGGGCTTCTTTCATTCAAAGGATTCTCGAAGGAATTTTGGAGGATTCTAATCGTTAGGAATTTGTCCTATCTTGGTTGTTTGATTCGTAGGATTGTAAACCATAGGAATTTTTCCATATGATTCATTTGCACTAGATTTCATAGGAAACATCACATCCACTCAAACCTCTTTGAAAGAATTCTGTGTTTTTTCTATGCACAATCAAACACTCGTACCATCCTGTAGGATTCAAGACGACATTCCACTCTAATAGTAAAACACAATGGCAGACTGGAGGCGTGATGTTTGAGTGGATGTGAGTATGTGCAAAACACAATGGCATGCTACATAGTGTCTCTCTTACAGTTCATGAAGCCACGTGGCACATGTGGAGGCGTTATCGCGACATCCTTGTGTGGATTGATCACAATGACGTGCTGCTGGTTCCAGAAGAATGTACTCGTCCTCCCTGAGCCGCACTGGCGGTACATGCACGTAGTGAAGATGTGCACGCATGCGACGCGCGCACTCATACCCTCGCACGCACATGCGGGTACATGGGAGGACGCAATTTTGTACCAAGATCCACCTCATGTGATAATTTGACGCGTGTAAAGTCCTTCACTTCATTGATGGTCAATTAATACAGTGCATGCAAATTGAGTGGACGTGAGGGCGGAAGAAAGACATTACTACTCCACTGCGTGCATGAGAGTAGTTAAATCATGGGTTGCTAGTAGTACTTCCATAGGTCTCCTTCGTATTTTGTGCCAATTTTTGACAGTAACATAATATTTACGCATCTGAGCAGTGTAGTCTACTTGAAATTTATGTTCCACTAAACTCATCGGGAGCCGTTTCGGGCCTCGAAACCAAAAACCATCAATTCATCTTTACCTTGTTCCCATCACATTCGAAAGTACTAGTGCTACAATTAAGTGCAAGCCTGCTCACACCTACCAGTACGTACCAAACCAGAACGTGTTCCCAGTATGCAGGTTTTAGTACTAGTGCTAGTACTTAGGTTATAAAAAGGGGAACTACCTAACCGAAAATTACTCTACCTTCCTCCTCATAAGTCCTCCTTCTTTGTCCGTCCTTGCCATGGACGGTGTGCAGATCTCTAGGTCGAGAACGACTCGTAACAAGGGAGCAGCAACCAAGGTGTTGGGGATCGTTGCAAAAATTAAAATTTTCTGCGCATCACCAAGATTAATCTATGGAGCTTACTAGCAACGAGAGGGGAGTGTATCTTCATACCTTTGAAGATCGTGATGCAGAAGTGTTGCAAGAACGCGGTCGGTGGAGTCGTACACGAAGCGATTCAGATCGCGGCCGAAACCGATCTAAGCACCGAACAATGGTGCCTCCGCGTTCAACACACGTGCAGCCCGATGACGTCTCCCGCGCCTTGATCCAGCAAGGAGAGAGGGAGAGGTTGGGGAAGACTCCGTCCAACAGCAGCACGATGGCGTGGTGGTGGTGGTGGAGGAGCGTGGCACTCCAGCAGGGCTTCGCCAAGCACTGCGAGAGACGAGGAGGGAGAGGGGCAGGGCTGTGCCAAGAGAGAGGGACAGTGGTGTCTCTGGCAGCCCCAAAACCCCCCACTAAATATAGGAGGAGGGGAGGGGCTACGCCCCCATCTAGGGTTCCCCCCTAGGGGTGGCGGCCAGCCCTAGATGCATCTAGGGGGGCGGCCATAGGGGGAGAGAGGGGGCGCACCCTAGGTGGGCCTTAGGCCCATTTGAACCTACGGTTTCCCCTTTCTCCCCTTCCCTGCGCCTTGGGCCTCTTATGGGACACGCACCAGCCCACCTAGGGGCTGGTCCCTTCCCACATTTTGCCAACGCAGGCCTCCGGGGCTGGTGGCCCCTCCCGGTGGACCCCCTTAACCTGCCGGTGGTCCCGGTACGTTACTGATAACACCCAGAACACTTCCGATGTCCAAAACGGGACTTCCCATATATAAATCTTTACCACCGGACCATTTCAGAACTCCTCGTGATGTCCGGGATCTCATCTGGGACTCCGAACAACATTTGGTAACCACGTACTTCTATTCCCTATAACCCTAGCGTCATCGAACCTTACGTGTGTAGATCCTACGGGTTCGGGAACTATGCAGACATGACCGAGACATTCGTCCGGCCAATAACCAACAGCGGGATCTAGATACCCATGTTGGCTCCCACATGTTCCACGATGATCTCATCGGATGAACAACAGTGTCAAGGATTCAATCAATCCTGTATACGATTCCCTTTATCTACCGATATAGTACTTGCCCGAGATTCCATCGTCAGTATACTGATACCTTGTTCGATCTCGTTACGGCAAGTCTCTTTACTCGTTCCATAACACATTATCCCGTGACCAATACCTTAGTCACATTGCTCTCATTAAGACGATGTCTTACCAAGTGGGCCTAGAGATACCTCTCCATCATACGGAGTGACAAATCCCAGTCTTGATTCGTGCCAACCCAATAGATACTTTCGGGGATACCCGTAGTGTACCTTTATAGCCACCCAGTTACATTGTGATGTTTGGCACACCCAAAGTACTCCTACGGTATCTAGGAGTTGCACAATCTCATGGTCTAAGGAAAAGATACTTGACATTAGAAAAGCTTTAGCAGACAACTACACGATCTTATGCTAGGCTTAGGATTGGGTCTTGTCCATCACATCATTCTCCTAATGATGTGATCCTGTTGTCAATGACATCCAATGTCCATGGTCAGGAAATCGTAACCATCTATTGATCAACGAGCTAGTCAACTATAGGCTCACTAGGGACATGTTGTGGTCGATGTATTCACACGCGTATTACTGTTGCCGGATAATAGAATTATAGCATGAACAATAGACAATTATCATGAACAAGGAAATATAACAATAACCATTTTATTATTGCCTCTAGGGCATATTTACAACAGTCTCCCACTTGAACTAGAGTCAATAACCTTGTTACATTGTGATGAATCGAACAACCATAGAGTTTTGGTGTTGATCATGTTTTGCACGTGGAAGAGGTTTAGTCAACGGATCTGCGACATTCAGGTCTGTATGCACTTTACAAATCTCTATGTCTCCATCTTGAACATTTACACGAATGGAGTTGAAGCAACGCTTGATATGCCTGGTCTTCTTGTGAAACCTGGGCTCCTTGGCAAGGGCAATAGCTCCAGTGTTGTCACAGAAGAGAGTCATCGGGCCCGACGCATTGGGAATAACTCCTAGGTCGGTAATGAACTCCTTCATCCAGATTGCTTCATGTGCTGCCTCCGAGGCTGCCATGTACTCCGCTTCACATGTAGATCCTGCCACGACCCTTTGCTTGCAACTGCACCAGCTGACTTCCCCACCATTCAAAATATACATGTATCTGGTTTGTGACTTGGAGTCATCCGGATCTGTGTCTAAGCTAGCATCAACGTAACCCTTTACGACGAGCTCTTCGTCACCTCCATAAATGAGAAACATATCCTTAGTCCTTTTTAGGTACTTCAGGATATTCTTGACCGATGTCCAGTGCTCCATGCCGGGATTAATTTGGTACCTTCCTACCAAACTTACGGCAAGGTTTACATCAGGACTGGTACACAGCATGGCATACATAATAGATCCTATGGCCGAGGCATAGGGGATGACACTCATCTTTTATCTATCTTCTGTCGTGGTCGGGCATTGAGCCGTGCTCAATCCCACACCTTGCAATAGAGGCAAGAACCCCTTCTTGCACTAATCCATATTGAACTTCTTCAATATCTTGTCAAGGTACGTGCTTTGTGAAAGACCAATGAGGTGTCTCGATCTATCTCTATAGATCTTGATGCCTAATATGTAAGAAGCTTCTCTAAGGTCCTTCATCGAAAAACATTTATTCAAGTAGGCCTTTATGCTTTCCAAGAATTCTATATCATTTCCCATCAATAGTATGTCATCCACATATAATATGAGAAATGCTACAGAGCTCCCACTCACTTTCTTGTAAACACAGGCTTCTCCATAAATCTGCGTAAACCCAAACGCTTTAATCATCTCATCAAAGAGAATGTTCCAACTCCGAGATGCTTGCACCAGCCCATAGACTGAGCATTGGAGCTTGCATACCTTGTCAGCATTCTTAGGATCGACAAAACCTTCCGGATACATCATATACAATTCTTCCTTAAGGAAACCATTAAGGAATGCCGTTTTGACGTCCATTTTCCATATCTCATAATCATAGAATGCAGCAATTGCTAAGATGATTTAGACAGACTTCATCTTCGCTACAGGTGAGAAGGTCTCATCGTAGTCAACCCCTTGAACTTGTCGATAACCCTTAGCGACAAGCCAAGCTTTATAGACGGTCACATTGCCATCCGCGTCCGTCTTCTTCTTAAAGATCCATTAATTTTCTATGGCTCGCCGATCATCGGGCAAGTCCGTCAATGTCCATACTTTGTTTTCATACATGGATCATATCTCGGATTTATGGCTTCAAGCCATTTATTGGAATCTGGGCCTGCCATCGCTTCTTCATAGTTCGAAGGTTCACCATTCTCTAACAACATTATTTCTTGGACAGGGTTGCCATACCATTCTGGCATGGAACGTGTCCTTGTGGACCTACGAAGTTCAGTAGTAACTTGATCCGAAGTTCCTTGATCATCATCATTAACTCCCTCTCTAGTCGGTGCAGGCACCACAGAAACATTTTCTTGAGCTGCGCTACTTTCTAGTTCAAGAGGCAGTACTTCATCAAGTTCTACTTTCCTCCCACTTACTTCTTTTGAGAGAAACTCTTTCTCTAGAAAGGATCCATTCTTGGCAACAAAGATCTTTCCTTTGGATCTGAGGTAGAAGGTATACCCAATAGTTTCCTTAGGGTATCCTATGAAGACGCATTTTTCCGACTTGGGTTCGAGCTTTTCAGGTTGAAGTTTCTTAACATAAGCATCGCATTCCCAAACTTTCAGAAACGACAGATTAGGTTTCTTCCCAAACCATAATTCATACGTTGTTGTCTCAACGGATTTTGACGGAGCCCTACTTAAAGCGAATGTGGCAGTCTCTAAAGCATAACTCCAAAATGATAATGGTAGATCAGTAAGAGACATCATAGATCGCACCATATCCAATAGAGTGCGATTACGACGTTCGGACACACCATTACGCTGAGGTGTTCCAGGCGGCGTGAGTTGTGAAATGATTCCACATTTCCTTAAGTGCGTGCCAAATTCGTGACTCAAATATTCTCCCCCACGATCTGATCGTAAGAACTTTATTTTCCTATCACGTTGATTCTCAACCTCACTCTGAAATTCCTTGAACTTTTCAAAGGTCTCAGACTTGTGTTTCATTCAGTAGACATACCAATATCTACTCAAGTCATGAGTGAGGGTGAGAACATAACGATAGCCACCGCGAGCCTCAACACTCATTGGACCACACACATCAGTTTGTATGATTTCCAATAAGTTGGTTGCTCGCTCCATTGTTTCGGAGAATGGAGTCTTGGTCATTTTTCCCATGAGGCATGGTTCACATGTGTCAAATGATTCATAATCAAGAGACTCCAAAAGTCCATATGCATGGAGTTTCTTCATTCGTTTGACACCAACGTGACCAAGGCGGCAGTGTCACAAGTATGTGGGACTATCATTATCAACCTTACATCTTTTGGCATTCACACTATGAATATGTGTAACATCATGTTCGAGATTAAATAAGAATAAACCATTGACCAGTGGGGCATGACCATAAAACATATCTCTCATATAAATAGAACAACCATTATTCTCAGATTTAAATGAGTAGCCATCTCTCATTAAGCGAGATCCAGATACAATGTTCATGCTCAAAGTTGGGACTAAATAACAATTATTGAGGTTTAAAACTAATCCCATAGGTAAATGTAGAGGTAGTGTGCCGACGGCGATCACATCGACCTTGGAACCATTCCCGATGCGCATCATCACCTCGTCCTTCGCCAGTCTCCGCTTATTCCGCAGCTCCTGTTTTAAGTTACAAATATGAGCAACCGCGCCGGTATCAAATACCCAGGAGCTACTACCAGCGCTGGTTAGGTACACATCAATAACATGTATATCACATATACCTTTGGTATTGCCAGCCTTCTTATCCACTAAGTACTTGGGGCCGTTCCGCTTCCAGTGACCGTTTCCCATGCAATAAAAGCACTTAGTCTCAGGCTTGGGTCCATTCTTTGGCTTCTTCCCGGCAGCTTGCTTACCAGGCGCGGCAATTCCCTTGCCGTCGTTCTTGAAGTTCTTTTTACCCTTGCCTTTCTTGAACTTAGTGGTTTTATTCACCATCAACACTTGATGTTCCTTTTTGATCTCCACCTCCGCTGATTTCAGCATTGAATATACCTCAGGAATGGTCTTTTCCATCCCCTGCATATTAAAATTCATCACAAAGCTCTTGTAGCTAGGTGGAAGCGACTGAAAGATTCTGTCAACGATCATGTCATCCGGGAGATTGACTCCTAGCTGAGACAAGCGGTTGTGCAACCCAGACATCTTGAGTATGTGCTCGCTGATAGAACTGTTCTCCTCCATCTTACAACTGTAGAACTTGTCGGAGACTTCATATCTCTCGACTCGGGCATGACCTTGGAAAACCATTTTCAGCTCTTGGAACATCTCATATGCTCCGTGTTGCTCAAAATGCTTTTGGAGCCCCGGTTCTAAGCTGTAAAGCATGCCGCACTGAACCAGGGAGTAATCATCACTAGGCGACTGCCGTTCGTTCATAACGTCTTGAGTTGCTGGGAAAATAGGTGCGTCACCTAGCGGTGCTTCAAGGACATATGCTTTCTTGGTAGCTATGAGGATAATCCTCAGGTTACGGACCCAGTCCATGTAGTTGCTACCATCGTCTTTCAGCTTGGTTTTCTCTAGGAATGTGTTGAAGTTGAGGGCAACATTTGCGTGGGCCATTTGATCTACAAGACATATTGCAAAGTTTTTGGACTATGTTCATGATAATTAAGTTCATCTAATCAAATTATTTAATGAACTACCACTCAGACAGTCATCCCTCTAGTCATCTAGGTGATACATGATCCGAGTCAACTAGGTCGTGTCCGATCATCACGTGAGACGGACTAGTCATCATCGGTGAACATCTTCATGTTGATTGTATCTTCTATACGACTCATATTTGACCTTTCGGTCTTCCGTGTTCCGAGGCCATGGCTATACATGCTAGGCTCGTCAAGTCAACCTAAGTGTATTGCGTGTGTAAATCTGGCTTACACCCGTTGTATGCGAATGTTAGAACCTATCACACCCGAGCATCACATGGTGCTTTGGAACAATGGACCTTAGGAACGGTGCATAGTTAGGGGGAACACAATTCTTGATATTTTAATGAGGGATCATCTTATTTACGCTACCATCGTTCTAACCATAAGATGTAAAAACATGATAAACATCACATGCAATCAAACAGTGACATGATATGGCCAATATCTTTTTGCTCCTTTGATCTCCATCTTTGGGGCGCCATGATCATCATCGTCACCAGCATGACACCATGATCTCCATCATCGTGTCTTCATTATGTTGTCTCGCCAACTATTACTTCTACTACTATGGCTAACGGTTTAGCAATAAAGTAAAGTAATTACATGACGTTTATGTTGACATGCAGGTCATAAATAAATTAAGACAACTCATATGGCTCCTGCCAGTTGTCATACTCATTGACATGCAAATCGTGATTCTTATTACAAGAACATGATCAATCTCATACATCACATATATCATTCATCACATCCTTTTGGCCATATCACATCACACGGCATATGCTGCAAAAACAAGTTAGACATCCTCTAATTGTTGTTGCAAATTTTTACGTGGCTGCTATAGGTTTCTTAGCATGAACACTTCTTACCTACGCCAAAACCACAAAGTGATATGACAATTTCTATTTACCCTTCATAAGAACCCTTTTCATCGAATCCGATCCGACTGAAGTGGGAGAGACAGACACCCGCTAGCCACCATATGTAACTAGTGCATGTCAGTCGGTGGAACCTGTCTCACGTAAGCGTACGTGTAAGGTCGGTCCGGGCCGCTTCATCCCGCGATGCCGCCGAATCAAGATAAGACTAGTAACGACAAGTAAATTGACAAAATCGATGCCCACAATAACTTGTGTTCTACTCGTGCATAGAAACTACGCATAGACCTAGCCCATGATGCCACCGTTGGGGATCATTGCAGAAATTAAAATTTTCTACGCATCACCAAGATCAATCTATGGAGCTTACTAGCAACGAGAGGGGAGTGCATCTTCATACCTTTGAAGATCGCGATGCATAAGCGTTGCAAGAACGCGGTCGATGGAGTCGTACACGAAGTGATTCAGATCGCGTCCGAATACGATCTAAGCACCGAACAACGGTGCCTCCACGTTCAACACATGTGCAGCCTGGTGACGTCTCCCGCGCCTTGATCCAGCAAGGAGAGAGGGAGAGGTTGGGTAATACTCCGTCCAGCAGCAACACAACGGCGTGGTGGTGGTGGAGGAGTGTGGCACTCCAGCAGGGCTTCACCAAGCACTGCGAGAGACGAGGAGGGAGAGGGGTAGGGCTGCGCCAAGAGAGAGGGAGAGTCGTGTCTCTGGCAGCCCCAAAACCCCCACTATATATCGGGGAGGGGAGGGGCTGCGCCCCCATGTAGGTTTCCCCGCCTAGGCGGGCGGCCAGAGGGGGAGAGAGGGGGGCGCACCCTAGGTGGGCCTTAGGCCCATCTGAGCCTAGGGTTTCCCCTTTCTCCCCTTCCCTGCGCCTTGGGCCTCTTGTGGGAGGCGCACCAGCCCGCCTAGGGGCTGGTCCCTTCCCACACTTGGCCCACGCAGGCCTCCGGGGCTCGTGGCCCCTGCCGGTGGACCCCCAAAACCTTCCGGTGGTCTCGTATGTTACCGATAACGCCTAGAACACTTCCGGTGTCCAAAACGGGACTTCCCATATATAAATCTTTACCCCCAGACCATTCCGGAACTCCTCCTAACGTCCGGGATCTCATCCGTGACTCCGAACAACATTTGGTAACCACGTACTTCTCTTCCCTATAACCCTAGCGTCATCGAACCTAAGTGTGTAGACCCTACGGGTTCGGGACCTATGCAGACATGACTGAGACATCTCTCCGGCCAATAACCAACAGCGGGATCTGGATACCCATGTTGGCTCCCACATGTTCCATGATGATCTCATCAGATGAACCATGATGTCAAGGATTCAATGAATCCCGTATATGATTCCCTTTTGTCTATCAGTATAGTACTTGCCCGAGATTCGATCATCGGTATACCGATACCTTGTTCAATCTCGTTACGACAAGTCTCTTTACTCATTCCGTAACACATCATCCCGTGACCAACACATTGAGATCATTACAGTGATGTCTTACCGAGTGGGCCGAGAGATACCTCTCCGTCATATGGAGTGACAAATCCCAGTCTCGATTCGTGCCAACCCAACAGATACTTTTGGGGATACCCGTAGTGTACCTCTATAGCCACCCAGTTACGTTGTGACGTTTGGCACACCCAAAGTACTCCTACGGTATCCAGGAGTTGCACAATCTCATGGTCTAAGTAAAAGATACTTGACATTAGAAAAGCTTTAGCAGACGAACTACACGATCTTGTGCTAGGCTTAGGATTGGGTCTTGCCATCACATCATTCTCCTAATGATGTGATCCTCTTATCAATGACATCCAATGTCCACGGTCAGGAAATCGTAACCATCTATTTATCAATGAGCTAGTAAACTAGAGGCTCACTAGGGACATGTTGTGGTCTATGTATCCACACAAGTATTACTGTTTCCGGATAATACAATTATAGCACTAATAATAGACAATTATCATGAAAAAGGAAATATAACAATAACCATTTTATTATTACCTCTAGGGCATATTTCCAACACAAGGCTGCGGAAAAAAAGAGGGCTCGCCGCCACACAGAGACCTCGATAGATCTCTCACGGGCAGACGATGGCTCCCAGGAGCGCCCTAGACGCGAAGGCGAACATGCGGCGCTGGAGTCGTTATCCCTCAACAGCATGCCCGGTCAGCTCAATAAGCACCTCAATAAGCAGAAGGAGTTCATCCACGGCTTGGTGGAGCTGCTGAAGGAGAGCCTCGACGACATGCCTGGTGAGCTGAGCAGGGGGAGTTGACCGCCGGCTTGGTGATGCTGCTGAAGAAGAGCATTGCCTCGAAGAAGAAGGCGACCGGTGAAATCCTGCAACTTCAGGAGGACAAGGCGAAGCTCTGCCACGAGCTCGACCTGCTGAAGGAGGATAACGCCGGCTGAAAGAAGCTGCATGAGAATAGTAGTTCCTTGATGAAGATGTTGCATGCCCTCGTCATGGAGCAGAAGGAGGAGTTGGCGAAGCTCGGCATCGAGCACCCGACTGCTATCAAGGTACGTAATGCGGCCGTGGAACAGATGATGAAGGCTCGCGTCGAGAAATCCCGCGTCATGGACACAATCATGAAGATGGCGGAGGAGACGCACAAGGAGATGGAGGTCGTGGGGGCGATGAAGAAGCAGTTACGTCTCCGTGGCTAGCAACCCTTCATGTAGTGAGAGCAGCATCCCAGACTTGTGTGTGTGTCATCCTTCTTTTTGGGGGTGATAATCCTCCTTCTTCTTTTGCTCCTGTATTTCTTATTTTTCTTCGGGTGTTTGGCCGCACGTGTCACCTTCTCTGTGAGGCACGAATAGAAGAATGTTAAAAATGAGATGACTGGCAAATTAGATCATTCTCTATCGCCAATAGAACAATGCCTCTTGTTAGTAATATATAATAAGAGTAGAGAGTGGAGGATATGGCACTAGGCTGCCGTGTTTTGTGCTCCTCCGTCGTACTCCAGTGGAAAACTTGGGTATACCGCACGGTTCTTTTCTCCTCCTCAGGTCGTCGGCACATTTATACGAGCAGTCAAATCACAAGGCCCCGCCTTCCAGCAGTAATGAGCCGTCAAATCACAAAGGCCCTCGCCTCTCGTGAAAAGGACCAATCTAGACTGCCCCGCCCTCTAGCCTTTTAAAAAATGTATACACTTGTACAGTAGTAGTATCGATGGATTGCGCCATAGAGAAAAACTAACAAGATGTAATTAAAGAAAAAGGTGGTACATATAGAGAGCGCTCGTCACCAAATTATGCATATACTATATGACACTACCCACTATGTAACATCCCAAATTTTCAATTTGGAATGTTATACATTAGGTCATCATGCATATCATATTTTATTTTGCTTTTGGTTTTGATCCTAGAAAATCCAAAGCAACTCAAGGACCCACGGAGAGAGTTGGGGATTTCGTTATTTACATATTTGAGTTTTCTCAAATTTTGTAAACAGGATCATTTGATTTTATTTATTTTATCATCAATTATTTCTATTACAAAAATATGAGAGAGGTAATAAAATGACTTTACCAAAATATAGAAATATTAAGGATTTAATAAAAAAATCAAATAAGATTTATTTCAGAGTTTTTCGGTATTTTTAATTGAATTTAGGAAAAATGCGCGTTTTTCAAAGTTGTAGTTTGGGCCCAGATAAATGTTCACTTAATCGGACTTGATTTTAGAAACCAGGGAAAATTTATTTCGTGATTTTTGGAGTCAGTTTAGTATTTCTTTTTATTTTTCTTCCGAGCGTAATTATTTAAAAAAAGAACGAAACCGACTATGGGCCGTACCCGAGCGGGACTCCGCCCGGGGGCGCCTTTATATAGCGCCGCACCCGAGCCCCCAGCCCACACCAGCCCCGCGCCCGATCCGCCGCCGCCGCCGCCGCCGGAGCAGCGCGCCGCCCGAGGTTCGCCGCCGCCTCGACTTCCGTGCTGAATTTTTTCAAAAAAAAATTATTTTTTTCTCGTTGGTTTTATTTTCGAATTTTTTATTATTATTTATTATTTTAATATTTTTTTATTTTAATTATTTTCGGATTAGGTTAATTACCGATTAATCTGTTCGTCGTTTTTCTTTTTCGTCGGATTTTCCGCGGTTATTTTCTGATCGCGATTTCTGATCCAATTTTCATTTTAGTATAACTTTTCGCTCGTTTATCGGAATCAGGCAATTCAAGCGCCTGGAGTTTTGTCTCGAAACCCTCTTTCCGAATAATCAACTTAAACATGTTTTTTCTACTGTAAAAATTGACATAGATCCAGATTACTAGAACGAAGTTGTTTTCTTTCGCCGTTTGATTTCTTTTGCTTCGTTCGATTTGATTCTTTTTGCAAACGAGGGTTCTTAAGTTGAACTTTCTGGTTAAATCTTCTATTTGAGTTTTACCTGTGCATTAGATGAGTACTTATTGTATGCTTGTTTGTTTGTCTGCAATAGAATACCCGGAGTGCGCCGCCTGTTACTTTGAATCTCTAGGTTTCGCGGATCATCAGCAAGGCAAGTAACACTTTGATCATACCTTTTTCTACAACCCAGTTTTATTGCATTAGATCAATCTTCACACATTGCATGATTAGGATCTAATTAAATTGTGGGATGGGAAGTAGATGAGGTAGTACCTATTACCTGTTTATTATCAAACCTTTGGGAGTTACTTCTACGTTTGCTTATTATGCCATGCTATGCTAGTAGACGTGGATTGGATGAGTGATATCCATGACAGATGTGAGATTGATAATTAATGGTTTATCTAAGGTGGCAACCTAACACACATCTGGGTGGATTGAGGCACCTGGGTATTCCAAAACTTGCCTGTTTTTATTTTGGACCGCCACCCAGGCTCAAAGGGATCATGAGATTATTCATACTAGAAACTTCCGTGTGCAGCCACGAGCCATTATGGGCTCTGGCATAGTTGAGTAAGTCGTGCGAACTCTTACAGGGTAGACTAGCAGATGTAGGGGAAAGTAGGTGTACCGGTCTATCCATCGAAAGGTGCTAGCGCTTCTGAAAGACTGTGTCTCGGTCATCCGTTTCTCAAACACCATGTAGTGCGAGAAATCCAACGGAGGCGATCGAGTCTTGTGGGGAAAAGTGCACAAACCTCTGCAGAGTGTATAGACTAATCATGATTAGCCGTGTCCCCGGTTATGGACATCTTGAGTATCTAGTACCTGGATTATCATGTGAATCTCAACATGTTACTCTAAAGTTAATTTTGTTGGGTTTTAATGATGTTACTTAATTGGGATTGAGAATGCTGTCAACCATTCTCAATGTTTAACAACCACCATGATAGTAATTAATTTTATTCCTTTGAAGTAGGGAAAAATTGGCTTTACGCAAAAACTGTAACCATAGAGCTTTCCACCAGCCAAATATGCATATAGTATAGCTGTTGCATTCCATTACTCTCTATGTGTTACCTTGCCAGCATATTCCATGTGCTGACCCGTTTTCGGGCTGCAACGTTAATGTTGCAGACTTTTCAGATGACGATTAAGGAGTTTTTAGGTCGTGGTTCTATACTCAGTGATGCCGTTGGAGTTGATGGACTCACTTACCTTCCAAGCCTTCCGCTGTTATCGTTATTAGATGGCCTTAAGCCATATTTATTGTAATAAGCTCTCTTTTGAGACACTCGATGTAATAAGTGTGTGATTGCTACTCTGCTATAAATCCTCCGAGTACTGTGTGGTGTCAGCATTACTAATCCAGGGATGACACCGGAGCACAGAGATCAGATTGTTTGAGGTCTGGTCGCTACAGAGATGGTATCAGAGCACACGCTGACTGTAGGACACGACCACTAAGCTAAAGACCTAGATCACTACTCACTCTCTTCTCTTCTGACCTCTCATCTTTTCTACTCTTTCGGATGGCAGATGCAAGGAACAAGTTCACACAACCAGATGAAGATACACCCTTTGGACGGCACTTGAAGGAAGTCACTAGATACCTGAACATAGGAGTACCAAGCTTCACGAGAACCTACAATGCCACTTTACCTGAAGAAGAGCGCTGGATGATACAAGTTCAAGTTCCAGGAAGGAAGTTCATGCCAGTCACTAAGCCCATAGAGTTTTCTTTTAATGCACCAACTTGGAGTCTAGGAAAGAGTATGGCAGCTCACATCGCCATGGGACGCATTGGAGAAGTCTACCGCAAGGATCTCAAGGATACTATCTACCAGATTTGTGGGCGCCGAGATGAACACTAGGAGATGATCAGCACCAGGAAAGATAGATCAATCGGAGCTTTTATCCAGGAGTTAAACCAGCACATTCGACGACAGGAGAATAAGATGTGCGCCGACATGATAGATCTGAAGAAGACTAAGACTAGAATCAAGGAACTGGAGGAAGAACTCAAGGTTACACGTGAAGATTATGAAGAAGAAATTGAAGTATTGGTGGAGAAGAATGACGATCTGATCAAGAAGATTGGAATATTTATGGGAGGCCCGACATTGGTAGATGAAGACGAAGAACCCAAGGAGATTAGCCCGGAAGACTACATCATCATTGACGGCACCGACTCGGAACAAGATAGTAGCAATGATGACTATGTTGATGAAGCAGGAGCAGATATCATGGAGTCTACAACCGTAGAATATTTCTAGTAGACCACCTCATCAGTAGTAGTAGTCCACCATGTAAATATAGTAGTCCGAGCACTCTTGCGATAGCTAGATCGATTGTATGCCTTTGTTTGATTGAATGAAGTGAATTGTTTGCTTTTGCCTCATGTGCATATGGGTAGTGTTTTCTCTTTAGACCCCCTCTATTCTTATATCTCATCTTTTCTAAACCCTCAGATGCCTCCGAGACGTGACCCCGGATTTGCCTTTCCGCCAGAGCTCACCCAGTTGATCCAGCAGTAGAACACCTTGATGCAGTTGCTAGTTCAGAATCAGAATCAGGGGAACAACAACAAAAACCCACCACCACCACCTGTTGACCACTTAGCCCGTTTTCTTAGGCTGAATCTGCCGGTGTTTTCCAGTAGCACCGAGTCGATAGTAGCAGATGATTGGCTCCGCAAGATAGCTAGGGAGTTGACCACAGCAGGATGCACAGATGCGGAGAAGGTGAAGTTTGCCGCACATCAGTTAGAAGGAACCGCAGCATCCTGGTGGGAGAATTTCACAGCCACCTTCCCAGTCGACACTGTCACATGGGACCAGTTTCAGCAGGCTTTTCGTACTGCCCATGTTTCAGCAGGAGCAATGGCCATGAAGAAGAGTGAGTTTCGTAACTTGCGCCAAGGAGGACGGACAGTTGGCCAGTATGTGGATGAGTTTAGTAAGCTAGCACGTTATGCCCAAGATGACGTTGCTATGGATGCAGCTAAGCAGGAGAAATTCCTGGAAGGATTGAATGATGAGTTGAGTATGCAGTTGATGGTAGCCACCTTCAACAACTACCACGAGTTGGTAGATCGTGCTCTTATGATTGAAGGGAAGCAGCAGCAAATTGAGAACCACAAGAGGAAGTATGGACAAGGAAAGTATAATTCAGGAGCTCAACAGAAGCCACGCTTTACCCCTAGACCGGGAGGACATTTTCAGCATACCCATGGAGTAGGTAGCTCGCACAATCACAATGGCACCAAGAATAGTAACGGGAATGGAGGAAACATCGATTGCGCCAGTAAGACAATTTTGCTCACAACGCCAGAAGGAAGAAGGATCAAGTATCTATCCCGACATGCACCAAACAGGACACAAGTAAATTCCTTATCAGGAGTTGTGCAGGAGGAAGTACCAGTGGTAAAGGATTTTCCTGATGTATTTCCCGAAGAGTTGCCAGGCATGCCACCAGATAGAGATATTGAGTTTTTGATTGAACTTTTGCCAGGCACTGGGCCAATATCGAAGCGACCATATAGGATGCCCTCAAAAGATTTGGTGGAAATTAAGAAGCAGATTAAGGAGTTACTGGATAAAGGTTACATTCGCCCAAGTTCTTCACCTTGGGGATCGCCAGTACTTCTAGTAGAGAAGAAGGATGGATCGTTAAGGATGGTTGTTGACTATCGAGGATTGAATGATCAATGATCTGTTTGATCGATTGCAAGGAGCTAAAGTGTTTTCCAAGATCGATTTGCGATCAGGGTACCATCAGTTGAAGATTCGAGAGCAGGACATACCTAAGACAACATTCACCACAAGATATGGGCTATATGAGTATACTGTTATGTCATTTGGACTGACTAACGCGCCTGCCTATTTTATGAACATGATGAACAAAGTGTTCATGGAGTTTTGGATAAGTTCGTCGTGGTTTTCATCGATGATATTATGGTATTCTCAAAGAATGAAGAGGAGCATAAGGAGCATTTGCGTTTGGTACTTGGAAAGCTCAGAGAACACCAATTATATGCCAAGTTCAGCAAATGTGAGTTTTGGTTGAAGGAAGTAGGATTCCTCGGACACGTTATATCCGGAGAAGGTATAGCAGTAGATCCTGCTAAAGTTGAAACCATGACCAAGTGGGAAGCACCAACAATAGTTGGAGAGATCCGGAGTTTTCTTGGACTCGCAGGATACTAGCGGAGATTTATTGAGAATTTCTCAAAGATTGCGAAGCCTATGACGGAGTTGTTGAAGAAGGATACCAAGTTCAAATGGACTGAGGAGTTTGAGGCTAGTTTCCATTAGTTGAAGAAACGCTTGGTTACCTCACCAGTGTTGATTTTGACAGATCAAACCAAGGATTATGAGGTGTATTGCGACGCTTCACGTCGAGGACTTGGAGCAGTGCTTATGCAGGAAGGGAGAGTTGTTTCATATGCTTCAAGAAAACTGAAGCCTCACGAATTGAATTATGCTACGCATGATTTGGAGTTAGCAGCCGTAGTGCATGCATTGAAGACATGGAGACATTTCCTCATTGGAAATCATTGTGAGGTGTACACGAATCACAAGAGTTTGAAGTACATTTTCACGCAAAAGGAGTTGAACCTTAGACAAAGGAGATGGTTGGAGCTCATCAAGGATTATGATATGAGATTGCATTATCATCCCGGGAAGGCTAATGTAGTAGCTGATGCATTGAGCCGCAAGAGCCATGTCAATACGTTAATGACGGGAGAAATACCCAAGGAGTTAGCAGAAAATCTTCGTGAACTATGTGTGGAAATAGTTCCGAGAGGCTATGTAGCAACGTTGGAAATTCAGTCAACTTTGATGGATAGAATCAGAGAAGCTCAGAAAACTGACAAAGAGATTGCCGCTATAAAGGAGAAACTGGGCAAAGGAAAAGCTAAAGGATTTCGTGAGGATGAGCACGACACCCTATGGTGTGAAGACCGTGTTTATATACCCAATGACCCAGAGATCAGAATGTTGATTCTGCAAGAGGCACATGATTCACCGTATTCAATTCACCCAGGAAATACCAAGATGTATTTGGATTTGAAGGATATTTTCTGGTGGACCGGAATGAAGAAGGATATTGCAGAGTATGTAGCAGTTTGTGACGTATGTCAGAGAGTAAAGGCAGATCATCAGAAGCCAGCAGGATTGTTACAACCATTGCCGATACCCGAATGGAAGTGGGATAAGCTAGGCATGGATTTTATCACGGGATTACCAAGGACTCGTTCAGGCTATGACTCGATTTGGGTTGTAGTTGATCGATTGACGAAGATAGCTCATTTCATCCCAGTAAAGACCACTTACACCAGTGCTAAGTTGGCAAAGATATACATGACCAGGATCGTATGTTTCCATGAAGTTCCGAGGAGCATCATATCAGATAGAGGAACCCAGTTTACCTCAAAGTTCTGGAAGCAGTTGCGTGAGACTTTGGGTACTAGGCTAGAATTTAGTACAACTTATCATTCGCAGACAGATGGACAGACCGAGAGAGTCAATCAGATTTTGGAGGATATGCTGAGAGCTTGTGCGCTAGATTATGGATCGGGGACGATAATTTGCCATATGTAGAGTTCTCTTACAATAATAGCTATCAGACCAGTTTGAAGATGGCCCCTTTCGAAGCTTTGTATGGAAGGAGGTGCAGGACACCGTTGTCATGGGACGAAGTTGGAGACCGCCAGTTGTTTGGACCAGATCTGATTAAGGAGTCTGAATAGAAGGTGAAGTTGATCCGCGATAGGCTCAAGGTAGCCCAGTCCAGGCAGAAGAGCTACACAGATTCTAAATGCAAGGAGACAGTTTACGAAGTCGGAGACAGAGCTTATCTTCGAGTATCCCCACTTCGAGGGATTAAGCGCATTGGAGTTAAGGGGAAGTTAGCGCCACGATTTGTAGGACCATATCGAGTTTTGGAGCGTATGGGAGAAGTGGCCTACAAGTTGGAATTGCCAGAAGGATTGACAGGAGTTCATGATGTGTTCCACGTTTCTCAGTTGAAAAAGTGTCACGCGGAGATGGCTGACATACCTTTGAGAGACAATTGGAAGCAATTCAGTTGGATAACAATTCGACCTATGAGGAGAAACCAGTCAAGATTCTTGAGTTTGCCAGCCGAGCCACTCGCAGCAAAGTTATCTAGTTTTGCAAAGTTCAGTGGAGCCACCACACGGAGGATGAAGCCACCTGGGAGCGAGAGGAAGATTTGCTCAAAGACCACCCTCACCTATTTTCTAGCCAACCCGAATCTCAAGGGCGAGATTCATCTTAAGAGGGGTAGGTTTGTAACATCCCAAATTTTCAATTTGGAATATTATACATTAGGTCATCATGCATATCATATTTTATTTTGCTTTTGGTTTTGATCCTAGAAAATCCTAAGCAACTCAAGGACCCACGGAGAGAGTTGGGGATTTCGTTATTTACATATTTGAGTTTTCTCAAATTTTGTAAACAGGATCATTTGATTTTATTTATTTTATCATCAATTATTTCTATTAAAAAAATATGAGAGAGGGAATAAAATGACTTCCCCAAAATATAGAAATATTGAGGATTTAATAAAAAATCAAATAAAATTTATTTCGGAGTTTTTCGGTATTTTTAATTGAATTTAGGAAAAATGCGCGTTTTTCAAAGTTGTAGTTTGGGCCCAGATAAATGTTCACTTAGTCGGGCTTGATTTTAGAAACCCGGGAAAATTTATTTCGTGATTTTTGGAGTCCGTTTAGTATTTCTTTTTATTTTTCTTCCGAGCATAATTATTTAAAAAAACGAAACCAACTATGGGCCGTACCCGAGCGGGACTCCGCCCGGGGGCGCCTTTATATAGCGCCACACCCGAGCCCCCAGCCCACACCAGCCCCGCGCCCGATCCGCCTTCGCCGCTGCCGCCGGAGTAGCGCGCCGCCCGAGGTTCGCCGCCGCCTCGACTTCCATGCCGATTTTTTTAAAAAAAAAATTATTTTTTTCTCGTCGATTTTATTTTCGAATTTTTTTATTTATTATTTTAATATTTTTTTTATTTTAATTATTTTCGGATTAGGTTAATTACCGATTAATCTGTTTGTCGTTATTCTTTTTCGTCGGATTTTCCGCGGTTATTTTCTGATCGCGATTTCTGATCCGATTTTCGTTTTAGTATAACTTTTCGCTCGTTTATCGGAATCAGGCGATTCAAGCACCTGGAGATTCGTCTCGAAACCCTCTTTCTGAATAATCAACTTAAACATGTTTTTGCTACTGTAAAATTTGACTTAGATCCACATTACTAGAACGAAGTTGTTTTCTTTCGCCGTTTGATTTCTTTTGCTTCGTTCGATTTGATTCTTTTTGCAAACGAGGGTTCTTAAGTTGAACTTTCTGGTTAGATCTTCTATTTGAGTTTTACCTGTGCATTAGATGAGTACTTATTGTATGCTTATTTGTTTGTCTGCGATAGAATACCCAGAGTGCGCCGCCTGTTACTTTGAATCTCTAGGTTTCACGGATCATCAGCAAGGCAAGTAACACTTTGATCATACCTTTTTCTACAACCCAGTTTTATTGCATTAGATCAATCTTCACACATTGCATGATTAAGATCTAATTAAATTGTGGGATGAGAAGTAGATGAGGTAGTACCTATTACCTGTTTATTATCAAACCTTTGGGAGTTACTTCTACGTTTGCTTATTATGCCATGCTATGCTAGTAGACGTGGATTGGGTGAGTGATATCCATGACAGATGTGAGATTGATAATTAATGGTTTATCTAAGGTGGCAACCTAACACACATCTGGGTGGATTGAGGCACTTGGGTATTCCAGGACTTGCCTGTTTTTATTTTGGACCGCCACCCAGGCTCAAAGGGATCATGAGATTATTCATACTAGAAACTTCCGTGTGCAGCCACAAGCCATTATGGGCTCTAGCATAGTTGAGTAAGTCGTGCGAACTCTTACAGGGTAGACTAGCAGATGTAGGGGAAAGTAGGTCTACCGGTCTATCCATCATAAGGTGCTAGCGCTTCTGAAAGACTGTGTCTCGGTCATCCGTTTCTCAAACACCATGTAGTGCGAGAAATCCAACAGAGGCGATCGAGTCTTGTGGGGAAAAGTGCGCAAACCTCTGCAGAGTGTATAAACTAATCATGATTAGCCGTGTCCCCGGTTATGGACATCTTGAGTATCTAGTACCTGGATTATCATGTGAATCTCAACATGTTACTCTAAAGTTAATTTTGTTGGGTTTTAATGATGTTACTTAATTGGGATTGAGAATGCTGTCAACCATTCTCAATGTTTAACAACCACCATGATAGTAATTAATTTTATTCCTTTGAAGTAGGGAAAAATTGGCTTTACGCAAAAACTGTAACCATAGAGCTTTCCACCAGCCAAATATGCATATAGTATAGCTGTTGCATTCCATTACTCTCTATGTGTTACCTTGCCAGCATATTCCATGTGCTGACCCGTTTTCGGGCTGCAACGTTAATGTTGCAGACTTTTCAGACGACGATTACGGAGTTTTTAGGTCGTGGTTCTATACTCAGTGATGTCGTTGGAGTTGATGGACTCACTTACCTTCCAAGCCTTCCGCTGTTATCGTTATTAGATGGCCTTAAGCCATATTTATTGTAATAAGCTCTCTTTTGAGACATTCGATGTAATAAGTGTGTGATTGCTACTCTGCTATAAATCCTCCGAATATTGTGTGGTGTCAGCATTACTGATCCAGGGATGACACCGGAGCACAGAGATCAGATTGTTTGAGGTCTGGTCGCTACACACTATGAAGGTACTAGTAACATAGACTAGTAACTCGTCTATGCTACTCTCCACTATGACCAACCAAAGTCGAGGCGCGGATACCAATGAGGGCCTGGTTGTGTCTATTTCTTGGACAACTCACCCGACTGCATGCGCACCAGGCAGACAAAGCTCATGTCGTGTTGGTGCCGTGTGCGGCCCGCACATTAACCAAAACCTCGCGCCTCCATCTGAGCCTCCGCGTTTTAAACTTCTCAATCTCAAGGCCAAGGAGCAACGTGAAACCTATGATAGAGCCAATCGGATGGTTGAGAACACTACAATTTGTAGCTACATATGCGTGTGTGAGAGAGGACGAGTGCGTGCGTGCACCTCTTCTCAGACTACAACTATATGTGGGTGGCATCAACCTAGGGAGCAAAGATGGTGTGTGCAAGAAGTATCGAGAGATAGGTGTAATGCGTCTGAAAAAAAGACTAGTCTATAGCTCGCCACGAGGCTATTCCTGTCGAACGCCAAGCGTAAGAAATGTATCCAACGGTGCCAGTTTTTGCACATACACATCAGTAAAAAAAGAACTAGTACCATGGCATATGCTACACCACGGTCGAGAAAACGTGCCGACGTTATGCCATGCGGGAATAGTGCCTCACTTCAAAACTAGAACCGTCAATAAATTTTGAGCGTGTCTAGTCACATTCCAAATAACTACTACTACCACGCTATAGTATTTAATTGCAAACATGTTCACACCGATCACAACCTAAACGGTTTCCCAATTAGGAGCGTATTAGTAGTACTCGGTTATAAATACTACTATGCTAAGATGACTGCACATTCCTCCTCAACTCCTCATCCACAAAAAACAATCAAGTCAATCAAGCCATAGCCAGCGTGAGTTCTGGGTCGAGAGATTTCCACCAAGGAGAGGTGAGCATGGAAGAGGAAGCACGAGAGATGTCCCGCCTCGCCGCGAAAGCAGGTGACATGTCTAGCCGCGCAACAGTAGTAGCACATAGGTCCCGTCGCCCCGCTGAAGCAGCATGGAGGTCCCGCCGCGCCGTCTATGTAGCAGACTGGTCCGGCCACACCGCGGAAGCAGCAAAGATGTCCCGCTACGCTGCTGAAGCAGCAGGGAGGTCCCGCCGCGCCGCGGCGGCCTGGGAAAATTTCTCATGGGAAGGCCTGGACTCTGACAGGCGCATGCATGCGATAGTCCATAGCCAGATGGATCAGATCTCTGGCTGTGCGAGGATGCAGGACGAGGCTACCAGCGTCATCCGACAACTAGGGGAGGGCAATGCGAAGCTCCGGGCGAGCGCGACCTGCTGAGGGCGAAGATCACCGGAAGGGTGAAGCAGGAGGAGCAGGCCGCTGCCTTGTTGCAGAGGACGGGCGTCATCATCAAGAAACTTATGGACGAGAATGTCATGCTCCACATCGAGCGCAACAGGCTGGTGGAGGAATCAATGGATGCTGCCAAGTAGCGTATTAAGGACATGAAACTGATGAAAGAGATCATCACCCGCCGCGAGAACTAGTATCCGTGACCTACAGCGCATAAAGAAAGTAGAGATCAGCGAGCCAGATCATTGTATGTGTCTTCCTTCTTCTTTTGCCCTTGTTTATTTCGGGCGTAGTCGCATGTGGCTTTTTTAATTATCTTCCTAATTATGTAAGACAATTATTATCCACTCTCGTAGTCCTTATATATATTCATCAGTCTTGCTATAAGTCGCAGTAGATGCTATATAGGTCTATCGGATCTTACATCAAGATCCGTGCAAAATTTTCTTTTTAGATTTCCTTTTTCTCTCTTAAATCTCAGTCGAGTGAGACATTGCCACGCCATTAAACAGAGGCTCGGGTGCCATTAATGGAGACCTTGGGAGAGAGGTGGATGGTAAATGGATGTCAAAGGGCTCGCATGCCTCCCGTACTCAAATAGCTACCCTGCATGGCGCCTCCTAACTAATAAAAAAGGGACACGTGGCGGCACGTAAATGGTAAATAGAACGCCCACAGTTTCAATAATACTTGTGTTTCTGATTGTAACGTGACAACACTTGTTCCAAGATGATTTTGTTGATTGTTAATGTGTGCGCCTTCGCAAATCGGACAGCAAAATTACCACATCATGTTGGTCCCATGTCATGACACCAAGCCAAGTTTCATGATTTTTCATGCGTGTTTCGGATTTACAGGAATTAAAAAACCAAGTTTCTCAATATTTCCAGCCGAGCCATGACGCCCAGATGTTTGGATTTCATTCACATTTCTGGCATGGGATCTAGAGATTTACTCGAGGACACACATGTGATTTTTCAACCAGCTTTGGTGCACTGGAGCATGTGCTTGTATTTAAAATTTGAATTATGCACACAAAGGTGACACGTTCCCTCTCAGAACCACGAGCCTTCTTGAGAGAAGCTCCGGTTTGCAAGAAACTTATACCAAAACTTGTTCCTATTATGCAATTTTTTACCACAGCATGGTAGTACCATGACATGACACCATGCCAAGTTTCATGATTTTCAGGCGTGTTTTGGATTTATAAGTATTTTAAAACCAAGCTTCTCAATGTTCTCGGCCGAACCATGATGCCCAGATGTTTGAATTTCATTCCCATTTCTTGCATGTGACCTAGAAATTCACCCGAGGACACACATGTGATTTTTCAATCAACTTTGGTGCACGGGAGCATGTGCTTCTAGTTCAAATTTGAATTATGCACATTAAATTACCAGAAACTCAATTAATGTATAAAAAGGGCCAAACAAACCCGGAATAATTCCAAAATTTAACAGGGCACTCATATAGTTCTATGTTGCCTCTATAAAGAAAATCTGGGGGGAGGCAGCGTATATTGTTTCGCACACAAAGGTATAAAGAAATAAAGAAATAAAGAAATTAGCATACCTATTTAATTCTTGGGTTCTTATTATTTATGCCACTAGTTGTGTATCACTACTCAGTTTTGCCATTAGTAGTTACAACTACTCAAAAAATGCCATCGATCCATGAGATGCCTGCTCAAAAATGCAATTAGATATCTAAAAATGCCATCGTTAAGTTAGATGTTTGCTAAAAAATGTCATTAGACATTGTTATTTTCACATCAAACCCATTGACCATGTTACGTGAAAAAAATAAGCTGATTCTCACAATGATAAGTTAATGGTCTCTAGCACAACACACCGCTCAAATAAAACTAAGCACCCTGGAATTCTTTGACAAAACTAAGCACCCTGAAATTCTTTGACAACTAAACTGCTAGCTATATGATGTTGGCCACATATATTGTACGTATATAATGTGAAGAAACAAGTGGTATTACTATACCAACTAAAAGATGAAATGTACGAAATATAACGAGAAGAAACATAACATAGTTCTGCTAGATGCTCAGCACAACACACCCCTCAAATAAAACTAAGAACACCTGAAATTAAACTAAGCAACTAATCCGGTAGACACTACATTAGAACCACCATGAGCAACGACACTGCCACCTTACTCGAACTCCTCATCCACGTCCTCGACTTCGTCCTTGTCCCTCTTCCTCTTGGCTGATACTTCTTTGCTTGAACCGCACACTTGGCTCTTGCTCTTCATCCAACCCTTGTAGATATTGAAACAAAGGTAGTAATCCATTGCAGCGTAGTGGATGTGGTCTATATCTAGTACATTCCACTCCCATGCATGATGAAACTTGAATGGAGGTTTCTTCAGTGTACTGTATGAAGGATGATCCATGGCTCCTGCCAGGGTCAGCATTGAAGGCTGATCACGGGAGGGCACCAGCTCTTTCTTCTGGAGGTCGAAGGGGTTGCCTACAACGAGGCCTATCCGATCCAGGACATCCCTGTTATTTCTAGAGTCTACAATAACGAATTTGACTCGACCGTCCTTGAGGAAATTCTTAAAATCCTGGCACTCAACGTCGGCATGGCATATGTGGTAGACCAAGCATAAGTCATGCACGCAAACCTGGATCACGACGGGCTTCTTCTTCTTTGCTTCCTTTATATTTTTCTCGCTTCCCAGGACTATGGTGTACTCAACATCTAGCCCAGAGACCCACTCATCATTCGAGTTTTCGAACATGCATTTGAAGCGAGCAAGGCATTCTTTGACCTTTGTGAAAGGGTTTGGCTTCTTCCCTAAGATTCCATTGCCATTTACATTCTTTGCTTCAGTACATTCAATGGCGTAGTGTCCATTCTTCCCGCACTTGAAACAAGTAATGTGACTTAGATCCTTCCTAGCAGGTGTTGCTGGGTTGGAACGATTCTCACCGTTGTTTCCTCCATTCCCATTCCCATTCTTGGTTCACTATGGTTATGCAAACTCCCTCCATTGTGAGTGTGGCCTCCATGGTTATGATGGGTATGTACTCCCGAGTTCAAGGTAAAACGAGGCTTCTGCTGAGCTCCAGAATTATACTTCCCCTGTCCATACTTCCTTTTGCGGCTCTCTATCTGCTGCTGCTTGACTTCAATCATGAGGGCCATGTCTAACAACTCCTGGTAGTTATTGAATGTTGCCACCATCAACTGCATACTCAGCTCATCATTCAGCCCTTCCATAAACTTCTCCTGCTTCGCGGCATCTGTGGCCACATCATCTGGGGCATAGCGGGCTAACTTGCTGAACTCATCCACGTACTGCCCCACAATATGATTTCCCTGGCGTAAGTTGTGAAACTCACGATTCTTCATGCTCATAGCTCCAGTTGAAACGTGTGTTGTGTGGAAAGCTTGCTGAAACTGATCCCATGTGACATTGGCTATGGGAATAGTGGTCGTGTAATTCTCCCACCATGAGGCTGCAGGTCCATCCAATTGATGTGCGGCAAAGCGCACCTTCTCAGCATTTGTGCAACCTACGGTGATCAGATCCCTTCCAATCCTGCGGAGCCAGTGATTAGCAACAATCGGCTCGGTGCTACTGGAAAACACCGGTGGATTCAACCTTAGAAAACGGGCTAAGTTGTCAACTAGTGGTGGTGGCGGTGGGTTGTTATTGTTGTTGTTGTTGCCTTGGTTCTGGACTAGTAGTTGCATCAAGGCATTCTGCTGTTGGATCAACTGACTAAGCTCTGGTGGGAAGAAAATCCGGGGTCACGTCTCGTAGGCATCTGGTAGGTTTAGAGGGGAGAGATTAGAATAGAGTGAGGTCTAAAGAGAAATCACTACCCATATTCACATGAGACAAACACATTCATATCACACCACTCAATTCAAACAAGGGCATATAATCGATCTAACTACCGTTACAAAATACTCGGACTACAACTATATACATGGGGGATACTATTGATAATATGGTGGTCGACTAGAAATTTTGATCGGAGGAAGACTCCATGATATCTTCTCCAGCTTCGTCTTCATAATCATCATCACTTTTGGGGTCGGAGTTGGTGTCGTCGATGATGATGTAGTCTTCTGAGTGGTTGTCCTCCTCTGGTGCGGGATCTCCCATGAAAATTCCTAGCTTCTTTAGGTCTTCATTCTTCTCCAGTAGTACTGCAATTTCTTATTCATATCCATCGTGTGTAGACTTGAGTTCCTCTTCTAGCTCCATGTTTCGGGTCATCACCTTCTTCAGGTCTATCATGCTGGCACACATCTAGTTCTCCTGACGATGAATGTGTTGGTTCAACTCCTGGATGTAGGCTGTAATGGACTTGTCCTTCCTGGTGCTAATCATCTCCCATTGCTCATCTTGGTGTCCACATATCTGGTAGATGGTGTCCTTAAGATCCTTGTGGTAAACTTCGCCGATGCGTCCCATGGCGATGTGAGCTGCCATGCTCTTTCCTAGACTCCAGGTTGGTGCATCAAAGGAAAACTCTATGGGCTCAGTAACTGGTGTGAACGTCCTTCCTGGAAGATGTACTCGAATTGTCCAGCGCTCTTCTTCCGGTAGAGTGGCGGTGTAGGTCCCGGTGAAGCTTGGTATTTCGATGCTCGGGTACTTAGTGGCCACCTTCAACTGTCGTCCAAAAGGGGTGTCTTCATTCGGTTGAGCAAACTTGTTCCTTGGGTCCGCCATCTATAGAGTGGAAAGTGGAGAAGAGTCAGAAATGAGTAGAGAAGAGTGTCCTATGGCTCATCTTAGTGGTCACGTCCTATAGTCAGTGTGTGCTCTGATACCATCTTGTAGCGATCCGACCTCAAACGGTCAAATCTCTGTGTATAACTGTCATCCCTGGATCGGTAATGCTGACACACACAGTACTCGAGGATTTATAATAGAGTGCAATCACACACTTATTACATCGAAAGTCTCAAAGAGAGTACTTATTACAATAATATGGTTGAAGGCCATCTAAATAAGATAACTGTGGAAGCTTCGAAGGTAAATGAGTCCATCAACTCCAACGACATAGTTGAGTGCACGACAACGACCTAGTGCACCTTACTCTTCATCTGAAAACTCTGCAACATAATACGCTGCAGCCTGCGTAGGTCAACACATGGAATATGCTGGCAAAATAACACAATAGAGCAATGAACATGAAACAACTATAACTATATGCATATTTGGCTGGTGGAGGCTCTATGGTTATTTTGCAGAAAGCTAGTTTTTTTCCTACAACAAAGGAATATATTTTATTTAACTACAAAGTTTGTTGAAAACATTGTGAAGGTTCCTCCAACTCAATCCCAAATTAATAATCATCAGCCCAACAAATTAATTAGTTAGAGTGATGAGATCAAATCAATAATTCAAATACCAGATACTCAAGATGTCCATGACCAGGGACCCGGCTAACCACGATTAGTTTATACACTCTGCAAAGGTTTGCGCACTTTTCCCCACAAGACTCGATCTCCTCCGTTGTATTTCTCACATTGCATGGTGTTTGAGAAATGGATGACCGAGACACAGTCTTTCAGAAGCATTTACTCTTTACTCTGCATAGACAGTACCACCTACATCCCCTACTCTGCTAGCCTACCACTAAAAGAGGTCACACAACCTACTCGACTATGACAGAGCCCATAATGGCTTGTGGCTGCACACGGAAGTTTCCAGCATGAATAAATTTTATGATCCCTTTGAGCCTGGGTGGCATTCCATAGGATGATCACACGGGTACACCGGGATATCCCAGGACAACGTTGGATTGCTCCAGGTGCCCGAACAAACATTGGGTGCTCCAGGGTGCCTCAACCAATCCACCCAGATGTGTATTCAAGTAGCCACCTTAAGTTTGACCATTAGTTAGAACTCTCACATATGTCATGCATCTCTCAAAACCAAACCACGTCTATGAGCATAGCATAGCAGTAATAGCATAACGTAGAAGTAACTCCCAGGGCTTGAAATAAATACAATAGGTTCTACCTCATCAACTACTTCCCGAATACCCACATGTTAAATAGTTCCTACTCATGCTATATTTGAGGATTGAAACTAATGCATAAAAACTGGGTAATAAGGGGTATGATCAAAGTGTTACTTGCCTTACTGATGATCTGAAAACCCTAGTGACTCATAGTAGCACGCTTCGCACTCTGGAAACTCTATCATGAACAAAAAATAGCATACATAAGCACTCCTGCATAAGATGCAAGGGTAAAACTCAAATGAAAAGATCCAAACTAAAAGTTCAACTAAAGAGCTTCGATTTGCAAAGAGAATCAATCGAATCGGTGCTACGAAACTCAAACTACGATCAAAATAAGTTCGAATTCAAAACTGCTAGAAACCAAATTTTAATTTGTCAAAACCTTGCTCAAGTTGATTATCTGGAAAGACGGGAACAAGACGAAGATTTTGGCGTTGGTTTCACTGGATTTGGGCGAACGAGCACAAAGTTGCGAGGGTTTGAATATTAGGGACTAATCTATGATAAAAGTATTCGCGCATAGGTCCCTGGCTGAAAATAAAATAAAAAGAAAAACCTAACTAACGAACGTGTTCGCTAAAAACGAACTATCCCGAGAACATTCGCTAACTAGCGAACCCTAAAAAACCAATCTAAAACCGTTGAACCAAAAAAAATTCTCTAACGAAACCTAAAAAATCGATCTAGGTTTTTACCTAAAAACCAACGAAAACCGGCGGGGTCGGCGACGGTTTTCGGCGAGGCGGCGGCTCCGGCGGACAGCGGCGCGGGGCTGTGGGCGGTGGCGCGAGGCGGCGCTGCGACGGCGGCGGCTCGCAGCGGCGGCGACGGTTCCTATCGGCGGCGGCGGCTTGCGGTGGAGGCAGCGGTGGTGAGGAGATAGAGGGGGTCCGGCTTTAAAGGGGGGCAGGGCGGCGGCTGCCTTAGGAGACGGGGTGGCGCGATGGGAGCCTGGGTCGGACTCACTCGGCGTCCGTGCAGCGGCGGGAAACCTCCCGCACGGGAGGAAGGCGGCGGCGCGGCCTGGTGGGCCGCCTGGGCCTTCAGCCCGATCGTCCGAAAGGAAAATCCTATTAAAATATAAAAACATCTAAAAATACCAGAAACAATTTTCCCCGTCTAAGTCAAATATTTAGAACAAGGTGAACATTTTTCTGGCCTAAAATGCAATTTTTCGAAAATGCATATTTTTGTAATTCAAATAAAATAGCAAATAAATCCAAATAAAATTTTAATTTGATTTTAAAATTTCTTCTCCAATATTCCTCTCTTTTGAAGAAGTCATATTATCTTCTCTCTTATATTTTTAATATTGAAAATAATTGGAGAGAAAAATATTAAAATCAAATTTGATCCTCTTCTCAAATTTGAAGAAATTCAAATATGAAAATTTGTGAAACCTCCAATTCTTTCCTTGGGTCCTTGAGTTGCTTAAGATTTCTAGGATCACAACCAAAATGCAAATAAAATATGGTATGCATATGATGACCTATGGATAACATTCCAAATTGAAAATTGGGATGTTACAGACACCCTCAAGCCATTGAGATGCGTGAGGGGGTGCTATACATCCGCGATGTTGAGGGGCCAAAGAAGACCGGAGGCATGGAGACAAGACTCGAAGCAATGGAGCAGCAAGTTTTCAAGTTCCAAGGGATGGTGGAACATGAACTCAATGCCAATCACATGATGATCGTGGAGTTCACCAACAATCATAAGTTGGATGCCAAGAACATTGAGGAGGCCATCTTCAAGCTTCATGAAAAAATCGAGCATCTCCAAGCCCAAATTATGACCTGCAAAACCAAAACTATGAGTATGAGTAAGTATTTAAGAGGATGAGTTTGGCTGCAGATTTGAGGATCCCGGAGACTCGTTCATCTTTCTATGATGGTGGTCCTATGCCTTGGAAGATGGATGACAAGCCTACTACATCAAAAACTCCATCATCACCACCTCCGAAGAAAGAGACATAAATACATGGGTATGGGCACTCTCCTTGGCAACTGCCAAGCTTGGGGGAGGTGCCTCGGTATCGTATCACCATCGCACCTCTACCTTTATCATTTTTCTTAGTCTGATCCTTTTGGTTATATCTTGATCTAGTAGAATAAAGTTTTAGTATGATCTAGCTTTGAGTTTTGCTTTATGTTCCCTTTATGTAATCGAGTCTGCGAGTTATATATAATAAAGAATAGTTTTGAGTTGAGGGCTTTGCTTTCTTGCTATGAGGGAATTAAATAAAAATAGAAAGGAATAAAAAGAAATAAATAGATCATATATTGATCTTATGGAGAGTAATGACTTCACATATAAAGAGTATGATGAATAAAAGTTGTTAATAGTTGACAAACATAGTTTTGGTCATTGTTGCAATTAATAGGAAGTAATAAAGAAAGAGAGGCTTCACATATAAATATACTATATTGGACATCTTTTGTAATTGTGAGCACTCATTAAAATATGACATGCTAAAAAGTTGATGTTGAACAAGGCAGGCAACATAATGGGTTATGCTTTCTTATATCCGAATAGAAGTTATATTGTCATGGATCCTCCAACATGTTGAGCTTGCCTTTCCCTCTCATGCTAGCCAAATTCTTTGCACCAAGTAGAGATACTACTTGTGCTTCCAAACATCCCTTAAACCAGTTTTGCCATGGGAGTCCACGATACCTACCTATGGATTGAGTAAGATCCTGTTGGGGAACGTAGTATTTCAAAAAAAATCCTACGAACACGCAAGATCTATCTTGGAGAAGCATAGCAACGAGCAGGGATAGTGTGTCCATGTACCCTCATAGACCGAAAGCGGAAGCGTTTAGTAACGCGGTTGATGTAGTCGAACATCTTCGCGATCCAACCGAGCAAGTACCGAACGCACGACACCTCCGCGCTCTGCGCACCTTTAGCTCGGTGACGTCCCTCGAACTCTTGATCCAGTTGAGGCCGAGGGAGAGTTTCGTCAGCACGACGGCATGGTGACGGTGATGATGAAGTTACCGCCGCAGGGCTTCGCCTAAGCACTACGACAATATGACCGAGGTGGAAAACTGTGGAGGGGGGTGCCGCACACGGCTAAAGATCAACTTGTGTGTCTATGGGGTGCCCCCTCCCCCGTATATAAAGGAGGGGAGGAGGAGGCCGTCCGGCCACAAGGGGCGCGCCTAAAGGGGGAAATCCTACTCCTAGTAGGAATAGGTGTTGGGGATCGTAGCAGAAATTCAAAATTTTCTACGCATCACCAAGATCAATCTATGGAGTAATCTAGCAACAAGGGGAAGGAGAGTGCATCTACATACCCTTGTAGATTGCTAAGCGGAAGCATTCAAGTGAACGGGGTTGATGGAGTCGTACTCGTCGTGATCCAAATCACCGATGATCCTAGTGCCGAACGGACGGCACCTCCGCGTTCAACACACATGCAGCCCGGTGACGTCTCCCACGCCTTGATCCAGCAAGGGGAGAAGGAGAGGTTGGGGAAGACTCCGTCCAGCAGCAGCACGATGGCGTGGTGGTGAAGGAGGAACGTGGCAATCCTGCAGGGCTTCGCCAAGCATCGCAGGAGACGAGGAGGGAGAGGGGTAGGGCTGCGCCAACAGGAGAAGAATTCGTGCCTTGGGCTGCCCCTTTGCCTCCACTATATATAGGGGGAGAGGGAGGGCTGCGCCCCCACCTAGGGTTTACACCCTAGGGGAGGCGGCAGCCCCAATCCCTATCTAGGGTGGCGGCCAAGTGGGGGGGAGAGGGAGGCGCACCAGGCATGGGCCTTAGGGCCCATCTACCCTTAGGGTTTGCCCCCTCTTCTCCCTAGGTGCATGGGCCTTGGTGGGGAGGCGCCCGAGCCCACCTATGGGCTGGTCCCTTCTCACACTAGGCCCATGTATGCCTCCGGGGCCCATGGCCCCTCCCGGTGGACCCCCGGACCCCTCCGGTGGTCCCGGTACACTATCGGTGATGCCCGGAACACTTCCGGTGGTCAAAACCATACTTCCTATATATAAATCTTTACCTCCGGACCATTCCGGAACTCCTCGTGACGTCCGAGATCTCATCCAGGACTCCGAACAACATTCGGTAACCATGTACATCTATTCCCTATAACCCTAGTGTCACCGAACCTTAAGTGTGTAGACCCTACGGGTTCGGGAGTCATGCAGACATGGCCGAGACAACTCTCTGGTCAATAACCAACAGCGGGATCTGGATACCCATGTTGTCTCCAACATGCTCCACGATGATCTCATCGGATGAACCACAATGTCAAGGATTTAATCAATCTCGTATACAATTCCCTTTGTCTAGCGGTACGATACTTGCCCGAGATTCGATCGTCGGTATCCCCATACCTTGTTCAATCTCGTTACCAGCAAGTCTCTTTACTCGTTCCGTAACACATCATCACGTGATCAACTCCTTGGTCACATTATGCACATTATGATGATGTCCAACCGAGTGGGCCCAGAGATACCTCTCCGTTTACACGGAGTGACAAATCCCAATCTCGATTCGTGCCAACCCAACAAACACTTTTGGAGATACCTGTAGTGTACCTTTATAGCCACCCAGTTACGTTGTGACGTTTGTCACACCCAAAGCACTCCTATGGTATCCGGGAGTTGCACAATCTCAGGGTCTAAGGAAATGATACTTGACATTAGAAAAGCTTTAGCATACGAACTACACGATCTTGTGCTAGGCTTAGGATTGGGTCTTGTCCATCACATCATTCTCATAATGATGTGATCCCGTTATCAACAACATCCAATGCCCATGGTCAGGAAACCGTAACCATCTATTGATCAGCGAGCTAGTCAACTAGAGGCTTACTAGGGACATGGTGTTGTCTATGTATCCACACATGTATCTGAGTTTCCTATCAACACAATCCTAGCATGAATAATAAACGATTATCATGAACAAGGAAATATAATAATAACCAATTTATTATTGCCTCTGGGGCATATTTCCAACAGTCTCCCACTTGCACTAGAGTCAATAATCTAGTTCACATCGCCATGTGATTAACACTCACAGGTCACATCGCCATGTGACCAACATCCAAAGAGTTTACTAGAGTCACTAATCTAGTTCACATCACTATGTGATTAATACTCAATAAGTTCTGGGTTTGATCATGTTCTGCTTGTGAGAGAGGTTGTAGTCAATGGGTCTTGCCATATTCAGATCCCTATGTATTTCGCAAAACTTTATATCATAGATGCTGCTACCACGTTCCACTTGGAGCTATTCCAAATTATTGCTCCATTATACGTATCCGGTATCTCTACTCAGAGCTATCTGGACAGGTGTTAAGCTTGCATCGACATAACTCTTTACGTCGAACTCTTTATCACCTCCATAACCGAGAAACATTTCCTTATTCCTCTAAGGATAATTTTGACCGCTATCTGGTGATCCACTCCTAGATCACCATTGTACCCTCTTGCCAGACATGTGACAAGGCACACATCAGGTGCGGTACTTCAGCATGGCATACCGTATAGAGCCTATGACAAAAGCATAGGGGACGACCTTCGTCCTTCCTCTTTCTTCTGCCGTGGTCAATCTTCGAGTCTTACTCAACTTCACACCTTACAACCCAGGTAAGAACCCCTTCTTTGACTGATCTATTTTGAACTCCTTCAAAAACATGTCAAGGTGTGCGTTCTTTGAAAGTATCATCAAGCGTCTTGATCTATCTCTATAGATCTTGATGCCCAATATGTAAGCAGCTTTATCCAGGTCTTCCTTTGAAAAACACCCTTCAAACAACCGTTTATGCTTTCCAGAAATTCTACATTATTTCGGATCAACAATATGTCATCCACATATACTTATCAGAAATGTTGTAGTGCTCCCACTCACTTTCTTGTAAATACAAGTTTCTAGCAAACATTGTATAAACCTAAAAGCTTTGATCACTCCATCAAAACATATATTCCGAATCCGAGATGCTTGCTCTAGTCCATAGAAGGATTGCTGGAGCCAGCATACCTTTTAGCATCCTTAGGATCGACAAAACCTTTTATTGTATCACATACAACTTTTCTTACGAAAACTGGTAAGAAAACTTGTTTTGACATCCATCTGTAAGATTTCATAAACGAAAAATACAGCTAATGCTAACATGATTCCGACGGACTTAAGCATCGCTACGGGTGAGAAATTCATCGTAGTCAATTTGTGAAAAGACTCTTTCCCACAAGTCGAGCTTCATAGATGGTAACCTTACCGCCCACGTCCGTTTTCTTCTTAAAGATCCATTTATATCAATGGCTTGCTGATCAACGGGCAAGTCCACCAAAATCCATACTTTGTTCTAATACATGGATCCTATCTCTCATTTCATGGCTTCTAACCATTTGTCGGAATACGGGCCCACCATCGCTTCTCCATAGCTCGTAGGTTTATTGTTGTCTAACAACATGATATCTAAGACAGGATTACCGTACCACTTAGGAGTAGTACATATCCTTGTCGACCTACGAGGTTCGATAGCAACTTGATCCGAAGCTTTACGATCACTATCATTAACTTCATATTCAACAGATGTAGGCGCCACAGAAAACATCTTTCTGTGTTGCATCCCTCTCTGGTTGAAGTAAAGGTTCGACAACCTCATCAAGTTCTATCTTCCTCCCACTCAATTCTTTCGAGAGAAACTCCTTCTCGAGAAAGGACCCGTTCTTAGAGACAAACAATTTGCCCTTGGATCTGAGATAGAAGGTATACCCAACTGTCACCCTTGGGTATCCTATGAAGATGTGTTGGTCCGCTTTGGGTTCGAGCTTCTCCGGCTGAAGCCCTAAGCATCGCATCCCCAAACATTAAGAAACGACAACTTTGGTTTCTTGCCAAACCAATGTTCATATGACATCGTCTCAATGGACGTAGATGATGTCCTATCTAAAGTGAATGCAGCTGTCTCTAACGCATAACCTCAAAATGAAAAACGGTAGATCGGTAAGAGACATCATAGATCGCACCATATCTCATAAGGTTCGATTACGACGTCTGGACACACCATTACAACTGTGGTATTCCAGGTGGCTTCAACTGTGAAACAATTCCACAATGTCTTAAGTGATTTGCCAAACTCATAACTCAGAAAATCCCCTTTTGATCATATCGCAGGAACATGATCTTATTGTTATGATGATTCTTAACTTCACTCTGAAATCGCTTGAACTTTTCAAACATTTCATACTTGTGCTTCATTAAGTAGATATACCTATATCTACCCAAATCGTCAGTGAAGATGAGAAAATAGCGATATCCACCGCACGCTTCAATTCTCATTGGATCACACGCATCAGCATGCATGATTTCCAACAAGTCACTTGCACGTTTCATTGTACCTGAAAACGGGGTCTTAGTCATCCTGCCCATGAGGCATGGCTCGCATGTGTCAAGTGATTCAAAATCAAGTGACTCCAAACATCCATCGACATGGAGTTTCTTCATGCATCTTACGCCAATATGACCTAAGCGGCAGTGCCACGAGAAAGTGGTACTATCATTATTAACTCTACATCTTTTGGCGTGAACATGTGTATTACCACGACCGAGATTCAATGAACCATTCACATAGGGTGCATGACCATGAAAGGTATCATTCATGTAAACAGAATAACCATTATTCTCTAACTTAAATGAATGACCGTATTGCAATGAACATGATCTAATCATATTCATGCTCAACATAGACACCTGATAACATTTATTTAGGTTCAATACTAATCCCGAAGGCAGATGGAGCGTGCGATGGTGATCTCATCAACTTTGGAAACACTTCCAACACACATCGTCACCTCGCCCTCAGCCAGTCTCCGTTTAGTCCGTAGCTTTTGCTTCAAGTCACCAATAATAGTAACTGAACCGGTATCCAATACCCAGGTGCTACCAGCAGTACTAGTGAGGTACACATTAATAACATGTATATACTTTGAAGTTGCCAGCCTTCTTATCTACCATGCATTTGGGGTAATTCTGCTACCAGTGACCGTTCCCCTTACAATAGAAGCACTTAGTCTCGGGTTTGTGTTCAACCTTGGGTTCCTTCACTGGAGCAGCAACTGGTTTACCATTCATGAAGTTTCCCTTCTAGCCCTTGCCCTTCTTGAAACCAGTGGTCCTGTTAAATCATCAACACTTGGTGCTCCTTCTTGATTTCTACTTTTGTGGTCTTAAGTACTGCGAGCAGCTCCGGGATCATCTCCATCCCTTGCATGTCACAGTTCATCACGAAGATCTAGTAGTTTAGTGATAGTGTCTAGAGAACTCTATCAATCACTATCTTATCTGGAAGTTTAACTCCCACTTGATTCAAGTGATTGTAGCACCCCGACATTCTGAGCACATGCTTACTAGCCAAGCTATTCTCCTCCATCTTGTTGGCAAAAGAACTTGTCAGAGCTCTCATACCTCTCAACACGGGCATGAGCCTGAAATCCCAATTTCATCTCTTGGAACATCTCATATGTCTTATGGCGTTCAAAACGTCATTGGAATCCTCATACTAAGCCGTAAAGTATGGTGCACTAAACTATGAAGTAGTCATCAGGATGTGTCTGTCAGGTGTTCACAACATCCACAGACGACGTTGTAGGGGTTTGCACATCGAGCGGTGCATCAAAGACGTAAGCCTTCTGTGTAGCAGTGAGGACACTCCTCGGACTACGGACCCAGTCCGCATCATTGCTTACAATATATTTCAACTTGGTCTTTCTCTAGGAACGTATTGAAACAGGGAGCTACAACGTGAGCTATTTATCTACAACATATTTGCAAAGACAATTTAGACTATCTTCATGATAATTAAGTTCATCTAATCAAATTATTTAATGAACTCCCACTCAGATAGACATCCCTCTGGTCATCTAAGTGAAACATGATCCGAGTCAACTAGGCTGTGTCCGATCATCACGTGAGACAGACTAGTCAACATCGGTGAACATCTTCATGTTGATCGTATCTTCTATACGACTCATGCTCGACCTTTCGGTCTTCCGTGTTCCGAGGCCATGTCTGTACATGCTAGGCTCGTCAAGTCAACCTAAGTGTATTGCGTGTGTAAATCTGGCTTACACCCGTTGTATTCGAACGTTAGAATCTATCACACCCGATCATCACGTGGTGCTTCGAAACAACGAACCTTCGCAACGGTGCACAGTTAGGGGGAACACTTTTCCTGAAATTTTAGTGAGGGATCATCTTATTTAAGCTACCATCGTTCTAAGCAAATAAGATGTAAAACATGATAAACATCACATGCAATCAAATAGTGACATGATATGGCCAATATCATTTTGCTCCTTTTGATCTCCATCTTCGGGGCTCCATGATCATCGTTGTCACCGGCATGACACCATGATCTCCATCATCATGATCTCCATCATCATGTCTTCTTGAAGTTGTCTCGTCATCTATTACTTCTACTACTATGGCTAACGCTTTAGCAACAAAGTAAAGTAATTACATGACGTTTATGTTGACACGCAGGTCATAAATAAATTAAGACAACTCCTATGGCTCCTGCCAGTTGTCATACTCATCAATATGCAAGTCGTGATTCCTATTACAAGAACATGATCAATCTCATACATATATCATTCATCACATCCTTTTAGCCATATCACATCACAAGGCATATGCTGCAAAAACAAGTTAGACGTCCTCTAATTGTTGTTGCAAGTTTTTACGTGGCTGCTATAGGTTTCTAGCAAGAACGTTTCTTACCTACGCCAAAACCACAACGTGATATGCCAATTTCTATTTACCCTTCATAAGGACCCTTTTCATCGAATCCGATCCGACTAAAGTGGGAGAGACAGACACCCGCTAGCCACCTTATGCAACTAGTGCATGTCAGTCGGTGGAACCAGTCTCACGTAAGAGTACGTATAAGGTCGGTCCGGGCCGCTTCATCCCATGATGCCGCCGAATCAAGATAAGACTAGTAACGGCAAGCAAATTGACAAAATCGACGCCCACAACAACTTTTGTTCTACTCGTGCATAGAAACTACGCATAAACCTGGCTCATGATGCCACTGTTGGGGATCATAGCAGAAATTCAAAATTTTCTATGCATCACCAATATCAATCTATGAGTAATATAGCAACGAGGGGAAGGAGAGTGCATCTACATACCCTTGTAGATCGCTAAGCAGAAGCGTTCAAGTGAACGGGGTTGATGGAGTCGTACTCGTCGTGATCCAAATCACCGATGATCCTAGTGCCGAACGGACGGCACCTCCGCGTTCAACACACATGCAGCCCGGTGACATCTCCCACGCCTTGATCCAGCAAGGGGAGAAGGAGAGGTTGGGGAAGACTCCGTCCAGCAGCAGCACGACGGTGTGGTGGTGAAGGAGGAACGTGGCAATCCTGCAGGGCTTCGCCAAGCACCGCAGGAGACAAGGAGGGAGAGGGGTAGGGCTGCGCCAACAGGAGAAGAATTCGTGTCTTGGGCTGCCCCTTTGCCTCCACTATATATAGGGGGAGAGGGAGGGCTGCGCCCCCACCTAGGGTTTCAACCCTAGGGGCGGCGGCAGCCCCAATCCCCATTTGGGGTGGCGGCCAAGTGGGGGAGAGGGAGGCGCACCAGGCATGGGCCTTAGGGCCCATCTGCCCTTAGGGTTTCCCCCTCTTCTCCCTAGGCGCATGGGCCTTGGTGGGGAGGCGCCCCAGCCCACCTATGGGCTGGTCCCTTCTCACACTTGGCCCATGTATGCCTCCGGGGCATATGGCCCCTCCCGGTGGACCCCCGGACCCCTCCGGTGGTCCCAGTACACTACCGGTGATGCCTGGAACACTTTCGGTGGCCAAAACCATACTTCCTATATATAAATCTTTACCTCCAGACCATTCCGGAACTCCTCGTGATGTCCGGGATCTCATCCGGGACTCCGAACAACATTCGGTAACCACGTACATCTATTCCCTATAACCCTAGCGTCACCGAACCTTAAGTGTGTAGACCCTACGGGTTCGGGAGTCATGCAGACATGGTCGAGACAACTCTCCGGTCAATAACCAACAGCGGGATCTGGATACCCATGTTGGCTCCCACATGCTCCACGATGATCTCATCGGATGAACCACGATGCCAATGATTTAATCAATCACGTATACAATTCCCTTTGTCTAGCGGTACGATACTTGCCCGAGATTCGATCGTCGGTATCCCATACCTTGTTCAATCTCATTACCAGCAAGTCTCTTTACTCGTTCCGTAACACATCATCCCGTGATCAACTCCTTGGTCACATTGTGCACATTATGATGATGTCCAACCGAGTGGGCCCAGAGATACCTCTCCGTTTACACGGAGTGACAAATCCCAGTCTTGATTCGTGCCAACCCAACAGACACTTTCGGAGATACCTGTAGTGTACCTTTATAGCCACCCAGTTACATTGTGACGTTTGGCACACCCAAAGCACTCCTACGGTATCCGGGAGTTGCACAATCTCATGGTCTAAGGAAATGATACTTGACATTAGAAAAGATTTAGCATACGAACTACACGATCTTGTGCTAGGCTTAGGATTGGGTCTTGTCCATCACATCATTCTCATAATGATGTGATCCTGTTATCAACAACATCCAATGCCCATGGTCAGGAAACCGTAACCATCTATTGATCAATGAGCTATTCAACTAGAGGCTTACTAGGGACATGGTGTTGTCTATGTATCCACACATCTATCTGAGTTTCCTCTCAATACAATTCTAGCATGGATAATAAATGATTATCATGAACAAGGAAATATAATAATAACCAATTTATTATTGCCTCTAGGGCATATTTCCAACAATAGGTTCCCCCTTTCCTAGTCCAAGTAGGAGAAGAAGGAAGGAGAGGGAGAAGAGAAGGAAAGGGGGGCCGGCCCCCTAGACCTAGTCCAATTTGGTTTGGGCTAGGGGGGCGCGCGCCACACCTTGGCATGCCTCCTCTCTTCCACCATTAGGCCCATGAGGCCCAATAACTTCTTGGGGGGGTTCTGATAACCCTCTGGCACTCCGGTTTTATCCCAAACAATCCGGAACACTTCTGGTGTCCGAATAACATGGTCCAATATATCAATATTTATGTCTCGACCATTTTGAGACTCCTCATTGTGTCTGTGATCACATCCGGGACTCTGAACAACCTTCGGTACATCAAAACACATAACTCATAATACAAATCGTCATCGAACGTTAAGCGTGCGGACCATACGGGTTCGAGAACTATGTAGACATGACCGAGACACATCTCTGGTGAATAACCAACATAGCAGAACATGGATGCTCATATTGGCTCCTACATATTTTACGAAGATTTTTATCGGTCAAACTGCACAACAATATACGTTGTTCCGTTTGTCATTGTATGTTACTTGTCTGAGATTCGATCGGCGGTGTCATCATACCTAGTTCAATCTTGTTATCGGCAAGTCTCTTTACTCATTCTGTAATGCATCATCCCGCAACTAACTCATTAGTCACATTGCTTGCAAGGCTTATAATGATGTGCATTACCGAGAGGGCCCAGAGATACTTCTCCGACAATCGGAGTGAAAAATACTAATCTCGATCTATGCCAACTCAACAAACACCATCGGAGACACCTATAGGGCATATTTATAATCACCTAGTTACGTTGTGATGTTTGATGGCACATTAAGTGTTCCTACGGTATTCGAGAGTTGCATAATCTCATAGTCATAGAAACATGTATAACTCATGAAGAAAGCAATAGCAATAAACTAAATGATCATAGTGTTAAGCTAACGGATGGGTCTTGTCCATCACATCATTCTCTAATGATGTGATCCCGTTTATAAAATGACAACACATGTCTATGGCTAGGAAACTTAACCATCATTGATTAATGAGCTAGTCTAGTAGAGGCATACTAGGGACACTCTGTTTGTCTATGTATTCACACATGTACTAAGTTTCCGGTTAATACAATTCTAGCATGAATAATACACATTTATCACGATATAAGGAAATATAAATAACAACTTTATTATTGCCTCTAGGGCATATTTTCTTCAGTCTCCCACTTGCACTAGAGTCAATATTCTAGTTCACATCGTGATGTGATTTAACACCAATAGTTCACATCTTTATGTGATTAGTTCACATCTCCATGTGACTAATACCCAAAGGGTTTACTAGAGTCAATAATATAGTTCACATCGCTATGTGATTAACACCCAAAGAGTGATCATGTTTTACTTTGTGAGAGAAGTTTAGTCAACGGGTCTGCCACATTCAGAGCCATATGTATTTTGCAAATTTTCTATGTCTAATGATCTGCATGGAGCTACTCTAGCTAATCGCTCCCACTTTCAATATGTATCCAAATTGAGACTTAGAGTCATCCGGATCCATGTCAAAGCTTGCATCGATGTAACCCTTTACGACGAACTCTTTGTCACCTCCATAATCAAGAAACATATCCTTTCCACTAAGTATAATTTTGACCGTTGTCTAGTGGTCCACTCCTGGATCACTATTGTACCCTCTTGCCAAACTCCTGGTGAGGTACACAATAGGTCTAGTATACAGCATAGCATACTTATAGAATTTATGACTGAGGCATAGGGAATGACTTTCATTCTTTTTCTATTTTTTGTCGTGGTCGCTTTGAGTCTTACTCAACTCCACACCTTATAACACAGGCAAGAACTCCTTCTTTGACTGTTCCATTTTGAACTACTTCAAAATCTTGTCAAGGTATGTACTCATTGAAAAATCTTATCAAGCGTCTTGATCTATCTCTATAGATCTTGATGCTCAATATGTAAGGAGCTTCACCGAGGTATTTCATTGAAAAATTCTTATTCAAGTAACCTTTTATGCTATCCAGAAATTGTAAATCATTTCTGATCAACAATATGTCATCCACATATAATATCAGAAGTGCTATAGAGCTCCCACTCACTTTCTTTTAAATACAGGCTTTTCCAAAAGTCTGTATAAAACCATACGCTTTGATCACACTATCAAAGCGTAGATTCCAACTCCGAGAGGCTTGCACTAGTCCATAAATGGATCACTGGAGCTTATACACTTTGTTAGCACCTTTTGCATTTGACAAAACCTTCTGGTTGCATCATATACAACTCCTCTTTAAGAAATCCATTAAGGAATGAAGTTTTGACATCCATTTGCCAAATTTCATAAGATACGACAATTGCCAACATGATTCACACAGACTTTAAGGATAGATATGAGTGAGAAATTCTCATCGTAGTCAACACCTTGAACTTGTCGAAAAAAATTTACGACAATTCGAGCTTTGTAGATAGTAACACTACTATCAGCGTCCGTCTTCCTCTTGAAGATCCATTTATTCTCAATGGCCCGCTGATCATCAGGCAAGTCAATCAAAGTCCATACTTTGTTCTTATACATGGATCCCATCTCAGATTTCATGGCCTCCAGCCATTTCGCGGAATCTGGGCTCATCATCGCTTCCTCATAGTTCATAGGTTCGTCATGGTCAAGTAACATGACCCCCAGAACAGGATTATCGTACCACTCTGGTGCGGATCTTACTCTGGTTGACCTACGAGGTTCGGTAGTAACTTGATCATAAGTTTCATGATCATCATCATTAGCTTCCTCACTAATTGGTGTAGGAATAACTAGAACTAATTTCTGTTATGGACTACTTTCCAATTTGGGAGAAGGTACAATTACCTCATCAAGTTCTACTTTCCTCCCACTCACTTCTTTCGGGAGAAACTCCTTCTCTAGAAAGGATCCACTCTTAGCAACAAAGATCTTGCCTTCAGATCTGTGATAGAAGGTGTATCCTATGAAGACGCACTTCTCCGATTTGGGTTGAGCTTATCAGGCTGAAACTTTTTCACATAAGCATCGCAACCCCAAACTTTAAGAAACACCAGCTTAGGTTTCTTGCTAAACCACAGTTCATACGGTGTCGCCTCAACAGATTTTTGGACGGTGCCCTATTTAATGTGAATGCAGCTGTCTCTAATGCATAACCCCAAAACGATAGTGGTAAATCGGTAAGAGCCATCATAGATCGCACCATATATAATAAATCATGGTTATGACGTTTGGACACACCATTACGTTGTGGTGTTCCAGGTGGCATGAGTTGCGAAACTATTCCACATTGTTTCAAATGAAGGCCAAACTTGTAACTCAAATATTCGCTTCTACGATCAGATCGTAGAAACTTTATTTTCTTGTTACAATGATTCTCAACTTCACTCTGAAATTCGTTGAACTTTTCAAATGTTTCAGACTTGTGTTTCCTTAAGTAGATATACCCATATCTTCTCAAATTATCGGTGAAGTTCAAAAAATAATGATACCCGCCGCGAGCTTCAACACTCATCGGACCGCATACATCGGTATGTATTATTTCCAATAAGTCAGTGGCTCGCTTTATTGTTCCGAAGAACGGAGTCTTAGTCATCTTGCCCATGAGGCATGGTTCGCAAGCATCAAGTGATTCATAATCAAGTGATTGCAAAAGCCCATCAGCATGGAGTTTCTTCATGCGCTTTACACCAATATGACCTAAACGGTAGTGCCACAAATATGTTGCACAATCATTATCAACTTTGCATCTTTTGTCATCAATATTATGAATATGTGTATCACTACGATTGATATTCAATAAACCATTCACCTTGGGTATATGACCACAGAAGGTTTTATTCATGTAAACAGAATAACAATTATTCTTTGACTTAAATGAAAACTATATTGCAATAAACATGATCCAATCATATTGTGCTCAACGCAAACACCAAATAACATTTATTTTAGGTTCAACACTAATCCCGAAGGTAAAGGGAGTGTGCGATGGTGAGCTTATCAACCTTGGAATCACTTCCAACACACATCATCACCTTGCCCTCAACTAGTCTTTGTTCATTTTGTAACTCCTGTTTCGAGTTACTAATCATAGCAACTGAATCAGTATCAAATACCCAGGGGCTACTATGAGCACTACTAAAGTACACATCAATAACATGTATATCATATATACTTTTGTTCACTTTGACATCCTCCTTATTCGCCAAGTATTTGGGGCAATTCCGCTTCCAGTGACCATTTCCTTTGCAGTAGAAGCACTTGGTTTCAGGCTTGGGTCTAGCTTTGGGCTTCTTCATGGGAGTGGCAACTTTCTTGTCATTATTCTTGAAGTTCCCTTTCTTTCCCTTGCCCTTTTACTTGAAACTGGTGATCTTGTAAACCATCAACACTTGATGCTTTTCTTGATTTCTACCTTCACCGACTTCAGCATCGCAAAGAGCTTGGGGAATCATTTTTGTCATCCCTTGAATATTATAGTTCATCACTATCTTATTTGGAAGATTAACTCCCACTTAATTCAAGCAAATGTAGTACTCAGACATTCTGAGCACATGCTCATTGGTTGAGCTATTCTCCTCCATCTTGTAGGCAAAAATACTTGTCAGAGGTCTCATACCTCTCGACTCGGGCATGAGTCTGAAATACCAATTTCAACTCTTGGAACATCTCATATGCTCCATGGCGTTTCAAAACATTCTCATATGCTCCATGGCGTTTCAAAACATTTTTGAAGTCCCGATTCTAAGCCATAAAGCATGGTGCACTAAACTATCAAGTAGTCATCATACCGAGCTTGTCAAACATTCATAATGTCTGCATTTGCTCCTGCAATAGTTCTATCACCTAGCAATGCATCAAGGACATAATTCTTCTGTGCAGCAATGAGGATAATCCTCAGATCACGGACCTAGTCTGCATCATTACTACTATCAACTTTCAACTTAGTTTTCTCTAGGAACATATACGCGAGCAATTGATCTACAACATAGATATGCAAATACTATCATGACTAAGTTCATGATAAATTTAAGTTCAATTAATCATATTACTTAAGAACTCCCACTTAGATAGACATCCCTCTAGTCATATAAACGATCACGTGATCCATATCAACTAAACCATGTCCGATCTTCACATGAGATGGAGTAGCTTTCAATGGTGAACATCACTATGTTGATCATATCTACTATATGATTCATGTTAGACCTTTCGGTCTTGGTGTTCTGAGGTCATATCTGCATATGCTAGGCTCGTCAAGTTTAACCCGAGTATTCTGCATGTGCAAAACTGGCTTGCACCCATTGTATGTGAACGTAGAGCTTATCACACCCGATCATCACATGGTGTCTCAGCACGAAGAACTGTCGCAACGGAGAACACTTATACCTTGAAATTTTAGTAAGGGATCATCTCATAATGCTACCATCATACTTAGCAAAATAAGATGCATAATAGGTAAACATCACATGCAATCAAAATATGTGACATGATATGACCATTATCATCTTGTGGCTTTGATCTCTATCTCCAAAGTACCGTCATGATCTCCATCATCACCGGCATGACACCATAATCTCTATCATCTTGATCTCTATCAACATGTCGTCACATGGTCGTCTCGCCAACTATTGCTATCGCATAGTGATAAGTAAAGCAATTATATGGTGCTTGCATCTTATGCAATGAAGAGACAACCATAAGGCTCCTTCCAGTTGCCGATAAATTTTACAAAACATGATCATCTCATACAAAAATTTATATATCATCACGTCTTGACCATATCACATCACAACATGCCCTGCAAAAACAAGTTAGACGTCCTCTACTTTGTTGTTGCAAGTTTTACGTGGCTGCTACGGGCTTCTAGCAAGAACCGTTCTTACCTACGCATCAAAACCACAACGATTTTTTGTAAAGTATGTGGTTTTAACCTTCAACAAGGACCGGGCGTAGTCAAACTCGATTCAACTAAAGTTGGAGAAACAAACACCCACTAGCCACCTGTGTGCGAAGGATGGCGATAGAACCAGTCTCATGAACGCGGTCATGTAATGTTTGTCTGGGCCGCTTGATCCAACAATACCACCGAATCAAAGTATGACATGCTGGTAAGAAGTATGACTATTATCGCCCACAACTCTTTGTGTTCTACTCGTGCATATAACATCTACGCATAGACCTGGCTCGGATGCCACTGTTGGGGAACATGGTATTTCAAAAAAAATTCCTATGAACACGCAAGATCTATCTAGGAGAAACATAGCAACGAACGGGGAGAGTGTGTCCATGTCTTCGCGATCCAACCGATCACGGCACCTCCGTGATCTGCACATGTTCAGCTCGGTGACGTCCCTCTAACTCTTGATCCAGTTGAGGTCGAGGGAGAGTTTCATTAGCACGACGGTGCGCTGACGGTGATGATGAAGTTACCGACGCAGGGCTTCGCCTACGCACTACGACAATATGACCAAGGTGGAAAACCGTGGAGGGGGCACCGCACACGGCTAAAGATCAACTTGTGTGTCTATGGGGTGCCCCCCTCCCCCGTATATAAAGGATGGGAGGAGGAGGTCGGTCGGGCCCAAGGTGTCGGATGTGGGGTTCCGGCAAACCCTTAAGGTTCAAACACTGGGGTGCACGCGAAGTCTTTCCCTCCAACCGATCTACGCCCTAGCTCGCTATGATCTCGCGGACGAACACGATGAACTCCCAACACAAAAAATATACAAGATTTATACTGGTTCGGGCCACCGTTGTGGTGTAATACCCTACTCCAGTGTGGTGGTGGTGGATTGCCTCTTGGGCTGATGATGAACCATACAAGGGGAAGAATAGCCTCCTGAGGTTGAGGTGTTCTTGTGCTTGGCTAAATTGTGTGGGTGAGAGTGATCTGAATCCGTCCCCCTTCTCTCTCCCTCTCTCTCTCTCTCTATCATCCTCCCTCTATGGTGGTGGCTAACTCTACTTATATAGGCCTTGGTCCTCTTCCCAAATATTGAGCGGGAAGGGAGCCCACAACGGCTGGCTAATTTAAAGGGGGACAACTAGTACAAGCCATCCTGACAAAAGTGGTCTTCGCCTGCCAAAGGCTCTGGTGGTGACGCTGTCTTGGGCTCCACGATGACCTCCGTCTTGCCATCCTTCTGGTCTTGGTCTTGTTTGCACCGATATGACAACCTTTGCCTAATGCCTCGGTACTCCTCGCCTGCGCTGGCCTTCTTAGCACCAAAGAGGAAACAAGGATGTTGCGCGCGCTGGCGCCCGCCTGGCGCCTGCCTGGTGTCGATCGTCATGGCTCACGTCAAGTGGGCCTCGTAAGGTTCACCTCGCCTTGATATCTCCGCTCCTCGTGAGCCTTCCTGACTAGGCCACTCTAGAGGAGGTCTTGTGTTGTCCGCCTCGCGAGGGTGTCGGATGCCTTGTTGATGAAGATGGGTCGTACGGCTTGCTAGCTTAGCCACGCCGCGGGCCGCGGGCACGCAAGTCTGGGGACCCCCGTTCCCAGAACGCCAACAGTAGCCCTCGGACCCAAGGTGCACTCGGGCTTGGCTTCACGGCGAAGCCAAGGGTCAAGTACGGAGCGCCGCGGGCCCCAAAAGCATGCGGCCTCGGTTGACACATGGCGTTTGATTGGACGTGGGCGTCTCCGCTTCCCCACGCTGCCTTTGAATCCACCTGGCTATCAGGCCCCCGCCTCTTACACAGTTATCCTTCTTTCGCCGTGCCTGGCTCTCCCAATCTCCCTGCTTCCTCGAGGCCCTTCTCCGTCCTCCCAATCTGACTTGTGCTCCGCCTGCTTCACCGCCATGATACCGAAACAAGCCGAGAATGGGAAGAAACCTCTGTCCTCGCCAACTATGCCACCATCCTTCGAGCCAGTGCTCGGCCGGCCCCAGGTGCTGAACGACGAGGCCGTGGACAAGGCGCGCCCCATGCTTGCCTCCAGTTTCAACGAGTGGGGAGCGACAGTAGCTTGGCCCGCGTCTCGCACTCGCATGGCTCGGGCAGTCATCGAGGTTCCGATCTTCATTGAGGCCCTCTGGGCTGGCCTGATTCCTCCCTTCTCCGCCTTCTTCAATGTGGTGCTCGAGCACTATCAGATCTACATGCTCCATCTCGACCCTCAATCTGTGACCCTTCTTTCCATCTTCGCCTTCTTGTGTGAGGCCATGGTGGGCATCGCTCCTTCTGTGGCACTCCTCCACCACTTCTTCTCATTGCATCTCACCGGTCCCTGGCAGAGCTCGGGGTGCATGGGCTTCCAGGCCGTGGCTGCGACGGCAGGCGCGGGGATCGACTTCGAGCTTCCTTCATCCACGAGCGAGTTCCGTACATGATGGGTGTTTGTTGACACCGGCGTGCTCAACCCTCTGCTCCAAGCTCCGGTAGGACCTGCTATTCCAAACTCTGGTTGGGGCCATCAGAAGCTCACAAGCCCCTGCCTTGCCCCCGTCTGGGCCAAGCTGAGGTGGTTGAAGGACCTCGACATGACTGCGCCCATGGTGGTGAGGGAGTTCGTCAGGCGTCGAGTCGCTCCACTTCAGTGCCACTCCCGCCCGATGTGGGACTTGCTCCACAGCCAGGACAACATGAGGTTTCAGGAGGAGGGGCTTCCTCTTGCGGCGCGGAAAAAAGTGCTCATGGTCCTACCAGGTGTCCCTCTGCCGGATGAGATGCCCAGGAACAACTACCTGTTGTACCGCTGCGAGAACAAAGTCACATTTTCCGCGAGCATGCCTTCCTTTGATGAGTGGGGGCTGCACCCAATCGGCTTGATGGGGACCTGCGAGAACCCCGTCATCTCGTGGTCCCCCTCCTCGCCGCTGGTGCCGAGCTCGCCCCAGGTGATGGTGCGGGGGGGGGGGCGAGCTCCGACGGGGGCCGGTAGCTCGAGTTTCGAGGAGCACATGATGAGCGGTGATCCGGGGGCGTTGTCCTCGGGGGCATGCGACCCCCCTCCTAAGGCGTTGGTTGCTGAGGAGACGTGACATGCGGCTCCCGAGGCTGAGGCTCCAGGAGCCTCAAGAGGTTGCAGTGAGAGGGCGCTGGGCTGTTCGCCATGATCGGGCTCCCCTGAAGCCATCTCTCTTGGTTCTTCTTTGGCTCCGCCGTGCACTGGCCGTCACGTCCAGCGCTTTGGTCATCTTTGTGTGGATTTCGAGGAGCTCCGCAAGAGGAAGGGATCGCCCAGTGGCAGCAATATCTTCGGGCCGTTGAAGCGACAGAAGTACATCGCCATTGACATGTAAGTATCTTATTGTCGTGGCTTCTTGCGTGTGGTTTTCTCATCCTGACGTCTGTCCTCCAGGGCTCCTTCCGCTGAAGCTGTCGTGTCTTCCGAGAGGCGGCCTCCTCCTTCATCAATTCCCCCATCAGCCTTGAGCGTTCCTGGCCTGCCTGCCGCCCCTGGAGCTGGGTCGGTTAGGGGAGCGTCCTCGCCTTCGTGGCGCGCTTGGTCTGCGGTTTGGCCGCCCCTGCCCCATGGTCTGGTGTGGAGCTTGGCGGGCGTGCCCAAGACTCCTCCTTTGCTCATGAACAGCCGCTGGCATACCTCGATCTTCGGTTCCTCTTCAGGCGGCGAGCCCCGATCAGCTTGGGCCCCTCGCGACGACGGCCTGACGTTAGTGTTGGAAATATGCCCTATAGGCAATAATAAATTGGTTATTATTATATTTCCTTGTTCATGATAATCGTTTTGTTATCCATGCTAGAATTGTATTGATAGGAAACTCAGATACATGTGTGGATACATAGACAACACCATGTCCCTAGTAAGCCTCTAGTTGACTAGCTCGTTGATCAATAGATGGTTACGGTTTCCTGGCCATGGACATTGGATGCCGTTGATAACGGGATCCCATCATTAGGAGAATGATGTGATGGACAAGACCGAATCCTAAGCCTAGCACAAGATCGTGTAGTTCGTTTGCTAAAGTTTTTCTAATGTCAAGCATCATTTCCTTAGACCATGAGATTGTGCAACTCCCAGATAACGTAGGAATTCTTTGGGTGTGCCAAACGTCACAACTTAACTGGGTGGCTATAAAGCTGCACTACGGGTATCTCCGAAAGTGTCTGTTGGGTTGGCACGAATCGAGACTGGGATTTGTCACTCCGTGTGACAGAGAGGTATCTCTGGGCCCACTCGGTAGGACATCATCATAATGTGAACAATGTGATCAAGGAGTTGATCTTGGGATGATGTGTTACGGAACAAGCAAAGAGACTTGCCGGTAACGAGATTGAACGAGGTATCGGGACACTGACGATCGAATCTCGGGCAAGTACAATACCGCTAGACAAAGGGAATTGTATACGGGATTGACCGAATCCTCGACATCGTGGTTCATCCGATGAGATCATCGTGGAACATGTGGGAACCAACATGGGTATCCAGATCCCGCTGTTGGTTATTGACCGGAGAACGTCTCGGTCATGTCTGCATGGTTCCCGAACCCGTAGGGTCTACACACTTAAGGTTCGATGACGCTAGGGTTATAAAGGAAGTTTGTATGTGGTTACCGAATGTTGTTCAGAGCCCCGTATGAGATCCCGGACGTCACGAGGAGTTCCGGAATGGTCCGAACTTATATATGGGATGTCCTGTTTTGGTCACCGGAAAAGTTTTGGGTTTTATCGGTAACGTACCGGGACCACCGGGACGGTCCCAGGGGTCCACCAAGTGGGGCCACCGGCCACGGAGGGCTGCATGGGCCAAATGTGGGAGGGGACCAGCCCCAGGTGGGCTGGTGCGCCCACCCCCCACAAGGGCCCAAGGCGCCTAGGGTTTGGGGAGGGGGCGCCCCACCTAGCTTGGGGGGCAAGTTTCCCCTCTCCCCCCTTTGGCCGCCCCACCAGATGGGATATGGGCTGCCCGCCCCTAGGGTGGAACCCTGGGTGGGGGCGCAGCCCCCTCCCTCTCCCCTATATATAGTTGAGGTCTTTGGGACTGCCAACACATGAGTTTCTGACCTCTCCCTGGCGCAGCCCTACCTCTCTTTCTCCTCATATCTCGCGGTGCTTGGCGAAGCCCTGCTGGATCACCATGCTCCTCCACCACCACCACGCCGTTGTGCTGCTGCTGGATGGAGTCTTCCTCAACCTCTCCCTCTCTCCTTGCTGGATCAAGGCATGGGAGACGTCGTCGGGCTGTACGTGTGTTGAACGCGGAGGTGTCGTCCATTCGGCACTAGGATCTCCGGTGATTTGGATCACGACGAGTATGACTCCTTCAACCCCGTTCTCTTGAACGCTTCCGCTTAGCGATCTACAAGGGTATGTAGATGCACTCTCCTTCCCCTCGTTGCTGGTTTCTCCATAGATAGATCTTGGTGACACGTAGGAAAATTTTGAATTTCTGCTACGTTCCCCAACAGTGGCATCATGAGCTAGGTCTATGCGTAGATTCTATGCACGAGTAGAACACAAAGTAGTTGTGGGCGTTGATTTTGTCCAATATGCTTACCGTTACTAGTCCAATATTGTTTCAGCGGTATTGTGGGATGAAGCGGCCCGGACCGACCTTACACGTACTCTTACGTGAGACAGGTTCCACCAACTGACATGCACTAGTTGCATAAGGTGGCTAGCGGGTGCCAGTCTCTCCCACTTTAGTCGGAACGGATTCGATGAAAAGGGTCCTTATGAAGGGTAAATAGCAATTGGCATATCACGTTGTGGTTTTTCTTAAGTAAGAAACGTTCTTGCTAGAAACCCATAGCAGCCACATAAAACATGCAAACAACAATTAGAGGACGTGTATCTTGTTTTTGCAGGGTATGCTATGTGATGTGATATGGCCAAGAAGAATGTGATGAATGATATGTGATGTAGGAGATTGATCATGTTCTTGTAATAGGAATCATGACTTGCATGTCGATGAGTATGACAACCGGCAAGAGCCATAGGAGTTGTCTTTATTTATTGTATGACCTATGTGTCATTGAACAACGCCATGTAATTACTTTACTTTATTGCTAACCGGTAGCCATAGTAGTAGAAGTAATAAGTTGGCGAGACAACTTCATGGAGACACAATGATGGAGATCATGATGATGGAGATCATGGTGTCATGCCGGTGACGATGATGATCATGGAGCCGCGAAGATGGAGATCAAAAGGAGCAATATGATATTGGCCATATCATGTCACTATTTGATTGCATGTGATGTTTATCATGTTTATACATCTTATTTGCTTAGAACGACGGTAGTAAATAAGATGATCCCTCATTAAAATTTCAAGAAAGTGTTCCCCCTAACTGTGCACCGTTGCAAAAGTTCGTCGTTTCGAAGCACCACATGATGATCGGGTGTGATAGATTCTTATGTTCGAATACAACGGGTGTTGACGAGCCTAGCATGTACAGACATGGCCTCGGAACACATGCAAAACACTTAGGTTGACTGGACGAGCCTAGCATCTACAGACATGGCTTCGGAACACAAGAGACCGAAAGGTTGAGCATGAGTCGTATGGTATAAATGATCAACATGAAGATGTTCGCCGATGTTGACTAGTCCGTCTCACATGATGATCGGACACGGCCTAGTTGACTCGGATCATGTAATCACTTAGATGACTAGAGGGATGTCTATCTGAGTGGGAGTTCATAAGATGAACTTAATTATCCTGAACATAGTCAAAAGGTCTTCGCAAATTATGTCGTGGCTCGCGCTTCAGTTCTACTGTTTAGATATGTTCCTAGAGAAAATTTAGTTGAAAGTTGATAGTAGCAATTATGCGGACTAGGACCGTAAACTGAGGATTGTCCTCATTGCTTCATAGAAAGCTTATGTCCTTAATGCACTGCTCAGTGTGCTGAACCTCGAACGTCGTCTGTGGATGTTGCGAACATCTGACATACACATTTTGATAACTACGTGATAGTTCAGTTAAACGGTTTAGAGTTGAGGCACCGAAGACGTTTTTGAAACGTCGCGAAACATATGAGATGTTTCGAGGGCTGAAATTGGGATTTCAGGCTCGTGCCCACGTCAAGAGGTATAAGACCTCCGACGATTTTCTTAGCCTGCAAACTAAGGGGGAAAAGCTCAATTGTTGAGCTTGTGCTCAGATTGTCTGAGTACAACAATCATTTGAATCGAGTGGGAGTTGATCTTCCAGATGAGATAGTGATGTTTCTCCGAAGTCATTACCACCAAGCTGCTAGAGCTTCGTGATGAACTATAATGTATCGAGGACATATATGATGATCTTTGAGATATTCGCGATGTTTGACACCACAAAAGTAGAAATCAAGAAGGAGCTTCAATTGTTGATGGTTGGTGAAACCACTAGTTTCAAGAAGGGCAAGGCCAAGAAGGGATACTTCATGAAACGGCAAATCAGCTACTGCTCTAGTGAAGAAACCCAAGGTTGAACCCAAACCCGAGACTAAGTGCTTCTGTAATAAAGGGAACAGCCACTGGAGCAGAATTACCCTAGATACTTGGTAGATAAGAAGGCTGGCAAGGTCGATAGAAGTATATTGGATATACATTGTGTTGATGTGTACTTTACTAGTACTCCTAGTAGCACCATGGTATTAGATACCGGTTCGGTGGCTAAGTGTTAGTAAACTCGAAATAAAAGGCTACGGAGACTAGCTAAAGGTGAGCTGGCGATATGTGTTGGAAGTTTTTTCCAAGCTTGATGTGATCAAGCATCGCACGCTCCCTCTACCATCGAGATTGGTGTTTGCGTTGAGCATAGACATGATTGGATTATGTCTATCACAGTACGGTTATTCATTTAAGGAGAATAACGGTTACTCTGTTTATTTGAATAATACCTTCAATGGTCTTGCACCTAAAACGAATGGTTTATTGAATCTCGATCGTAGTGATACATATGTTCATGCCAAAAATATATAAGATAGTAATGATAGTACCACCTACTTGTGGCACTGCCACGTAAGTCATATCGGTATAAAACGCATGAAGAAGCTCCATGTTGATGGATCTTTGGGCTCACTCGTTTTGAAAAGTTTGAGACATGCGAACCATGTCTATTGGTGTATATGCATGAAGAAACTCCATGCAAATGGACCGTTTGGACTCACTTGCTTTTGAATCACTTGAGACATGCAAATCATACCACATGGGCAAGATGACTGAAAGCCTCGTTTTCAGTAAAATGGAACTAGAAAGCAACTTGTTGGAAGTAATACATTTTGATGTGTGTAGTCCAATGAGTGCTGAGGCCTGTAGTGGATATCGTTATGTTCTTACTTCACAGATGATTAGATGTTGAGTATATTTACTTGATGAATCACGAGGCTGAATTATTGAAAGGTTCAAGTAATTTCAGGGTGAAGTTGAAAGATTGTCGTGACAAGAGGATAAAATATCTATGATATGATCATAGAGATGAATATCTGAATTACGAGTTTGGCACATAATTAAGACATTGTGGAAATTGTTCACAACTAATACAGCCTGGAACACCATAGTGTGATGGTGTGTCCGAACATCATAACTGCACCCTATTGGATATGATGCATACCATGATGTCTCTTATCGAATTACCACGATAGTTTATGGGTTAGGGAATAGACACAACCACATTCACTTTAAATAGGGCACCACGTAATTCCAATGAGATGACACCGTATGAACTATGGTTTAGAGAAACCTAAGCTATCATTTCTTAAAAGTTTGGGGCTGCGACGCTTATGTGAAAAAGTTTCAGGCTGATAAGCTCGAACCCAAAGCGGATAAATGCATCTTCATAGGACACCCAAAAACAGTTGGGTATACCTCCTGTCTCAGATCCTAAAGCAATAAGGGATTGTTTCTAGCATCAGGTCCTTTCTCGAGGAAAAGTTTCTCTCGAAAGAATTGAGTGGGAGGATGGTGGAGACTTGATGAGGTTATTGAACCGTCTCTTCAACTAGTGTGTGGCAGGGCACAGGAAGTTGTTCCTGTGGCACCTACACCAATTGAAGTGGAATCCTATGATAGTGATCATGAAACTTCAGATCAAGTCACTACCAAACCTCATGGGATGACAAGGATGCGTACTACTTAGAGTGGTACGTAATCCTGTCTTGGAAGTCATGTTGCTAGACAACAATGAACCTACGAGCTATGGAGAAGCGATGGTGGGCCCGGATTCCGATAAATGGCTCGAGGCCATAAAATCCGAGAGAGGATCCATGTATGAAAACAAAGTGTAGACTTTGGCAGAACGGCTCGATGGTCGTAAGGCTGTTGAGTACAGATGGATTTTAAAAGGAAGACGGACAATGATGGTAAGTATCACCATTAAGAAAGCTCGACTTGTCGTTAAGATGTTTTCCGACAAGTTCAAGGAGTTGACTACGATGAGACTTTCTCACTCGTAGCGATGCTAAGAGTCTGTTGGAATTATATTAGCGATTACTGCATTATTTATGAAATCTTGCAGATAGGATGTCAAAAAACATTGTTTTCTCAACGATTTTCTTGAGGAAAGGTTGTATGTGATACAACCGGAAGGTTTTGTCAATCCTGAAAAATGCTAATAAGTATGCAAAGCTGCAGCAATCCTTCTACGGACTGGAGTAAGCATCTCGGAGTTGGAATGTATGCTTTGATGATGATCAAGGATATTGGGTTTATACAAAGTTTATGAGAAACTTGTATTTCCAAAGAAGTGAGTGGGAGCACTATAGAATTTCCGATGAGTATGTGTTGTTGATCGGAAATGATGTAGAATTTCTGGAAAGCATGCAGAGTTATTTGAAAAGTGTTTTTCAATGGAAAGCCTGGATTAAGCTACTTGAACATTGAGCATCAAGATCTATAAGAATAGATCAAAACGCTTAATGGTACTTTCAAATGAGCACATACCTTGACATGATCTTGAAGGTGTTCAAGATGGATCAGTCAAAGAAGGAGTTCTTGCCTGAGTTGTAAGGTATGAAGTTAAGGCTTAAAGCTCGACCACAGCAGAAGAAAGAGGAAGGACGAAGGTCGTCCCCTATGCTTTTGTCATAGGCTCTATACGGTATGCCATGCCGAGGACCACACCTGATGTGTGCCTTGCCACATATCTGGCAAGAGGGTACAAAGGTGATCTAGTAGTAGATCACCAGATAGCGGTCTAAATTATCCTTAGAGGAATAAGGATATGTTTCTCGGTTATGGAGGTGATAAAGAGTTCGACGTAAAGAGTTACATCGATGCAAGCTTAACACCTATCCGGATAGCTCTGAGTAGAGATACCGGATACGTATAATGGAGCAACAATTTAGAATAGCTCCAAGTAGAACAGTTATTTGAAATGGCTCCAAATGTAGCGTAGTAGTTGCATCTACAAGATGACATAGAGACTTGCGAAGTATATACGGATCTGAATGTTGCAGACCCGTTGACTGAAACCTCTCTCACAAGCATAACATGATCAAACCCAGAACTCTTTGGGTGTTAGTCACATGGGGATATGACCTTGAGTGTTGATCACATATCGATATGAACTGGATTATTGACTCTAGTGCAAGTGGGAGACTATTGGAAATATGCCCTAGAGGCAATAATAAATTGGTTATTATTATATTTCCTTGTTCATGATAATCGTTTATTATCCATGCTAGAATTGTATTGATAGGAAACTCAGATACATGTGTGGATACATAGACAACACTATGTTCCTAGTAAGCCTCTAGTTGACTAGCTCGTTGATCAATAGATGGTTACGGTTTCCTAACCATGGACATTGGATGTCGTTGATAACGGGATCACATCATTAGGAGAATGATGTGATGGACAAGACCCAATCCTAAGCCTAGCACAAGATCATGTAGTTCATTTGCTAAAGTTTTTCTAATGTCAAGTATCATTTCCTTAGACCATGAGATTGTGCAACTCCCGGATACCGTAGGAATGCTTTGGGTGTGCCAAACGTCACAACGTAACTGGGTGGCTATAAAGGTGCACTACGGGTATCTCCGGAAGTGTCTGTTGGGTTGGCACAAATCGAGACTAGGATTGTCACTCTGTGTGACGGAGAGGTATCTCTGGGCCCACTCGGTAGTACATCATCATAATGTGCACAATGTGATCAAGGAGTTGATCACGGGATGATGTGTTACGGAACGAGTAAAGAGACTTGCCGGTAACGAGATTGAACAAGGTATCGGGACACCGATGATCGAATCTCGGGCAAGTACAATGCCGCTAGACAAAGGGAATTGTATATGGGATTGATCGAATCCTCGACATCGTGGTTCATCCGATGAGATCATCATGGAACATGTGGGAACCAACATGGGTATCCAGATCCCGCTGTTGGTTATTGACCGGAGAACGTCTCGGTCATGTCTGCATGGTTCCCGAACCCATAGGGTCTACACACTTATGGTTCGATGACGCTAGGGTTATAAAGGAAGTTTGTATGTGGTTACCGAATGTTGTTCGGAGTCCCGGATGAGATCCCGGACGTCACGAGGAGTTCCGGAATGGTTCGGAGGTAAAGATTTATATATGGGAAGTCCTGTTTTGGTCACCGGAAAAGTTTTGCGTTTTATCGGTAACGTACCGGGACCACCGGGAGGGTCCCGGGGGTCCACCAAGTGGGGCCACTGGCCCCGGAGGGCTGCATGGGCCAAGTGTGGGAGGGGACCAGCCCCAGGTG
>NC_041382.1:118002345-118033611 GCF_002162155.2 Triticum dicoccoides
ATGGGATCTGGGCTGGCCGCCGCCCCTAGGGTGGAACCCTAGGTGGGGGCGCAGCCCCCTCCCTCTCCCCTATATATAGTTGAGGTCTTTGGGGCTGCCAACACATGAGTTTCTGACCTCTCCCTGGCGCAGCCCTACCTCTCTTTCTCCTCATATCTCGCGGTGCTTGGCGAAGCCCTGCTGGATCACCACGCTCCTCCACCACCACCACGCTGTTGTGCTGCTGTTGGATGGAGTCTTCCTCAACCTCTTCCTCTCTCCTTGCTGGATCAAGGCATGGGAGACGTCGTCGGGCTGTACGTGTGTTGAACGCGGAGGTGCCGTCCGTTCGGCACTAGGATCTCCGGTGATTTGGATCACGACGAGTACGACTCCTTCAACCCCATTCTCTTGAACGCTTCCGCTTAGCGATCTACAAGGGTATCTAGATGCACTCTCCTTCCCCTCGTTGCTGGTTTCTCCATAGATAGATCTTGGTGAAACGTAGGAAAATTTTGAATTTCTGCTATGTTTCCCAACAGTTAGGTGCGGCGCCAGCCCCCAGCCCCCCGCCGGGAGGTAGCGCACCACTTAATGCTCCGCCCGCTGCCCCCGAGGTGGAGGATGAGGCAGGTCGAGCGTTCGAGCTCGAGCGCGGGCGGAGCGTAGTTCATCATGGGCTCTTCCAGGAGGCGATGGGCGCGATGAGCCGCCTCGGTGAAGAGCTCGCTGGTGTCGATTCGCGTCTTTAGGCTGAAGGTCTCTGGCTGGTGGAGGAGCGGTGCAAGCTGAGGGTGGCCATCAACCTCGGTCGCTATCAGCGCGACCTTGAGAATGCGAAGGCCGAGGCGTCCCTCGAGATCGCCCATGAAGCCCACTCGCGAGCCTTGAAGAGGCTCGCGAGGCCGATCGCCGTCGCGAGGCTGTGGAAGAGCACGCGTGGGGGCTCCAGGCCTGGAGCGCGTCCCTTGAGCAGCAGGTGGAGGCGCACGGGGCCGCTCTTGCATCGCTGAGGGGGACGCCCGCGGAGGAAGAGGAGTTCAGGAAGCGCGAGGAGACGCTGGCCCTGGAAGCCGTATAGCGCAGCCTCGAGCTCGGGCAATTGGAGACGAGGGAGCGTCAAGTTGCTCAAGCAGAAGATGCCGTCGGGGCCCGTGATGCCGGAGTCAAGGAGGAGATCAATCGCCGGGTGGCCGAGGTTCACACAGACCTGGAGGGTAGGTACAACTTGAAGCTGAGGCTCACAGGTGTGGAGGATGCGGGCAGGGCCGCCGCCCTCAGGCCCAGGTTGGATGAGGCCGAGAGGCGCGCGGAGGCCACGGCCGCCGCCCTGGTTACGGCACAGGCGGATTTGGCCTCCACCCATGCCGAGCTACTTTCTCTCCGGAACCAAGTTGATGATGCTGAGGCCGTCGCATGGCAAAACAGGGAGGAAGTGCTCCAGCACCAGACGCTGAAGTGCGAGCATGCTCCTATGCTTCAAGACCTCCGGAACAAGGCCAACACTGCCCTGGGTTACATCTGCGATGAGAACGCCCTGGCCCCTCACTCGAATGACTATGCCAGCCACCTGACCTTCTTCACCGAGGTGGCGACGCGCCTGGAGGCTCGATCCTCCAGAGCTCGCCAGCTTGTGGAGGAGAGGGGTCGTAGCCTGCTTCAGCGCACCTTCTCTCGTGTCTTCAACCACCTTCTGAATGCCGACCCCAACTTTGACTTTGACGCCGCCATTGCTCCCGTACCTAGGGCCGTCCGAGGCGACCTGGTGCATTGGGTAGAGGACAATGTGGACGCGTTGGTCAGGGCCTTCACCTCGGAGGATGACGCGGTGGTGGTCGTCGCAGACGAAGGCGACGTGGTCGATGGGGGCGTTGCCGACGGCGGCGACAATACCGACGAAGATGACGACGACGCGAGTGACGCGTCTGCGGGTGATGTAGTGAGTGATATTTCTGGCTGATCCTATGTTCTCCTGTTGTTTCATCCTGCACGCAAAACTCGGGCGTGGCCCTTGGAAGACTTGTAAGAGCATTTTGAGAGGGGGATCCCCTCATGTAAGGAAATTGCAGTTTTTACTTTCCTATGCAATGTGGGTATGTGTCCTCATGAACTCGTAAAGCCAGGGGCGAGCTTCTCGTCGTGGTTTACCTTAGTCAGTGCCAGCTTCGGGCTGGGTCGTGAAGCGACGAGCTTCTGAGAATCCTATGGAGCTTATCGCCCCATCTGAGGGGGCCTCAAGAGGTGAGCGCCAGCCACAGCACTGGCGTGTGCTTGACGAGCGTGCGCTTTGCGCGATCCGGCTCGCGAGGAGCTTGCGAAGTAAAGGCGATAGACATGAGTCCCAAACCAAACGAAATCCAGAAGGCAAGAAAAGGCACCCCCGTGCACATCGATAAAAATTCAGCTTCAATTTAAATCCAGATCCAGAAAGCAAAGCCACAGAAAGAGAGATCCAAAGCAAAAGGCCACATCCGGCACCTAGTCTAGTCTTCAGGTCTTCAGTCTTCTCACCAGCACAGACTAAGTGCTGCCAGTAGGTGTGGGAGGGAGCCCCAGGGCCTTAGGCCGGCGCTCCTTAGACTTCGGGGCGTGTACAGCCCCAACTCATTATTACGTGAGAGTGTCACGGGCAGCGAGCTTCACAAGCACTGGGCCTTCTTCACAGGTACCGGCCTTGCTTCATATCGCCAGACGAGGGCCCCGCCTTGCTCGACCCTCGACCTCCTTTGAGCCGACCGGTCACAGGGACGACACAGAAGAGGGAAAGGGGACGCCAGCGGTTCCCTCGGTGACCACGGGTCCTCTGCTGGGGGAAGGGTCGTCGAAGCCTCCCCGGTAGAGGGCCTACCTCCGGGTGTCCCCTGGTTTCATGCGCCTTGGAGAGGGGCCTGGCTCCCAACCCCTCTCCTGCTGCCCCCAACGCGATCCTCCCGCTACCAGGGAGGCCTTCGAGCTGGGGCCACCTGCCGCTGCGGTGACCTGCTCCTCCTGCGACTCATGGTTAGCGTAAGCTTGCTCCTGAGGGATTAGGGGTACCCTGTAGTGGTCGTCACACACACGGTCGTGGTGGTTCCCCGGCAGCTCCTGGAAGGCTTCGACTCCTAGTGTCCCTTCTTCCAATCTTCTCCAACGAACGAGTCGGAGTCGTCCTCCGGCGTGTGCTCCTGGTCCGTCATGCGGGGCACGTAGGCTTCTGGGGCTGTTACCCCAAACACCTCGCCGTGGTGCCCCACACTCCATGTCGCCCGGCCCAGCATGACGTCCTGGGGGTGATAGCGTGGCATCCCACTTGGGCCATGGAAGGCGACCCTTGTGCCCATGCTTGTTGTGGGCGGTACAGGGGTGGTAGAGCCCCCGGCGCTGCCGGCCATGCTTGTGTTGACGAAGCCCCCTAGTGCGTCTGATGGTGTGTGGTGGTGGCGTGGCCCGCCAAGAATCCCCGTAGCTGCCTGAGGAGGAAGCTGATGGCAGAAGGGCGGGGCTCCCGAGGCCGCCGCGTCTAGCAGTTCGGTGACGCGTTCCAGCAGTGTGTCCCGGCCGCTTTCCATCAGCTGGCACCGCTGCAGCTCCCTTGCCACGGTGAGTGCTGCCCGCGTGTTTGCTTGTTCCCGTCATGAGTGCGGCGCCGTCGCCGCAGCGTGGCTTGCTGCTCTGGCAGCGGCCCGCACTTGCCGTGGAGTGAGGGTAGACGATGCCCTACCACGTCGCCCGCACCCAGCCGGATTGGACGGTGCTCATGCCGCCTGGAGCGCGGGATTGAGGTCTTCATAGGCGGGCGGCGCCGACCGGGCTGGCCAGGCTGCCCAGCGGTCGGAGTCAGCTCTTGGGTCGTTGGACATCACGGCCGCAGAGCGTCTGCAAGTCAATTGTCAGAGAAGAAGCTCCGGCACACCCCTACCTGGCGCGCCAAATTTCGGATGTGTTGTTCCGGCAAACCCTTAAGATTTGAACTCTGGGGTGCGCACGAAATCTTTCCCTCCAACCGATCTATGCCCTAGCTCGCTATGATCTCACGGACGAACACGACGAACTCCCAACACAAAAAGACACAAGATTTATACTAGTTCGGGCCACCGTTGTGTCACGACCGGTTTTCCGGGTATAAATTTCCAGAAAATGGCCGTTGTGCTCACCAGCCCCAGGATTACTGTTAGCTAATGAGGCACCAACTTGATACAGAAGTTCCAAGCAAAAATACAAAACATGTAGCACAAGACCATTCGGGCCTGAGAGTACAACAATTGGTTTCTAGTGGTCGATGGCGGAAGCGGTTAGTGAGTCATCAGCGTCTATGGGACTCCATTTCCCACAGGAACAGCTGACCAGGTCAACTCCTATCTTCGCGAGGCTGCTATCACCGTTGCTTAGTTTCCGGGGCGGTCACCGCAACGCTCCTCTCCATGCAGAAATCTGGCCAAGACTATAGCCACGGACAAGCCAGTGAGTACTTTGAATGTACTCGCAAACATTATGAACACTAGGATAATATAATTGATAATCATGCACTGAAAAAATCTATGATCACATCGTCAGTCATAAATAAAACATCTTTTATGCATGCAAGCAGGTTGTTTATATGCAACATGAATAAGCAATAATGGAGTGGGAATAAAATGCCGCAGTCGGGCGTCTGAACGGCACCACCTAAAGGGCTTATAAAGTAAATAAATAACAAGCAATGCCACAGTCGGGCGTCTCAGCGACACCACATAAAGGGCTTATAAAGTAAATAAATAACAAGCAATGCCATAGTCGGGCGTCTCAGCGACACCACATAAAGGGCTTATAAAATAAATAAATAACAAGCAATGCCACAGTCGGGCGTCTCAGCGACACCACATAAAGGGCTTATAAAATAAATAAATAACAAGCAATGCCACAGTCGGGAGTCACGGCGACACCACATAAAGGGCTTATAAAACAAATAATCACAATGAATATTCAGGAGGTAGAACCGTCCCAGGGATACTCAATGATATAATGGGTCAGTCCATAATAATAATAATCATAATCTTCACAAGTCACAAGTCACAGTCCAAGTTCTGGTTTAACAATCTCTCCTCCGAAGACCGACACTAAGACCAACCCTTAACCCATCCCAGACTGTAATCCTTAACCATGGACACGGCTATTCGTATAGGTTTAATCTCTGCAGAGGGTGTACTCTTTACCCACGAGTAACGGATTTCTTTAGTTCATCGGAACTAATTCCGTCTACGGTCTTTTAGTTGAAAACACGCCTGACTTGCACACACCAGCTTAACTTTACTCGTGTCTGGAATCACCCATGACACCTGTTAAGCAAAACTCTAAGTGGGGAGGCTACAACCTCGCGTAGCATGGGATCAAATTTCTATCGCGCGCTCTAAGGGGTGCCCCCCTCTCGGTCCCAACCGGAAACACCCATTCCCCCGGACTAGGTGGCATGCCTACTAGCTACAACCGGTATCTTCCACCATGGCCTCTCTGTACGGTGTGTGCTTGAAAGGGGTTGACGACTTACTGAACCGTACTCTACCTGCGGCAGGGACAAGTGGTAGTACAAAACAAGTATGGGGGTTACTGGAACAAGACTCGATCTACGGTCGACTCAGGAGGTTTATGAATTCCCTGCATGACATGTATAAAAAATATATTTCAACCAACAGAATCACCACCCATTATACCTTACTATGCCATACCGGACATAACCGTCTCGACGGAGACCGGCGACAAGCTCACGCCTACCCAAGGCAGAGGCTTTCCCGGGTTCCTTTCCGGCATGCATGCAAGGCACATGAGGATGATTACCATCACATGTATATTCATTTCCAACAGCAAGGAAATCACTAATATGCATCCATGCAAATTATCGTATCACCACATAAAATAACGAGTTCTCCGAAATGAGGTGGTGCTATAATGGTATCAACTAACATACCAGAAATATTATGCTAGGGTTCAGAATGCTTGCCTTCAAGGGGTGGAGAGGTGGGGGTGCTCTCCAAAACTTTTGAAAGTTTTCTTCCTCTCTCCAAAATCCTATTTTCAATAAATTTGAATTAACACACAATTTCAAAACAGCACAAAAAAGTTGTTTGAAATTTTTTCAAATAAATATGATAAAAAGACTAGACAAAAATTTAAAGAGGACAGAAAAAGAATCAATCAAAAATCATTTTCTATTTAAAAGTTATGAGAGTTTTAATCCAGGGACTTTTCTGTAATGAAACAGAAACTTCTCAGTGGGCTGAACAGAAAAAGATCAAAAAATGCTTCAGACTGAAAGCGTATTTGCCCGAATGCGTTTTCAGAAAACGTTTCGTTTAAAAGAAAAGAGAGACTGACGGGGGGTCCCACCCGTCGGGTTTGAATTTTCAAACGGGGAAGAAACAGAGCTCGTCGGCGCCCGAGAGCTGCGGTGGTCGCTGGCGGCGATCCACGGCGAGTTAGGACGATCGGAGAGTACCTACATGCTCAGCGTGTCCTTCCGCGTCGGTGGGTGGTGGTGGTGGTCGTCGGCGAGCACCACGTCGACGACGGTCCTTGCTCCGGCGGACGGTGGCTCGGGTGGAGTTGGATCTCATCGGGGAGGGCTGCGGAGGTCAAATTGAAGCCTGGGTTAGATCACTGGGTGCTCGAGGAGACTACTGACGAGGTCTGGGCGGTGGGGATGGCCTCACCGGAGTGGATCGAGCTGGTGGCCGAGGCGGATCGGGGCGGCCGGGGTTGGGGGAGGAGACCTCCTCAAGGTCCTCCTAGTGGCTTGGCGGGGTGTTGGTGGGGTGCAGTGGTGGTTCGTGCTCGAGAGCAAGCTCGGGACCTCTTTTTATAGGCGATCCAAGGCGGTGGCCGTGAACGGGGATCTCCGGCGATGGTTACGGCGGTGCAGTGCTTGGTCGGGGAGTTTACGAGGTTGGGCAACAACGTGGAGGTCCACTGGTACCTTTTTGGCGCTAAACGAGCTTGCATTAGGAGCCCTGGGTGGATTCGACGGAACGGGGAGGCGCGGGCCCGTCGGCGGTAGAGGGTGCGCCCTGTGCCTACCGGGCCACGGTGCCGGTGCTGCGGGGTGCGCTGGCGTGCATGAGGCCACGCGGAGGGCAGGGGAGCGTTGGGGCGGCGCCGAACGGCATTGCGAGCTGGCGCTGTCTCCTGTTGGCCGCCACGGGTGGCTTTGCCACCGCAGAAGCTGCCAACTCTGGTGATGCTCGCCGCAACCGACACCTGTGCCCGTCCAAGGGGGCGTGCGGTGCTCTGGCCAGGGAGGAGAGGCCGAGCGCAACGCGCCAGGGCGCACAGTTGATCGATGACAGGTCCCTGACGAAAAACGACACTGTAAAACTCTGAAACTCTGAATTTTACTGAAAGTGCATAGTAACAGTGCCGGCCAGGTGTTCGACTAAAAGATTTTGGCATGTGGGGAATTTTCCTTGAGCTGATTTTTGGTGGGGTGGCCTCTCATTGCACCTGGAGGCTGCCTGAATTTTGGTAGAATTTTTGGAGAAGAGAAGATATGAATTTCACCAAATTTAACAAATCTGGTCCAAACTTGCAGAGGCTAAAACTTGAAAATTTTGAAAAGAAGAAGAGTGGATCTTGATGGTCCTAGGTTGTGGGTGCTAAGGACTATCCAGAGGAGTTGGTTTGAGATCAAAACTCAAAGGAAATTAGGTACTTGCTTTGCAAATCACCTAGGCTTAAAATAATTGACAGAAATGTTTTGGGGAATAGAATAAATGAAATAAAATCCAAAAATGGGTTGGACTTGTTGGAACAGAATGAAAATGAGGTTGATTCACTCAAAAACTTCAAATAACATCATTGGGTTTTTGCATAAAGTTGAATCATAAGCTACTACCAACATCCCATAATTTTGGTGGAGGCCAGAAAGAAATATTTAAATGGGTTGTAGTGCAAAATTGCACTCTGGACCAGAGAAGAAAAATTGATGCAGAGCTCAAAATATTACATGAATAAAAGATATTTTTGCATAAAAGTGATTTAAAAACATCACATGACATCTCCAAATTTTGGTTGGAACTTTAAGTGAATTTATCAAATGGTTGTAGTTCAAATATGGCCATGTAACCTTGAAAACCAATTTTCAAGAAAATAAAGATCAGGCAAATTAATTATGTAATTAGTTCTACTAATAAAAGAAGAGTTTTTCTTGAGAGGTTAAACAAGTCCAATAACATATTTTGCAAAGTTTTCATTTTGGGGGAAAAACTCCATAATAACAAGGGAGAAAAAGGTTCAAAAATAAAAAGGGAGCCCAGAAAATAAAAGTTTTAATTTCCTAGCAAAATTTTAATTTATTAAAACAAGGTCAAAATTTTGGGGTGTCACAACACTACCCCCCTTAAGAAAAATCTCGTCCTCGAGATTTGCTAAGGATTGTTTTTGAAAAACAAATACTCCACGGTTACGTGTTTTTGCAAGCAGGGTATGTGTTCGAGCGGTTGTGAGTCTGCTGCCGTGGTGCTGTGTGAAACTAAATAATCCACGTCGTGAGAAGGTGTATGATGCAACAGCTCCGGGAAAAGAAATCTTACTCCGGGATTTTTCGTGAGGGAAAATGGTTAACTTAAAGGAGCATAAACCACAACAAAAACTACACACATTAGTAGAGGCCAAATAATTGACTCGTCGCACAAGCTCAGGGTATCACGCATAAGTTACAACACATAAATAAATGTTGCAATAATGAACACAACAGTGACGTCTAAAATGGAAACGGTAACTGGACGGGGTCCCGAGAAAACGTCTCTGGTACTGGGGCACACTCCTCTTCTACCGGGGAGAGCGAATTGATCAACCGATGAACGCATCTCTCCTGGTTGGGCCTTAGTGATCTGCCGATGGCGATCTGAGGATTTAAATCTGCGAGGCTCTGGAGATAACCCATCACACATTGGGTTAAACGTTCTTGAGCAATGGCATACTGGACAAGGTTGGCCAGGACTGGGTCTCTCTCAATTCGTCCACCGGGAAAAGATGTTACTCCTCCGGGTGCTGCACGGTTCGGAAAGTAATAATATCCTCGTTCGCTGGCATAGGGTACCGCGAATTGAAGGTGAGCAAGCACTTCGTATGCAGCAGCTTCTATGGCCATATGCGGGGTCGGCATAGATTTCCCTACGAAGGAGACCTCTATTGGGTCATGGTTTGAGTTTACGGGAGGGATGTGTACTGCTGCCCAATATCTCGAGGTGGAAGGGGTGATCCTTGATTTGAACAGCTCGTACTGGGGTGGCTGGGTAGCGCCCATGGTACTGCAGGTAAAATCCCACAATATTTTGACAAAACTACCCGGGGTTGCATCTGGGGTTCTCAGATAAACACTAGGGCTCGGCATGGCAAGAAATGGTTGTGAGGATGGTGCACAAGATGAGGGGTGCTTGGCAAGGTCACGCGGTGGCCTTTTTATAGCACCGGAGCTGGGTCATTTTACCGTGGTGAATGGTAATGAAATTTCCAGCTCTGCTCCACGGGTTGGGGTCAAGCCACAGATACACTAATCTGACGTGTTACTGTGTGGGTTGTCGGAGAGGTTTTTGGTAACTGTGTCTTGGATAGAAATTTATACTGCATGCTGTCAAATCCATGTAAGGCTACAGAGGCACAACGACAGGCGGCGTTTATTTACAAGGTCACACGATTACAAAGTGAGGATACACTAGGACTCGACACTACTCGAGTGACTTAGTCTACCTCGTTTATATCCAAGCGGGCGTGCCTTGTGGATGTCGAGGCTTCTCCTCTGGTCTCACTGTCGGGATTAGCTGGAGTGGGTTGAGGGGCTGCAGGCTCGGGGTAGCGATGATGACCATCTCGGGGATTGTTGGCCACAACCCCGTTGGAGTGTGCTCCCAATAGGCGACGAAGCACTTCTGGGTCATCAAAGCACCTTGGCCGACGGCTGGGGCAGATCTCAGGGACGCGATCGGGTGTGCAAACAGCACGACTGGGTTGTCGGCGTTGGGCTCATTCTCTTCTCTTGCTGGGGCTCGACGAACCAGCTCTCCACGAGCTGCGATTAGATCAATGGTGATTTCATCAAATAGTTCTTCTAGTGCACCTACATAGCGCACTAGATGCAACAATGCAGGATCTGTCTCGTGATCTCCGTTGGCAACTTGGGGTGGCCTACCATACCCTTCACGTCTGGGGTAGTAGTGGAACGAGCGACAGTTAACTCTGGGCGACAAGTGTCGGAGATGAACTATAGCCTCTCGAGCAGCTAGTTGGATGGCTTGAGGCTCAAAGGAAGTTGTCCTTCCGGTGAACCTGTAGGGGCGCTCGGGCGCTAGACCCCTACCGTAGATTAGTACAGTGGCCCAGAATTGTCGGCTCTCACTGCTCATGGGTCCTTGGTACACAACATATTCCGGGGGCTCTTCTAACGCATAGGCACGACGGGTGAGGTTTGCGAGTATGGTCACAAAGCCTCCAAGGTTGGTTGCTGTGGTCTCATTGTGCACGACGGGGCCAGGCATTGTGGCTCGGTTTGGGTAAAGGCTGTGCAGTGTTGGGTTGAGGCTAGCGTGCCCTTTTATAAAAAAAGGGGGACGGAGTCTTCCTTCGCACGGTTGCGAAATGACTATTCAGGATTCGGTCACTGGCGCATGAGCGACATGTTAGGTTGATAGGTTGGGCACCGACTGCCAAAAGGTGTTGGGTCACTGTGTGGCTATCTTGCACGAGAAGCTTGGCTGGGGTTTGGTTATGGTTTGGTGGGTTGGTTTGCCTAAGTTTATAGACCCGGCTAAGATAGGATTAGCCAATGGTCAGCCTGGCTCTGATACCAAGTCTGTCACGACCGGTTTCCGGGTATAAATTTCCAGAAAATGGTCGTTGTGCTCAGCAGCCATAGGATTACTGTTAGCTGATGAGGCACCAACTTGATACAGAAGTTCCAAGCAAAAATACAAAACATGTAGTACAAGACCATTCGGGCCTGAGAGTACAACAATTGGTTTCTAGTGGTCGATGGCGGAAGCGGTTAGTGAGTCATCAGTGTCTATGGGACTCCATTTCCCACAGGAACAGCTGACCAGGTCAACTCCTATCTTTGCGAGGCTGCTATTACCGTTGCTTAGTTTCCGGGGCGGTCACCGCAACGCTCCTCTCCATGCAGAAATCTGGCCAAGACTATAGCCACGGACAAGCCAGTGAGTACTTTGAATGTACTCGCAAACATTATGAACACTAGGATAATATAATTGATAATCATGCACTGAAAAATTCTATGATCACATCGTCAGTCATAAATAAAACATCTTTTATGCATGCAAGCAGGTTGTTTATATGCAACATGAATAAGCAATAATGGAGTGGGAATAAAATGCCGCAGTCGGGCGTCTGAACGACACCACCTAAAGGGCTTATAAAGTAAATAAATAACAAGCAATGCCACAGTCGGGCGTCTCAGCGACACCACATAAAGGGCTTATAAAGTAAATAAATAACAAGCAATGCCACAGTCGGGCGTCTCAGCGACACCACATAAAGGGCTTATAAAATAAATAAATAACAAGCAATGCCACAGTCGGGCGTCTCAGCGACACCACATAAAGGGCTTATAAAATAAATAAATAACAAGCAATGCCACAGTCGGGCGTCTCAGCGACACCACATAAAGGGCTTATAAAACAAATAATCACAATGAATATTTAGGAGGTAGAACCGTCCCAGGGATACTCAATGATATAATGGGTTAGTCCATAATAATAATAATCATAATCTTCACAAGTCACAAGTCACAGTCCAAGTTCTGGTTTAACAATCTCTCCTCCGAAGACCGACACTAAGACCAACCCTTGACCCATCCCAGACTGTAATCCTTAACCATGGACACGGCTATTCGAATAGGTTTAATCCCTGCAGAGGGTGTACTCTTTACCCACGAGTAACGGATTTTTTTAGTTCATCAAAACTAATTCCTTCTACGGTCTTTTAGTTGAAAACACGCCTGACTTGCACACACCAGCTTAACTTTACTCGTGTCTGGAATCACACACGACACCTGTTAAGAAAAACTCTAAGTGGGGAGGCTACAACCTCGCGTAGCATGGGATCAAATTTCTATCGCGCGCTCTAAGGGGTGCCCCCCTCTCGGTCCCAACCGGAAACACCCATTCCCCCGGACCAGGTGGCATGCCTACTGGCTACAACCGGTATCTTCCACCATGGCCTCTCTGCACGGTGTGTGCTTGAAAGGGGTTGACGACTAAAAGAACCGTACCCTACCTGCGGCAGGGACAAGTGGTAGTACAAAACAAGTATGGGGGTTACTGGAACAAGACTCGATCTACGGTCGACTCAGGAGGTTTATGAATTCCTTGCATGACATGTATAACAAATATATTTCAACCAACAGAATCACCACCCATTATACCTTACTATGCCATACCGGACATAACCGTCCCGACGGAGACCGGCGACAAGCTCACGCCTACCCAAGGCAGAGGCTTTCCCGGGTTCCTTTCCGGCATGCATGCAAGGCACATGAGGATGATTACCATCACATGTATATTCATTTCCAACGGCAAGGAAATCACTAATATGCATCCATGCAAATGATCGTATCACCACATAAAATAACGAGTTCTCCGAAATGAGGTGGTGCTATAATCGTATCAACTAACACACCAGAAATATTATGCCAGGGTTTGGAATGCTTGCCTTCAAGGTGTGGAGAGGTGGGGTGCTCTCCAAAACTTTTGAAAGTTTTCTTCCTCTCTCCAAAATCCTATTTTCAATAAATTTGAATTAACACACAATTTCAAAACAGCACAAAATATTTGTTTGAAATTTTTTCAAATAAATATGACAAAAAAACTAGACCAAAATTTAAAGAGGACAGAAAAAGAATCAATCAAAAATCATTTTCTATTTAAAAGTTATAAGAGTTTTAATCCAGGGACTTTTCTGTAATGAAACAGAAACTTCTCAGTGGGCTGAACAGAAAAAGATCAAAAAAACGCTTCAGACTGAAAGCGTATTTGCCCGAATGCATTTTCAGAAAACGTTTCGTTTAAAAGAAAAGAGAGACTGACGGGGGGGTCCCACCCGTCGGGTTTGAATTTTCAAACAGGGAAGAAACAGAGCTCGTCGGCGCCCGAGAACTGCGGTGGTCGTCGGCGGCGATCCACGGCGAGTTAGGAGGATCGGAGACTACCTACGTGCTCAGCGTGTCCTTCCATGTCGGTGAGTGGTGGTGGTGGTCGTCAGCGAGCTCCACGTCGACGACGTTCCTTGCTCCGACGGACGGCGGCTCGGGTGGAGTTGGATCTCGTCGGGGAGGGCTGCGGAGGTCAAATTGAAGCCTGGGTTAGATCACTGGGTGCTCTAGGCGACTACTGACGAGGTCTGGGTGGCGGGGATGGCCTCACCGGAGTGGATCAAGCTGGTGGCCGAGGCGGATCGGGGCGGCCGGGGTTGGGGGAGGAGACCTCCTCGAGTTCCTCCTAGTGGCTTGTCGGGGTGTTGGTGGGGTGCGGTGGTGGTTCGTGCTCGAGAGCGAGCTCGGGACCTCTTTTTATAGGCGATCCGAGGCGGTGGCCGTGAACAAGGGGATCTTCGGCGATGGTTACGGCAGCGCAGTGCTTGGTCGGGGAGTTTAGGAGGTTGGGCAACAACGTGGAGGTCCATTGGTTCCGTTTTGGCGCTAAACGAGCTTGGATTAGGAGCCCTGGGTGGATTCGACGGAACGGGGAGGCGCGGGCCCATCGGTGGCAGAGGGCGCGCCCTGTGCCTGCCGGGCCACGGCGACGGTGCTGCGGGGTGCGCTGGCGTGCATGAGGCCACGCGGAGGGCAGGGGAGCATTGGGGCGGCGCCGAACGGCGTTGCGAGCTGGCGCTGTCTCCTGTTGGCCGCCACGGGTGGCTTTGCCACCGTAGAAGCTGCCAACTCCGGTGATGCTCGCCGCCACCGACACCTGTGCCCGTCCAAGGGGGCGTGCGGTGCTCTGGCCAGGGAGGAGAGGCCGAGCGCAACGCGCCAGGGCGCACAGTTGATCGATGACAAGTCCCTGACGAAAAACGACACTGTAAAACTCTGAAACTCTGAATTTTACTGAAAGTGCACAGTAACAGTGTCGGCCAGGTGTTCGACTAAAAGATTTTGGCATGTGGGGAATTTTCCTTGAGCTGATTTTTGGTGGGGTGGCCTCTGATTGCACCTGAGGCTGCCTGAATTTTGGTAGAATTTTTGGAGAAGAGAAGATATGAATTTCACCAAATTTAACAAATCTGGTCCAAACTTGCAGAGGCTAAAACTTGAAAATTTTGAAAAGAAGAAGAGTGGATCTTGATGGTCCTAGGTTGTGGGTGCTAAGGACTATCCAGAGGAGTTGGTTTGAGATCAAAACTCAAAGGAAATTAGGTACTTGCTTTGCAAATCACCTAGGCTTAAAATAATTGACAGAAATGTTTTGGGGAATAGAATAAATGAAATAAAATCCAAAAATGGGTTGGACTTGTTGGGACAGAATGAAAATGAGGTTGATTCACTCAAAAACTTCAAATAACATCATTGGGTTTTTGCATAAAGTTGAATCATAAGCTACTACCAACATCCCATAATTTTCGTGGAGGCCAAAAAGAAATATTTAAATGGGTTGTAGTGCAAAATTGCACTCTGGACCAGAGAAGAAAAATTGATGCAGAGCTCAAAATATTACATGAATAACAGATATTTTTGCATAAAAGTGATTTAAAAACATCACATGACATCTCCAAATTTTGGTTGGAACTTTAAGTGAATTTATCAAATGGTTGTAGTTCAAATATGGCCATGTAACCTTGAAAACCAATTTTCAAGAAAATAAAGATCAGGAAAATTAATTATGTAATTAGTTCTACTAATAAAAGAAGAGTTTTTCTTGAGAGGTTAAACAAGTCCAATAACATACTTTGCAAAGTTTTAATTTTGGGGAAAAAAACTCCATAATAACAAGGGCGAAAATGTTCAAAAATAAAAAGGGAGCCCAGAAAATAAAAGTTTTGATTTCCTGGCAAAATTTTAATTTATTAAAACAAGATCAAAATTTTGGGGTATCACAACACTACCCCCCTTAAGAAAAATCTCGTCCTCGAGATTTGCCAAGGATTGTTTTTGAAAAACAAATACTCCACGGTTATGTGTTTTTGCAAGCAGGGTATGTGTTCGAGCGGTTGTGAGTCTGCTGCCGTGGTGCTGTGTGAAACTAAATAATCCATGTCGTGAGAAGGTGTACGATGCAGCAGCTCCGGGAAAAGAAATCTTACTTCGGGATTTTTCGCGAGGGAAAACAGTTAACTTAAAGGAGCATAAACCACAACAAAAACTACACACATTAGTACAAGCTCAGGGTATCACGCATAAGTTACAACACATAAATAAATGTTGCAATAATGAACACAACAGCGACGTCTAAAATGGAAACGGTAACTGGACGGGGTCCCGAGAAAACATCTCTGGTACTGGGACACACTCCTCTTCTATCGGGGAGAGCGAATTGATCAACCGATGAACGCGTCTCTCCTAGTCGGGCCTTAGTGATCTGCCGATGGCGATCTGAGGATTTAAATCTGCGAGGCTTTGGAGATAACCCATCACACGTTGGGTTAAACGTTCTTGAGCGATGGCGTACTGGACAAGGATGGCCAGGACTGGGTCTCTCTCAATTCATCCATCGGGAAAAGATGTTACTCCTCCAGGTGCTGCACGGTTCGGAAAGTAATAATATCCTCGTTCGCTGGCATAGGGTACCGCGAATTGAAGGCGAGCAAGCGCTTCATATGCAGCAGCTTCTATGGCCATATGCGGGGTCGGCATAGATTTCCCTACGAAGGAGACCTCTGTTGGGTCATGGTTTGAGTTTACGGGAGGGATGTGTACTGCTGCCCAATATCTTGAGGTGGAAGGGGTGATCCTTGATTTGAACAGCTCGTACTGGGGTGGCTGGGTAGCGCCCATGGTACTGTAGGTAAAATCCCACAATATTTTGACAAAACTACCCGGGGTTGCATCTGGGGTTCTCAGATAAACACTAGGGCTCGGCATGGCAAGAAATGGTTGTGAGGATGGTGCACAAGATGAGGGGTGCTTGGCAAGGTCACGCGGTGGCCTTTTTATAGCGCCGGAGCTGGGTCATTTTACCGTGGTGAATGGTAATGAAATTTCCAGCTCTGCTCCATGGGTTGGGGTCAAGCCACAGATACACTAATGTGACGTGTTACTGTGTGGGTTGTGGGAGAGGTTTTTGGTAACTGTGTCTTGGATAGAAATTTATACTGCATGCTGTCATATCCATGTAAGGCTACAGAGGCACAACGACAGGCGGCGTTTATTTACAAGGTCACAGGATTACAAAGTGAGGATACACTGGGACTCGACACTACTCGAGTGACTTAGTCTACCTCGTTTATATCCAAGTGGGCGTGCCATGTGGATGTCGAGGCTTCTCCTCTGGTCTCACTGTCGGGATTAGCTGGAGTGGGTTGAGGGGCTGCAGGCTCGGGGTAGCGATGATGACCATCTCGGGAATTGTTGGCCACAACCCCGTTGGAGTGTGCTCCCAAGAGGCGACGAAGCACTTCTGGGGTCATCAAAGCACCTTGGCCGACGGCTAGGACAGATCTCAGGGACTCGATCGGGTGTGCAAACAGCACGACTGGGTTGTCGGGTTGGGCTCGTTCTCTTCTCTCGTCGGGGCTCGACGAACCAGCTCTCCACGAGCTGCGATTAGATCAATGGTGATTTGATCGAACAGTTCCTCTAGTGCACCTACATAGCGCACTAGATGCAACAATGCAGGATCTGTCTCGTGATCTCCATTGGCAACTTGGGGTGGCCTACCATACCCTTCACGTCTGGGGTAGTAGTGGAACGAGCGACAGTTAACTCTGGGCAACAAGTGTCGGAGATGAACTATAGCCTCTCGAGCAGCTAGTTGGATGGCTTGAGGCTCAAAGGAAGTTGTCCTTCCGGTGAACCTGTAGGGGCGCTCGGGCGCTAGACCCCTACCGTAGATGTGTACAGTGGCCCAGAATTGTCGGCTCTCACTGCTCATGGGTCCTTGGTACACAACATATTCGGGGGCTCTTCTAACGCATAGGCACGACGGGTGAGGTTTGCGAGTATGGTCACAAAGCCTCCAAGGTTGGTTGTTGTGGTCTCATTGTGCACGACGGGGCCAGGCATTGTGGCTCGGTTTGGGTAAATGATGTGCAGTGTTGGGTTGAGGCTAGTGTGCCCTTTTATAAAAAAAAGGGGACGGAGTCTTCCTTCACACGCTTGCGAAAAGACTATTCAGGATTCGGTCACTGGCGCATGAGCGACAGGTTAGGTTGATAGGTTGGGCACCGACTGCCAAAAGGTGTTGGGTCACTGTGTGGCTATCTTGCACGAGAAGTTTGGCTGGGGTTTGGTTATGGTTTGGCGGGTTGGTTTGCCTAAGTTTATAGACCCGGCTAAGATAGGATTAGCCAATGGTCAGCCTGGCTCTGATACCAAGTCTGTCACAACCGGTTTCCGGGTATAAATTTCCAGAAAATGGCCGTTGTGCTCACCAGCCATAGGATTACTGTTAGCTGATGAGGCACCAACTTGATACAGAAGTTCCAAGCAAAAATACAAAACATGTAGTACAAGACCATTCGGGCCTGAGAGTACAACAATTGGTTTCTAGTGGTCGATGGCGGAAGCGGTTAGTGAGTCATCAGTGTCTATGGGACTCCATTTCCCACAGGAACAGCTGACCAGGTCAACTCCTATCTTTGCGAGGCTGCTATCACCGTTGCTTAGTTTCCGGGGCGGTCACCGCAACGCTCCTCTCCATGCAGAAATCTGGCCAAGACTATAGCCACGGACAAGCCAGTGAGTACTTTGAATGTACTCGCAAACATTATGAACACTAGGATAATATAATTGATAATCATGCACTGAAAAAATCTATGATCACATCGTCAGTCATAAATAAAACATCTTTTATGCATGCAAGCAGGTTGTTTATATGCAACATGAATAAGCAATAATGGAGTGGGAATAAAATGCCGCAGTCGGGCGTCTGAACGGCACCACCTAAAGGGCTTATAAAGTAAATAAATAACAAGCAATGCCACAGTCGGGCGTCTCAGCGACACCACATAAAGGGCTTATAAAGTAAATAAATAACAAGCAATGCCACAGTCGGGCGTCTCAGCAACACCACATAAAGGGCTTATAGAATAAATAAATAACAAGCAATGCCACAGTCAGGCGTCTCAGCGACACCACATAAAGGGCTTATAAAATAAATAAATAACAAGCAATGCCACAGTCAGGAGTCACGGCGACACCACATAAAGGGCTTATAAAACAAATAATCACAATGAATATTCAGGAGGTAGAACCGTCCCAGGGATACTCAGTGATATAATGGGTCAGTCCATAATAATAATAATCATAATCTTCACAAGTCACAAGTCATAGTCCAAGTTCTGGTTTAACAATCTCTCCTCTGAAGACCGACACTAAGACCAACCCTTGACCTATCCCAGACTGTAATCCTTAACCATGGACACGGCTATTCGAATAGGTTTAATCTCTGCAGAGGGTGTACTCTTTACCCACGAGTAACGGATTTCTTTAGTTCATCGGAACTAATTCCTTCTACGGTCTTTTAGTTTAAAACACGCCTGACTTGCACACACCAGCTTAACTTTACTCGTGTCTGGAATCACCCATGACACCTGTTAAGCAAAACTCTAAGTGGGGAGGCTACAACCTCGCGTAGCATGGGATCAAATTTCTATCGCGCGCTCTAAGGGGTGCCCCCCTCACGGTCCCAACCGGAAACACCCATTCCCCCGGACCAGGTGGCATGCCTACTGGCTCCAACCGGTATCTTCCACCATGGCCTCTCTGTACGGTGTGTGCTTGAAAGGGGTTGACGACTAAAAGAATCATACCCTACCTGCGGCAGGGACAAGTGGTAGTACAAAACAAGTATGGGGGTTACTGGAACAAGACTCGATCTACGGTCGACTCAGGAGGTTTATGAATTCCCTGCATGACATGTATAACAAATATATTTCAACCAACAGAATCACCACCCATTATACCTTACTATGCCATACCGGACATAACCGTCCCGACGGAGACCGGCGACAAGCTCACGCCTACCCAAGGCAGAGGCTTTCCCGGGTTCCTTTCCGGCATGCATGCAAGGCACATGAGGATGATTACCATCATATGCATATTCATTTCCAACGGCAAGGAAATCACTAATATGCATCCATGCAAATGATCGTATCACCACATAAAATAACGAGTTCTCCGAAATGAGGTGGTGCTATAATCGTATCAACTAACACACCAGAAATATTATGCCAGGGTTTGGAATGCTTGCCTTCAAGGTGTGGAGAGGTGGGGGTGCTCTCCAAAACTTTTGAAAGTTTTCTTCCTCTCTCCAAAATCCTATTTTCAATAAATTTGAATTAACACACAATTTCAAAATAGCACAAAAAAGTTGTTTGAAATTTTTTCAAATAAATATGATAAAAAAAACTAGACAAAAATTTAAAGAGGACAGAAAAAGAATCAATCAAAAATCATTTTCTATTTAAAAGTTATAAGAGTTTTAATCCAGGGACTTTTCTGTAATGAAACAGAAACTTCTCAGTGGGCTGAACAGAAAAAGATCAAAAAAACGCTTCAGACTGAAAGCGTATTTGCCCGAATGCGTTTTCAGAAAACGTTTCATTTAAAAGAAAAGAGAGACTGACGGGGGGTCCCACCCGTCGGGTTTGAATTTTCAAACGGGGAAGAAACAGAGCTCGTCGGTGCCCGAGAGCTGCGGTGGTCGCCGGCGGCGATCCACGGCGAGTTAGGAGGATCGGAGAGTACCTACGTGCTCAGCGTGTCCTTCCGCGTCGGTGGGTGGTGGTGGTGGTCGTCGGTGAGCACCACGTCGACGATGGTCCTTGCTCCAGCGGACGGCGGCTCGGGTGGAGTTGGATCTCGGCGGGGAGGGCTGCGGAGGTCAAATTGAAGCCTGGGTTAGATCACTGGGTGCTCTAGGAGACTACTGACGAGGTCTGGGGCGGGGATGGCCTCACCGGAGTGGATCGAGCTGGTGGCCGAGGCGGATCGGGGCGGCCGGGGTTGGGGGAGGAGAGCTCCTCGAGGTCCTCCTAGTGGTTTGTCGGGGTGTTGGTGGGGTGCAGTGGTGGTTCGTGCTCGAGAGCGAGCTCGGGACCTCTTTTTATAGGCGATCCGAGGCGGTGGCCGTGAACGGGGATCTTTGGCGATGGTTACGGTGGCGTAGTGCTTGGTCGGGGAGTTTAGGAGGTTGGGCAACAACATGGAGGTCCACTGGTTCTGTTTTGGCGCTAAACGAGCTTGGATTAGGAGCCCTGGGTGGATTCGACGGAACGGGGAGGCGCAGGCCCGTCGGTGACAGAGGGCGCACCATGTGCCTGCCGGGCCACGGCGACGGTGCTGCGGGGTGCGCTGGGGTGCATGAGGCCACGCGGAGGGCAGGGGAGCATTGGGGCGGCGCCGAACGGCGTTGCGAGCTGGCGCTGTCTCCTGTTAGCCACCACGGGTGGCTTTGCCACCGCAGAAGCTGCCAACTCCGGCGATGCTCGCCGCCACCGACACCTGTGCCCGTCCAAGGGGGCGTGCGGTGCTCTGGCCAGGGAGGAGAGGCCGAGCGCAACGCGCCAGGGCGCACAGTTGATCGATGACAAGTCCCTGACGAAAAACGACACTGTAAAACTCTGAAACTCTGAATTTTACTGAAAGTGCACAGTAACAGTGCCGGCCAGGTGTTCGACTAAAAGATTTTGGCATGTGGGGAATTTTCCTTGAGCTGATTTTTGGTGGGGGGGGGCTCTCATTGCACCTGGAGGCTGCCTGAATTTTGGTAGAATTTTTGGAGAAGAGAAGATATGAATTTCACCAAATTTAACAAATCTGGTCCAAACTTGCAGAGGCTAAAACTTGAAAATTTTGAAAAGAAGAAGAGTGGATCTTGATGGTCCTAGGTTGTGGGTGCTAAGGACTATCCAGAGGAGTTGGTTTGAGATCGAAACTCAAAGGAAATTAGGTACTTGCTTTGCAAATCACCTAGGCTTAAAATAATTGACAGAAATGTATTGGGGAATAGAATAAATGAAATAAAATCCAAAAATGGGTTGGACTTGTTGGAACAGAATGAAAATGAGGTTGATTCACTCAAAAACTTCAAATAACATCATTGGGTTTTTGCATAAAGTTGAATCATAAGCTACTACCAACATCCCATAATTTTGGTGGAGGCCAGAAAGAAATATTTAAATGGGTTGTAGTGCAAAATTGCACTCTGGACCAGAGAAGAAAAATTGATGCAGAGCTCAAAATATTACATGAATAAAAGATATTTTTGCATAAAAGTGATTTAAAAACATCACATGACATCTCCAAATTTTGGTTGGAACTTTAAGTGAATTTATCAAATGATTGTAGTTCAAATATGGCCATGTAACCTTGAAAACCAATTTTCAAGAAAATAAAGATCAGGCAAATTAATTATGTAATTAGTTCTACTAATAAAAGAAGAGTTTTTCTTGAGAGGTTAAACAAGTCTAATAACATATTTTGCAAAGTTTTCATTTTGGGGAAAAAACTCCATAATAACAAGGGAGAAAAAGGTTCAAAAATAAAAAGGGAGCCCAGAAAATAAAAGTTTTAATTTCCTGGCAAAATTTTAATTTATTAAAACAAGGTCAAAATTTTGGGGTGACCCTACTCCAGTGTAGTGGTGGTGGATTGCCTCTTGGGCTGATGATGAACCATATAAGGGGAAGAACAGCCTCCTGGTTGAGGTGTTCTTGTGCTTGGCTAACTTGTGTGGGTGAGAGTGGTCTGAATCCGTCCCCCTTCTCTCTCCCTCTCTCTCTATCGTCCTCCCTCTATGGTGGTGGCTAACACTACTTATATAGGCCATGGTACTCTTCCCAAATATTGAGCGGGAAGGGAGCCAACAATGGCGGGCTAATTTAAATGGGGCAGCTAGTACAAGCCATCCTAACAAAAGTGGTCTTCACCTGCCAAAGGCTCTGGTGGTGACGCCGTCTTGGGCTCCACGATGACCTCTGTCTTGCCGTCCTTCTGGTCTTGGTCTTGTTCCACCGATATGGCAACCTTTGCCTGATGCCTCGGTACTCCTCGCCTGCGCTGGCCTCCTTAGCACCAAAGAGGAAACAAGGACGATGCGCGTGTTGGTGCTCACCTGGCGCCGCCTGGTGTCGATCGTCATGGCTCACGTCACGTGGGCCTCGTGAGGTTCGCCTCGCCTTGATATCTCCGCTCCTCGTGAGCCTGCCTGACTAGGCCACTCTAGAGGAGGTCTTGCGTCGTCCGCCTCGTGAGGCTTGGCCCCTCGCGAGGGTCTTGGATGCCTTGTTGATGAAGATGGGACGTACGGCCTGCTGGCTTAGCCACGCCGCTGGCCGCAGGCAGGCATGTCTGGGGACCCCAATTCCCAGAACACCGACACAAGCGGCATGCCCAAAGGGGGAAATCCTACTCCTAGTAGGAATAGGTTCCCCCCTTTCCTAGTCCAAGTAGGAGAAGAAGGAAGAAGATGGAGAAGAGAAGGAAAGGGGAGCTGGCCCCCCTAGCCCTAGTACGATTTGGTTTGGGCTAGGGGACGCCACGCCTTGGCCTGCCTCCTATCTTCCACCATTAGGCCCAATAACTTCTCAGGGGAGGGGGGGTCCGGTAACCCTCCGGCACTCCGGTTTTATCCGAAACTATCTGGAATACTTCTGGTGTCCGAATAACATGGTCCAACATATCAATCTTTATGTCTCTACCATTTTGAGACTCCTCATTGTGTCCGTGATCACATCCAGGACTCCGAACAACCTTTGGCACATCAAAACACATAACTCATAATACAAATCATCATCGAACGTTAAGTGTGCGGACCCTACGGGTTTGAGAACTATGTAGACATGACAGAGACACATATTAGTCAATAACCAATAGAGGAACCTCGATGCTCATATGGCTCCTACATATTCTATGAAGATCTTTATCGGTCAAACCGCACAACAACATATGTTGTTCCCTTTGTCATTGGTATGTTACTTGCCCTAGATTCGATCGTTGGTATCATCATACCTAGTTCAATCTCGTTACCGGCAAGTCTCTTTACTCGTTCCGTAATGCATCATCCCGCAAGTAACTCATTAGTCACATTGCTTGCAAGGCTTATAGTGATGTGCATTATCGAGAGGGCCCAGAGATACCTCTCCGACAATCGGAGTGACAAATCCTAATCTCGATCTATGCCAACTCAACAAACACCATCAGAGACACCTTTAGAGCATCTTTATAATCACCCAGTTACATTGTGACGTTTGATAGCACACTAAGTGTTCCTCTGGTATTCGGGAGTTGCATAATGTCATAGGCATAGGAACATGTATAAGTCATGAAGAAAGCAATAGAAATAAACTACATGATCATAGTGCTAAGCTAATGGATGGGTCTTGTCCATCACATCATTCTCTAATGATGTGATCCCGTTCATCAAATGACAACACATGTATATGGCTAGGAAACTTAACCATCTTTGATTAACGAGCTAGTCTAGTAGAGGCATACTAGGGACACTCTATTTGTGTATGTATTCACACATGTACTAAGTTTCTGGTTAATACAATTCTAGCATGAATAATAAACATTTATCATGATATAAGGAAATATAAATAACAAATTTATTATTGCCTCTAGGGTATATTTTCTTCGGATCCTTCAAGTAAGTTATCATTGGTGCAAGTAATAAAAATTGCTCTCTAAATATGTATGATCTATTAGTGTGGAGAAAATAAGCTTTATACGAACTTGTGTTATGCAAGAAATAAAAGCGACGGACTGCCTAATAAAGTTCGTTATCAAAAGCGGCAATATAGAGTGACGTTCTTTTGCATTAAGATTTTATGTATCCAACCATAAAAGTGCAAGACAACCTCTGCTTCCCTCTGCGAAGGGCCTATCTTTTACTTTTATCTTCTACACTTATACAAGAGTCATGGTGAACTTCACCTTTCCTTTTTACACTTTTTACTTTGGCAAGCACTCTGTGTTGGAGAGATCTGGATATATATATCCACTCAGATGTAGGTTATCATAAAGTATTATTCTTGACATTACCCTTGAGATAAAAGGTTGGGAGGCGAAACCATAAGCCCCTATCTTTCTCCATGTCTGACTGAAGCTTTGAATCCATAAGTATCACGTGGGTGTTAGCAATTGTGAAAGGCTAAATGATAGTTGAGTTGGACTTGCTGAAAAGCTCTTTTATTGACTCTTTATGATATTATGATAAATTGCAATTGCTTCAATGACTGAGATCATAGTTTGTTAGTTTTCAATAAAGTTTATGATTCATACTTTACCTTGTGAATGAATTGTTACTTTAGCATGAGAAATTATATGACAATATATATTGTTGTTCTAAGGATGATCATGATGCCGTCATGTCTGTATTTTATTTTACCGACACCTTTATCTCTAAACATGTGGACAATTTTTTCGATTTCGGCTTTCGCTTGAGGACAAGAGAGGTCTAAGCTTGGGGGAGTTGATACGTCGAAGAGGGAGAATGTTGGCAGCTAGAATTCTGGATGGAAAAGGAGCAAATATTAGAGAGCTATTCTGCACAACTACAAAAGTCCTGAAACTTCACGGAGAATATTTTTGGAATATATAAAAAATATTGGGCGAAGAAAGCACCAGAGGGGAGCCACCTGCCATCCACAAGGGTGGAGGGCGCGCCCCCTGCTTTGTGGGCCACCTGGCAGGCCCCTGATACCCATCTTCTACTATATGGTGTGTTTTGACATGGAAAAAATCAGAAGGAAGCTTTCGGGATGAAGCGCTGCCATCTCGAGGCGGAACTTGGGCAGAACCAATCTAGGGCTTCGGGGAGCTGTTCTGCCAGGAAAAAATCCCTCTGGGAGGGGTAAATTGAAGCCATCGTCATCCCCAACGATCCTCTCATTAAGAGGGGGTCAATCTCCATCAACATCTTCACCAACACCATCTCCTCTCAAACCCTAGTTCATCTCTTGCATCCGACCTGTAAGTGCATCTAGTGCCACCCCTAGTTGGTTTTGGAATATTGACGAAAAACTTGGTTGAGAGACTAATGTGTTTGTGAGAATTGCAGGATAACACAGGTAGTAGTCCCTCATTGATTCGGTTTACCTACCAGATATGACCCCTAAAAATGTGTGAAGACATTGAAGACAATGGTGGTCTGTGAAGAGTTTCACATTGAATACTATGACATGAGAAGACATCGTTGTTGGGATCTACGGTAGGGTGCTTCGACTGCAAATTAAAATTTCCTACGCACAGAACAACCAAGAACATGCTACGGGAGATGGATCACAGTTCGTTACCACTAGATGTGCAGTGCCGTGCAGCGGAAGAAGAGTTGGGGCAGCTCGTCCGCGTGGATCGTCTCCTCCCCGTCCGATCTCCCTCATACAATCCGGTGGTCGGTTCCCACGTACAGGTTCACCGGAGCGGCGCAAGTGCACCGCCTCTAACGGTATCCGCGCGTGCAGGAGGAACGTCGTGCGGTGGACTGCTAGGTACGATCACACAACCGGTAGCGAGTGGAGGTGTCTATTCGCAACACATGCAAACCCTAGTGACAGCGCCGAAGCGATCAGCCGCGTGAGTGTGCGGCACCTCCACTATATATAGGCGTCCGTCGCGGGCTCAACATTTGGGCCTCGCACGGACCCTAAAGCCCATAAGTCTACTCGGCCACAATCTGAATACAGTTCGGATCACACCTGACCAGTGTCCTCGGATCTGACCTCGTAGGTTCCTTCCCTTAAGCGCGCAACCCCTTAGGTTCAAGTCGGCTTGGTCGCAGTTCTGATCACCTCCGAACTACATGGTTGGTAGCGGCCTCTAGCAAGGCATGCCGAACACAAGCAGACTATGAAGCTGGTTAGCGAACCTGTACATCACACTTCCATTCCTTTTGCCACACGATATATGTTGTCGAGCTCAAGGCGAGTCTGTCATCCTTGTGCTAGCCCGACCTCTTTCTCATTCCAGTGATGCCGACCACAAACTGGATTATCTCATAATCCTTGTCGCATGGCCATGCTTATCCTGGTCGGATCACACGAGGGGCCCAGAGTATATCTCTCATGATCGGAGGGGCAAATCCCATCTTGCTCGACCACGTCTCGCAGCATGGTTCTGGACAAACCCGAAACCTACCTTTATAACTACCCAGTTAAGGAGTAGCGTTTGGTCGGCCCAAAGCAAGTCTGTCACCATCCCAAGTACATGCATCAGCTCAGGTCTTAGGACATAGAACATATGTTGTACTAGAGACTCATAGATGACATATCGTTGCGTCTCATAGTTGGGTCTGTCCGACTTGGACCTTATCTCGACTCGGATCCGACTACGTCGAATCCGACCAGATCCTTCCAAGTCCATATTTTCTGGTTAGCATCCAATGCTCCATGGCTAGTGAGACCAAGCCATCGACCGTGTCATATGCTAGTCCAGTTGGCTGCGCGTCCACACAACCCTTTCGACTAGGGACCTTTTAGGACGGTCATCATACAATGCATAGTCCCACAAACAAGTCACGTACATGCTGATACACATCATTGATAATGTCCAAGGACTATCTTTATTCATAAACACATAGGAAATATCATCATACATGATTGCCTCTAGGGCATATCTCCAACAGTCTCCCACTTACACTAGAGTCAATCAAATAGACATCGAATGCCCATAGCTCTAACGTGCCCCTCATGCTTGGGTTGTGGAAGCGGCTTAGTCGGCGGATCCGCAACATTTGCATCCGTCTGAATTTTGCATAACTCTACATCACCACTCTTTACGATCGTTCGTATCAGGTGATATTTCCGATCTATGTGTCTGACCTTGTGGTGATTCCTCGGCTCCTTGGCTTGTGCGATGCCACCAGAATTATCACAATAAAGGTCCAACGGTTTTACGAAGGCTGGGAAAATACCAAGATCATCCATAAAGTTCCGGATCCAAACACCTTCCTTTGCAGCTTCACAAGCCGCAATGTATTCGGCTTCTGTATTAGAATCGGCCACTGTATCTTGCTTGGAACTCATCCAGCTCACTGCTCCTCCATTCATGACGTACACGAATCCGGACTGTGGTCGACAATCATCTTTGTCGGTTTGGAAACTAGCGTCGGCGTAACCCCTTACGACGAGCTCTTCCTCACGTCCATAAACTAGGAACATCTCTTTAGTCCTTTTCAGGTACTTCAAAATAGTCTTTACCGCTGCCCGGTGACTCTCACCTGGGTTGGCCTGGTATCTACTTGTTAGGCTTATTGCAAAAGCAACATCGGGCCGCGTACATATCATGGCATACATGATGGATCTGATTGCCGAGGCATATGGAATCCTACTCATCCTACTTCGCTCATCAGATGGCAAAGGACTCTGAGTCTCGCTTAGCCTTATACCATGTGAGAGTGCCAAGAACCCTTTCTTTGCCTCACTCATGTTGAACCGCTTCAACACTTTATCTATGTATGTGCTCTGGCTTAAGCCAAGCAGCCTCCTTGATCTATCTCTATAGATCTTAATGCCTAAAATGTACATTGCCTCACTGTAACGACCCGAGACCGATGTGCCAGGTGTCTTCCAGTTATTCGTTGTTGTTGCCTTGTCATTGCTTGCATGTCATGCATTGTATATCATGTCATCATGTGCATTTCATTCGCATACATGTTCGTCTCATGCATCCGAGCATTTTCCCAGTTGTCCGTTTTGCAATCTGGCGCTCCTATGTCACCCGGTGTCCCTTTCTACCTCTTTTCGTGTGCGGGTGTTAAACGTTTTCAGATTCGACCGAGACTTGTCATGCGGCCTGGGTTTACTACCGGTAGACCGCCTGTCAAGTTTCTTGCCATTTGGACTTTGTTTGATACTCCAACGGTTAACCGAGGGACCGAAAAGGCCTCATGTGTGTTGCAGCCCAACACCCTTCCAATTTTGCCCAAAAACCCACCTAAACCTCCTCAATCCTCTCGGTCGTTCGATCACGATCGTGTGGCCGAAAATTGCACCTCATTTGGACTCTCCTAGCTCCCTCTACCTATATATATGTGATCCCCTCCAAAATTTTCGCGTAGTCTAACCCTAGCCTTCTTCATCCTCGCGCCGCCGAACACGTCCGCGCCGAGCCGGACAATGTCCGCCCTCGCCGCCCCATCACTCCGGCCTATTGGAGCTCGCCACGTCGCCTCGCCGCTGCTCCAGGCCAATCCTCGCGCGCCACCTGGCCTCCTCTCTCCTCCGCCGCCGTCGGCCCGTGGCGCCCAGATCCGGCCCGCCCGGGCCTGAACCGCAGCGCCGCCGCCCGAGCGCCCTTCTGCGCCCCGCCTACCTCTCCTCGTCGCCGCGCTCGTCGCTGTTCGTCACCAAACTGCAGCGCCGCCGCCGCCTGCAAACCTCGCCGGAGCACGAGCCGCCCGCGCCAGCTCGCTGCTTCGCGCGCCCCATGCGCCGTGCCCCGTCGCCTGCACCACCAGACCCCGCCGCCCTTCAACCCCCGGCGGCAGCAGCTCGCCGCCCGGCTCGGCCAACCTCAACCATCGCCGGATCCGCGCCGGCATGCTCAGATCTCACTGGAGCTGAGCTCCCTCACGCGCCGCCGCCCTCCAGATTGGTCGGGAGGAGCCGATCCCCTCCCCATTGACCGTGTGGGCCTCGGCCTCCCCGGCCCAATGTCCCTCGGCCCGCCAGGCCGCTTGGTCTCCGCTGCGTCATGGGCCGAGCCCATTGGGTGAGCACCCTTATTCCCTGCCCTGTGCGTCAAATAGTTGCCCGACGCTCGCTTTTCGGTCCTGAGATTTCTCTAAGTCCCCGGATCTGCATATTATATGTCTCTATTCATCGCATCATAACTTTGCATCCGTAGCTCCGATTTGCGCGTGTAGCATATCAAAATGTTCGCCTCGACGAGTGCATCATTTCATCTCATTGCATCATTTTCATTTGAGCTCACCTTGATGCCCGAAATGCTGTTGGAAGAGGGCTATGTGGTGAATTTGTCAGATCTGTTTCATCAAATAGCTATTTGTCATTTTTGCCATGATTAATGTGTGCATGCTATGCTCCTGAGCTCTACATGAGTTTTGTTATATGCCATGCCATCTTTACAGAGGTGCTTACCATGAATTTTTGTGATATTTGTGGTGACAAGCACAAGCTTGCAAAGTAGCGTAATCGGTAATGCTGTTTTCAGGGACTTAGAATTTCTCTAAGTCCTTGTCCTGATTTTATCGTTATGCCTAATGTTCATGTTGTTTCCTAGTGATCCTGCCTCTTTTGAGGATGATCAGTAAGGATGTTTTGTTAACATTGTGGTGCTCTATCCATCCATGTCTTTGTTTGCATTTATGGATGTAGCGACCAGACCTCAAACAGTCTGATCTCTGTGCTCCGGTGTCATCCCTGGATCAGTAATGCTGACACCACACAGTACTCGGAGGATTTATAGCAGAGTAGAAATCACACACTTATTACATCGAGTGTCTCAAAAGAGAACTTATTATAGTAAATATGGCTTAAGGCCATCTAATAACGATAACAGCGGAAGGCTTGGAAGATAAGTGAGCCCATCAACTCCAACGGCATCACTGAGTATAGAACCACGACTTAAAAACTCCTTAATCGTCGTCTGAAAAGTCTGCAACATTAACGTTGCAGCTCGAAAAGGGTCCGCACATGGAATATGCTGGCAATGTAACACATAGAGAGTAATGGAATGAAACAGCTATACTATATGCATATATGGCTGGTGGAAAGCTCTCTGGTTACAGTTTTGCGTAAAGCCAATTTTTTCCCTACTTCAAAGGAACAAATTTAATTACTATCATGGTGGTTGTTAAACGTCGAGAATGGTTGACAGCATTCTCAATCCCAATTAAGGTAATCATCATTAAACAAAACCCACCAAAATTAATTTAGAGTAACATGTTGAGATTCACATGATAATCCAAGTACTAGATACTCAAAATGTCCATAACCGGGGACACGGCTAACCATGATTAGTTTATTACACTCTGCAGAAGTTTGCGCACTTTTCCCCACAAGACTCGATTGCCTCCGTTTGGTTTCTCGCACTTCATGGTGTTTGAGAAGACGGATGACCGAGACATAGTCTTTCAGAAGCGCTAGCACCTTACGATCGGGTAGACCGTACCACCTACATCCCCTACATCTGCTAGTCTACCACTGTAAGAGTTCGCACGACTTAGTCAACTATGCTAGAGCCCATAATAGCTTGTGGCTGCACACGGAAGTTTCTAGTATGAATAGTCTCATGATCCCTTTGAGCCTGGGTGGCGGTCCAAAAGAAAACAGGCAAGTCCTGGAATACCCAGGTGCCTCAATCCACCCAGATGTGTGTTTAAGTTGCCACCTTAGACAAACCATTAATTAACAAACTCACATCTGACATGGATAACACTCAACCAATCCACGTCTACTAGCATAGTATGGCATAATAAGCAAACATAGAAGTAACTCCCAAGGGTTTGATAATAAATCAGGAAATAGGTACTACCTCAACTACTTCCCATCCCAAAATTTAATTAGATCCTAATCATGCAATGTGAGTGGATTGATCTAATGCAATAAAACTGGGTAGTAAAAGAGGTATGATCAAAGTGTTACTTGCCTTGCTAATGATCCGCGAAACCTAGAGATTTGAAGTAACAGGCGGAGCACTCCGGGTATTCTATCACAGACAAACAAACAAGCATACAATAAGTACTCCTCTAATGCACAGGTAAAACTCAAATAGAAGAGAGCTAACCAGAAAGTTCAACTTAAGAACTCCGGTTTGCAAAAAGAATCAAATCGAACGAAGCAACGAAAGTCAAACGGCGAAAGAAAACAACTTCGTTCTACTAATCTGGACCTAAGTCAAATTTTACAGTAGCAAAAACTTGTTTAAGTTGATTAATCGGATAGAGGGTTTTGAGACGAAACTCCAGGTGCTTGAATCGCCTGATTCCGATAAACGAGCGAAAAGTTATACTAAAACGAAAATCGGATCAGGAATCGCGATCAGAAGATAACCGCGGAAATCTGAGAAAAAGAAAAACGACGAACGGATTAACGAACGAACGTTCGTTAATTAACCTAAACCGAAAATAAAAAAATAAAAAAAAATAAAAAAACTGACGAAAACCAATCGGTTTTTTTAAATAAAACCGGGCACGGATTTCGAGGCAGCGG
>NC_041382.1:118033750-118046916 GCF_002162155.2 Triticum dicoccoides
TACGGCTTAGGCGCGGGTGGGCTGCGGCGGCGGCGGCTTATGGGCTGGGGGGCTCGGGGCGCGGGTATATAAAGGCTGCCCCGGGCGGTTTCCCGCTCGGGTACGGCCCGGAGTCGGTTTCGTTTTTTTTTTTGAATTACGCTCGGAAGAAAAATAAAAAGAAATACTAAACGGACTCCAAAAATCCCGAAATAAATTTTCCCGGGCTTGTAAAACCAAGCCCGACAAAGTGAACATTTATTTGGGCCCCAAATGAAATTTTGAAAAACGCATATTTTTCCTAAATTCAAATAAAAATACTGAAAAACTCCGAAATGAAATCTTATTTGATTTTATTATTAAATCCTCAATATTTCTATATTTTGGGAAAGTCATTTTTTTCCTCTCTCATATTTTTGTAATAGAAATAATTGATGATAAAATAAATAAAATCAAATGATCCTATTTTCAAAATTTGAGAAAACTCAAATATGAAGATAACGAAATCCCCAACTCTCTCCGTGGGTCCTTGAGTTGCTTAGGATTTTCTTAGATCAAAACCAAAAGCAAAATAAAATATGATATGCATGATGATCTAATGTATAACATTCCAAATTGAAAATTTGGGATGTTACAAACCTACCCCCTTAAGATGAATCTCACCCTCGAGATTCGGGTTGGCTAGAAAATTGATGAGGGTGGTCCTTGAGCAAATCTTCCTCTCGCTCCCAGGTGGCTTCATCTTCCGTGTGGTGGCTCCACTGAACCTTGCAAAACTTGATGACCTTGCTGCGGGTGACTCGGCTGGCAAACTCGAGATTCTTTACTGGTTTCTCATCATAGGTCAAATTGTTATCCAACTGAATTGCTTCCAATGGCACGGTGTCTCTCAAAGGTATGTCAGCCATCTCCGCATGGCACTTCTTCAACTGAGAAACATGGAATACATCATGAACTCCTGACAATCCTTCTGGCAATTCCAACTTGTAGGCCACTTCTCCCATACGCTCCAAAACTCGATAAGGTCCTACAAATCATGGTGCTAATTTTCCCTTTACTCCAAACCGCTTAATTCCTCGAAGTGGGGATACTCGAAGATAAACTTTGTCTCCGACTTCGTAAACTGCCTCCTTGCGTTTAGAATCTGCATAGCTCTTCTGCCTGGACTGGGCTACCTTGAGCCTATTGCGAATCAACTTCACGTTCTGTTCAGACTCCTTAATCAAATCAGGCCCGAACAACTGGCGGTCTCCAACCTCGTCGCATGATAATGGTGTCCTGCACCTCCTTCCATACAAAGCTTCGAAAGGGGCCATCTTCAAACTAGTTTGGTAACTGTTGTTGTAAGAGAACTCTGCATATGGAAATTGTTGTCCCAACTAGATCTGTAATCTAGCGCACAAGCTCTCAGCATATCTTCCAAAATCTGATTGACTCTCTCGGTCTATCCATCTGTCTGCAGATGAAAAGCTAAACTGAACTCTAGCCTGGTACCCAAAGTTTCATGCAACTGCTTCCAGAACTTTGAGGTAAATTGGGTTCCTCTATCTGATACGATACTCCTCGGAACTCCATGCAGACATACGATCCTGGTCATATATATCTTTGCCAACTTAGCACTCATGTAAGTGGTCTTTACTGGGATGAAATGAGCTACCTTCGTCAACCGATCAACTACAACCCAAATCGAGTCATAGCCTGAATGAGTCTTTGGTAATCTTGTGATAAAATCCATGCCTAGTTTATCCCGCTTCCATTCGGGTATTGGCAAAGGCTGCAACAATCCTGCGGGCTTCTGATGCTCTGCCTTTACTCTCTGACATACATCACAAACTGCTACATACTCTGCAATATCCTTCTTCATTCCGGTCCACCAGAAAGTATCCTTCAAATCCAAATACATCTCGGTATTTCCTGGGTGAATCGAATAGGGTGAATCATGTGCCTCTTGCAGAATCAGCTTCCTGATCTCCGGGTCATTGGGCACATAAACACGGTCTTCAAACCATAGGGTATCATGCTCATCCTCACGAAATCCTTTAGCTTTTCCTTCATTCATTTTCTCCTTTATGGAGGCAATCTCCTTGTCATCTTTCTGAGCTTCTCTGATTCTATCCATCAACGTTGACTGAATCTCCAATGCTGCTACATAGCCTCTCGGAACTATTTCCAAACATAGCTCACGAAGATCCTCGGCTAACTCCTTTGGTATTCCTCCCGTCATTAGTGTATTGACATGGCTTTTACGGCTCAATGCGTCAGCTACTACATTAGCCTTTCCGGGATGGTAATGCAATCTCATGTCATAATCCTTGATGAGCTCCAACCATCTCCTTTGTCTGAGGTTCAACTCCTTCTATGTGAAAATATACTTCAAACTCTTGTGGTCCGTGTACACCTCACAATGATTTCCAATGAGGAAATGTCTCCATGTCTTCAATGCATGCACTAAGGCTGCTAACTCCAAATCATGCGTGGCATAATTCAGTTCGTGAGGCTTCAGTTGTCGTGAAGCGTACGAAACAACTCTTCCCTCCTGCATAAGCACTGCTCCAAGTCCTCGACGTGAAGCGTCGCAATACACCTCGTAATCCTTGGTCTGATCTGGCAAAATCAACACTGGTGAGGTAACCAATCGTTTCTTCAACTCTTGAAAACTCGCCTCACACTCCTCAGTCCATACGAACTTGGTATCCTTCTTCAACAACTCAGTCATAGGCTTTGCAATCTTTGAGAAGTTCTCAATAAATCTCCGGTAGTATCCTGCGAGTCCAAGAAAACTCCGGATCTCTCCAACTGTTGTTGGTGCTTCCCAATTGGTCACAGTGATAACCTTTGTGGGGTCAATCGCTATTCCTTCTCCGGATATAACGTGTCTGAGGAATCCTACTTCCTTCAACCAAAACTCACATTTGCTGAACTTGGCATATAACTGGTGTTCTCTGAGCTTTCCCAGTACCAAACGCAAATGTTCTTTATGCTCCTGTTCATTCTTCGAATAAACCAGGATATCATCAATAAACACTATGACGAACTTATCCAAAAACTCCATAAATACTTTGTTCATCATGTTCATAAAATAGGCAGGTGCGTTAGTCAGACCAAATGACATAACGGTATACTCGTATAGCCCATACCTGGTGGTAAAAGCTGTCTTCGGAATATCCTGTTCTCGAATCTTCAACTGGTGGTATCCTGATCGTAGATCGATCTTGGAAAATACCTTAGCTCCTTGCAATCGATCAAACAGATCGTTGATCATTGGTAGTGGGTACTTGTTCTTGATCGTTACTTCATTCAATCCTCGATAATCAACAACCATCCTTAACGATCCATCCTTCTTCTCCACTAGAAGTACTGGCGATCCCCAAGGTGAAGAACTTGGGCGAATATATCCCTTATCCAGTAACTCCTTAATCTGCTTCTTAATTTCCACCAAATCCTTTGCTGGCATCTTGTATGGTCTCTTTGATATTGGCCCTGTGCCTGGCAATAGCTCAATCAAAAACTCGATATCTCTATCCGGTGGCATGCCTGGCAACTCTTCGGGAAATACTTCAGGAAAATCCCTTACCACTAGTACTTCCTCCTGCACAACTCCTGTTAAGCAATTTACTTGAGTCCTCTTTGGCACATGTCGAGATACATACTTGATCCTTCTCCCTTCTGGTGTGGTAAGCAAAATTGATTTACTAGCACATTCAATATTCCCTTCATACTTTGATAACCAATCCATGCCTAATATCACATCCAATCCTTGGGATTCCAATACTATTAGGTCTGAGGGAAAAACATAGTTACCAATCCTTAATGGTAACTGATCACACCATAGACTAGACACATATTCTGCTCCAGGCGAGGTTACTAACATGGGTTACCTAAGGGCTTGGGTTGGTAGGTTATACTGATCCACAAATTCCCTTGAGATGTATGAATGCGATGCGCCAGTATCAAAAAGAACGAGTGCAGTAAAGGACTTAACCAAAAACTTACCTATTACTGCATTGGGCTGAGCTTCAACCTCCTCCACGCTAACATGGTTCACATGTCCCCTGTTGAAAGGGTTTGGCTTCTTTCCAGAGCTTCCATTGCCATTCTGGCCTTCAGGACATTCATTGGCATAATGTCCGGTCTTGGAACACTTGAAACAGGTGACTTGGCTTAGGTCTCTCTTGGCTGGGGTGGATGGGGTGGTGCGGTTCTGGCCGTTGTTTCCTCCATTCCCATTACCATTCCTAGAGCCATTATGATTGTGCGAGCTACCTCCTCCATGGGTATGCTGAAAGTGAACTCCCGGTTTAGGTGTAAGACGGGGCTTCTGCTGAGCTCCTGAGTTATACTTCCCCTGTCCATACTTCCTCTTGCGGTTTTCAATCTGCTGCTGCTTCCCTTCAATTATAAGAGCACGGTCTACCAACTCCTGGTAGTTGTTGAAGGTGGCTACCATCAACTGCATGCTCAACTCATCATTCAGTCCTTCTAGAAACTTCTCCTGCTTAGCTGCATCCATAGCGACGTCATCTGGGGTATAACGTGCTAACTTACTAAATTCCTCCACATACTGGCCAACTATCCGTCCTCCTTGGCGCAAGTTACGAAACTCACGCTTCTTCATGGCCATAGCTCCTGCTGAAACATGGGAAATACGGAAAGCCTGCTGAAACTGGTCCCATGTGACAGTGTCGACTGGGAAAGTGGCTGTGAAATTCTCCCACCATGATGCTGCGGGTCCTTCTAACTGATGTGCGGCAAACTTCACCTTCTCCGCATCTGTGCATCCTATTGTGGTCAACTCCCTAGCTGTCTTGTGGAGCCAATCATCTGCTATTATCGGCTCGATGCTACTGGAAAACACCGGCGGATTCAGCCTAAGAAAACGGGCTAAGTGGTCAACAGGTGGTGGTGGTGGTGGGTTGTTGTTATTGTTCCCCTGATTCTGATTCTGGACTAGCAACTGCATCAATGTGTTCTGCTGCTGGATCAACTGGGTGAGCTCTGGCGGGAAGGTAAATCTAGGGTCACGTCTTGGTGGCATCTGTGGGTTTAGAAAAAGATGAGAATTAACAGTAGAATGAGGTCTAAAGAGAAAAACACTACCCATATGCACATGAGACAAATGCACACAAAATTCACTTCATTCAATCAAACAAGAGCATACAAACGGTCTAGAACTATAGCAAAAGTGCGTAGACTATAATATGTACATGGTGGAATACTACTATTGCTATGGTGGTCTACTAGAAAAACTGCTCCGATGAAGACTCCATGATATCTGCTCCAGCTTCGTCAACAAGTCATCATCGCTATCATCTGGGTCTGAATTGGTGTCGTCGATGATGATGTAGTCTTCCGGGCCAACTTCCTGGGGTTCTTCGTCTTCATCTACTGGCATAGGGCCTCCCATAAATATTCCAATCTTCTTGATCAGGTCGCCATTCTTCTCCACCAATACTTCAATTTCCTCTTCATAACCTTTATGTGTAGCCTTGAGTTCTTCCTCCAGTTCCGTGATTCTAGTCTTAGCCTTCTTCAGATCTATCATGTCGGGGCACATCCGATTCTCCTATCGTCGAATGTGCTGGTTTAACTCCTGTATAAAAGCGGCGATTGATCTGTCCTTCCTGGTGTTGATCATCTCCCTGTGCTCATCTCGGCGCCCACAAATCTGTAGATAGTATCCTTGAGATCATTACGGTAGACTTCTCCAATGCGTCCCATGGCGATGTGAGCTGCCATGCTCTTTCCTAGACTCCAAGTTGGTGCATCAAAAGAAAACTCTATGGGCTCAGTGACTGGCATGAACGTCCTTCCTGGAACTTGAACTTGAATCATCCAGCGCTCTTCTTCAGGTGAAGTGGCATTGTAGGTTCCGGTGAAGCTTGGTACTCCTATGTTCAGGTATCTAGTGGCTTCCTTCAAGCGACGCCCAAAGGGGGTATCTTCATCTGGCTGGGTGAACTTGATCCTCGCTTCTGTTATCCTAAAAGAGTAGAAAAGATGAGGAGTCAGAAATGAGAAAAGAGTAGTGAACTAGGGCTTTTGCTTAGTGGTCGTGTCCTACAGTCAGCGTGTGCTCTGATACCATCTCTGTAGTGACCAGACCTCAAACAGTCTGATCTTTGTGCTCCGGTGTCATCCCTGGATCAGTAATGCTGACACCACACAGTACTCGGAGGATTTATAGCAGAGTAGAAATCACACACTTATTACATTGAGTGTCTCAAAAGAGAACTTATTACAGTAAATATGGCTTAAGGCCATCTAATAACGATAACAGCGGAAGGCTTGGAAGATAAGTGAGCCCATCAACTCCAACGGCATCACTGAGTATAGAACCACGACCTAAAAACTCCTTAATCATCATCTGAAAAGTCTGCAACATTAACGTTGCAGCCCAAAACGGGTCAGCACATGGAATATGCTGGCAATGTAACACATAGAGAGTAATGGAATGAAACAGCTATACTATATGCATATATGGCTGGTGGAAAGCTCTATGGTTACAGTTTTGTGTAAAGCCAATTTTTCCCTACTTCAAAGGAACAAATTTAATTACTATCATGGTGGTTGTTAAACATTGAGAATGGTTGACAGCATTCTCAATCCCAATTAAGGTAATCATCATTAAACAAAACCCACCAAAATTAATTTAGAGTAACATGTTGAGATTCACATGATAATCCAAGTACTAGATACTCAAAATGTCCATAACCGGGGACACGGCTAACCATGATTAGTTTATTACACTCTGCAAAGGTTTGCGCACTTTTCCCCACAAGACTCGATCGCCTCCATTTGGTTTCTCGCACTTCATGGTGTTTGAGAAGACGGATGACCGAGACATAGTCTTTCAAAAGCGCTAGCACCTTACGATCGGGTAGACCATACCACCTACATCCCCTACATCTGCTAGTCTACCACTGTAAGAGTTCGCACGACTTAGTCAACTATGCTAGAGCCCATAATAGCTTGTGGCTGCACACGGAAGTTTCTAGTATGAATAGTCTCATGATCCCGTTGAGCCTGGGTGGCGGTCCAAAAGAAAACAGGCAAGTCCTGGAATACCCAGGTGCCTCAATCCACCCAGATGTGTGTTTCAGTTGCCACCTTAGATAAACCATTAATTAATAAACTCACATCTAACATGGATAACACTCACCCAATCCACGTCTACTAGCATAGTATGGCATAATAAGCAAACGTAGAAGTAACTCCCAAGGGTTTGATAATAAATCAGGAAATAGGTACTACCTCAACTACTTCCCATCCCACAATTTAATTAGATCCTAATCATGCAATGTGAGTGGATTGATCTAATGCAATAAAACTGGGTAGTAAAAGAGGTATGATCAAAGTGTTACTTGCCTTGCTGATGATCCGCGAAACCTAGAGATTCGAAGTAACAGGCGGCGCACTTCGGGTATTCTATCGCAGACAAACAAACAAGCATACAATAAGTACTCCTCTAATGCATAGGTAAAACTCAAATAGAAGAGATCTAACCAAAAAGTTCAACTTAAGAACTCCGGTTTGCAGAATTAAATCGAACGAAGCAACAAAAGTCAAACGGCGAAAGAAAACAACTTCGTTCTACTAATCTGGACATAAGTCAAATTTTATAGTGGCAAAAACTTGTTTAAGTTGATTAATCGGATAGAGCGTTTCGAGACGAAACTCCAGGCGCTTGAATCGCCTGATTCCGATAAACGAGCGAAAAGTTATACTAACACGAAAATCGAATCAGGAATCGCGATCAGAAGATAACTGCGGAAATCCGAGAAAAAGAAAAATGACGAATGGATTAACGAACGAACGTTCTTTAATTAACCTAAACCGAAAATAATAATAAAAATATAAAACCAAAAAAACCGACGACAACCAATCGGTTTTTTTTAATAAAACCGGGCACGGATTTCGAGGCGGCGGCGGACCTCGGGCGACGTGCGGGCGGGCGGCGGCTGGCGGCGGCTAGGGTTAGTGTTTAGGCGCGGGTGGGCTGCGGCGGCGGCGGCTTATGGGCTGGGGGGCTCGGGGCGCGGGTATATAAAGGCTGCCCCGGGCGGTGTCCCGCTCGGGTACGGCCCGGAGTCGGTTTCGTTTTTTTTTTAAATTACGCTCGGAAGAAAAATAAAAAGAAATACTAAATGGACTCCAAAAATCCCGAAATAAATTTTCCCGTGCTTCTAAACTCAAGCCCGGCAAAGTGAACATTTATTTGGGCCCTAAATGAAATTTTGGAAAACACATATTTTTCCTAAATTCAAATAAAAATACTAAAAAACTCCGAAATGAAATCTTATTTGATTTTATTATTAAATCCTCAATATTTCTATATTTTGGGAAAGTCATTTTTCCCTCTCTCATATTTTTGTAATAGAAATAATTGATGATAAAATAAATAAAATCAAATGATCCTATTTTCAAAATTTGAGAAAACTCAAATATGAAGATAACGAAATCCCCAACTCTCTCTGTGGGTCCTTGAGTTGCTTAGGATTTTCTTGGATCAAAACCAAAAGCAAAATAAAATATGATATGCATGATGATCTAATGTATAACATTCCAAATTGAAAATTTGGGATGTTACAATGGAGCACCCTAGCTTGAGTCAATCGAGCTCTACTTTTGCTATAAAATGTTCCTTGCAGATTGTTAACATGTTTAGCGATTTTGCCGAGGATGTTGTTATTGATCCGTGCATGCTATGTTATTGTTCTTGGCATGTCTTGCTTATATGCCATGTCTTCTTGATGGATGTATGCTTAGTTTGTCATGACATGCTCTGTAGTGAGTGCATCGAGCTCGTAAACATGCCTACTTGCTAATCTGTTTTGCATGTTCCAGTTTTTCACTAAGTCTGTAACTGTTTATGTTTTTGCTATGTTCACATGCTTGTAATTGTATTTTCTGATCCCTTTTGGCTCAAGGTCACTAAGGGACTTTTGTTAAGTGCTTTGAGTAGCTTCATGCCATGCCTTCTTTGCCATGTTGAGTTCCTGTAGCATGTAGTTATCATGCTCTAAAGTGTGCTTCCTGATAATAAATTCTAGACTTGTGTTAATATCACTAAGTCTGAAACCTGTTATCTTTTGCTCTTTTGCCATGCTTGTTTGAACCTGTTAATGAGTGAATTAGCCATAGCTCAGTGTTCATCTTTTGTCAAGCATCTTGAGTGGATCCCTGCCATGTATTTTGTTGTTATGTTTGAGTGTTGTAGCATATTTATCTTGATGCATTTAGTTGGTCACTTGTTGATTATCGCAGACCGGTGCCATATTTGTTTTGCTTGTCATTTCCACACCGTGCATCTGATTCCGGTGATCTTTATATCGATTTCAACCGAAATCAACTCATCTTTCCAGTGGCACTCTTGGGTTTCCAAGTTCAGGCCAGGTTCAATCTTTCCTTTCCAAATCATGCATATGCATCACATACCGCATCCCGCATATCATACCATGTTCATGTGTGGTTTGTTTACTATGTTGTGTGCTTCTTTCCGGTGTTGCTTCTTCGGGTTGGCTCCGATATCGTCGCGATTGTGAGGACCCGTTCGACTACGTCCGTTTGTCTTCTTCATGGACTCGTTCTTCGGACTTGCGGGATTTCAGGTAATCATACCCTCGAAATCACTTCTATCTTTTGTCAGGACCCCGACTCAATGCCACATCGATCTAGCATGTAACACCTCATATCACTTTGCGGCCTCACGCACGGTATTCCCACGGGTGTCGTCTTACCTTTGCCCGGGACCGTTTGCGTCTTTTGACACACGTATATGGTAGTGTCGCTAGCATCCATATGGTAAGGAGCCCGGGCTGACATGGCTAGTCGCAAACCCAAAGTGGCACAAACTTACAGGGACAGGCATCCATGACCCAACATCGAACGTGTCGGTCATCAGCGAGTGAATCCAGGCTGTAGCACTGGGCTAGCAGGATTCCGGTGAACCGGGCTGTAGCGGGCTAACAGGACTCCGGTATTCATCGCGTGACATTTCCCCGAAGGTACAGACACAGGAACGAAGAAGGACACATGCCGGCCAGCCTAAGTGTTCCGGAGCAGTAGCAAGCTACCATGGCTCAGTGGAAACACTAGGAGACATTTCCCGGTAAGAGAGGCTACTAAGGATAAACAACTAGATAGTCAGATCCCACACATACCAAGCATTTCAACAACATACACACAATATGCTCGATATGTGCAGATACAACATGGCATCACAACATGACCCTACGACTCAAGTAATTATTCAATAGGCTCCGAGGAGCGAGATATTACAAACAGGGGTCTCATGACCCAACAATCAGAGCATACAAGTCAAAGCACAAGCGGAAGCTATCATGTCTGGGTACAGACATCTATAAATGAAAAAGGCCGAGAAGCCTGACTATCTATCAGATCCTGCCGAGGGCACAAGATCGTAGCTAAGGTAACAAGCTAAACGTCGAAGTCCACGTGGAACTACTAGTGAGACTGAAGTCTCTCTGCAAAAACATAAAATAGGCAAACGTGAGTACAAATGTACCCAGCAAGACTTACATCAGAACTATCTACATATGCATCATTATCAACAAAGGGGATGGTGGAGTTTGACTGCAGCAAGCCAGCTTTGACTCGATGGCTATCCTGAACTACGACTGCAAGTAACTCTTTTGAGGTGGCGCACACGAGTCCACATATTCACCATATCAATACACCACTATGGATCCGCTCCCGTCTCCCTACGAGAACGCCATCCATAGCACTCACGCTTATCTTGCGTATTTTAGGGTATCCACTTTCACTTGTCTATGAACTGATATAAGCAACCCAGAAGTCCTTTTCCGCGGACACGGCTATTCGAATAGATGATGTTAACCCTGCAGGGGTGTACTTCTTCATACATGTTTCCACCACTTAGCGTCTGCACACGACATGTGCTCGGCAGACTTCAAGCGAAAGCCGACGTGGGTGTAGACCACGACCTACCTAAACACTCAAGTCTCTAGTCCAGGTTTATCGCCTATTTGGGTTCCATCCATGAGGAGATCCGGCCGGAGTTTCGCTCACAGCCCCAAACGATGTGAACAGGGTTCCGTGACACCAAACGGGTGCCCGGTTTACCCGGCCACGTGCCTACCGCATCACAGCCCACCCCTACGGTCAGCGCTGTCCACGGCCTCCAGCATACTACAAACACCAGAAACTACTTGCAACTCCTGGACAGAGGACAAGGGTGATTAAGAAGTCGAGCGGGGTCATATTTCAGGGCCCAATGTATGGTAGTAGCTGAGTCATGGATCACAAACACAGAACTCAGTTCCTGAGGACGGCTGCAATGAGACAACCCACCATGTACTCCTACATGGCCTCTCACCGCTACCTTTTACCAAATCGTGTTCACACACTTAGCTCACACACAGTAGGACATGTTCACACGCCTCTGATTCACCCCCGATGAATCAGACCTGACTCAACTCTAAGCAGTAGCAGGCATGACAAACAACCATGAATGAGTAGGCACAACAGGGCTCAAACAACTCCTACTCATGCTAGTGGGTTTCATCTAATTACTGTGGAATGACAGGTCATGCAGAGGATAAAGGGGTTCAGCTACCGCAGCAAGTAACAGATGAATCGATGTTGTCCTAATGCAGTAAAAGAGAGCAGGAGCGAGAGAGTAGGATTGTATCGGAATGAACAAGGGGGTTTGCTTGCCTGGCACTTCTGAAGATAGCATTGAGTCTTCATCAGTGTCAACGATCACATCATCGATATCACGTCTATCGAGAGGGGACAATACCGGCAACACAAAAGGGAACACAATCAATGCAATGCACAATATGATGCATGATCATGACATGGCAAAATGAATGTGTTTTGGGCTAATGCAACTAGCAACAGATTAAATGAAGTTGGTTTGAATACAAAATTCAAATTCAAACTCCATATGTGATTATTCAAATGCCATTTAATTGATTTGTGCTAAACAGCAGCTATAAGTTGTTCTAACATGCATGAAAATGGTACAGATGGATTCCTTGAATTTTTCTGATAATTTTTCATATATAAATTATTTAATTTGGAGTTACGGTTAATTTTCTATGATTTTTAGAAGTTTATATAATTTTCTGGAATTTCCTGAATTATAATAAATCCAGAAAATGGTTTATTGCGTCAGCCCCACGTCACAGTGACGTCAGCAGGGTCAACTGGGCTGGCTCGGTCAAACCTGACGTGTGGGGTCCACACGTCAGTGACACAGGAGCTAATCCCGGTCAAACCCAGCGCTGACTGGGGTTTGACCAGGGGTGGGGCCCGCTGTCAGTGGCCTAGGGGGTTGGTTAGTGTGGGGGGGTTAGCCACTAATGATGCCCACGTCATCATCGCCGGACTTACGCCAGCGGCGACCAAAATGGCGGCGGCAACGCGCCGGACTTGCGCTAAAGGCGACGGAGGCGGCGGCTGAGGGCACCGGGGCGTAGCCCGGGCTCTCCCGCATCTGATGGGGTAGGTGGGAGGCTGCGGGAACGCCGGGGCTCGTCGGAACGGAGCTCGCGGCGGCGCCGGAGTTCGGGTGGTAACGGGCGCGAGGCCCTGGTGGGGTTTTGGACAAGCTGAGCTGCGCATGGGCTTCCTGTGAGCCTCACGAGCTCAAAGCCGTGCTCGGACGCGACCGAAACAAGCCATGGCCGCAACGGCAGCATGGCCGGCGGCAGCGAGCTCTGGTTGCGGTGAGACGGCGGTTACAGCATGGGGGCGAGCGAATGGAGAGAGGGGAAACACAACGGGGCTCACCGCGATGCCGAAGAGGAGGTCAGCGAGCTCGGGGAGGTCCTAGCGGCGCTGAATCGACCGGAGGCGAGCTCGGCGCTGGAGGTTGAAGACGACGGTGGTGGCAACGTTGCAGGGGCTCCCGCGGTGCGCTTCTCGGCGAGGAGGAAGAGGTGGTCGAGGCGGATCTCCCTGGGGCGTCGGTGAGGCGTGGGGAGCACGGTGGCTGTGGCAATCGGCGTTGGTGGCGGCGGCTCCGCTCGGGTCCGAGGTGCGGAGCGAGAGGGAGAGCAGGAGAAGGGGATGAGCACGGGAGGGAGTTGAGAGAGGCCTGAGGGGGTGCGTGGCATCCTTAGCCGATCCGGGGCGGGGCGGCAAGCAGGAGGTGGCTCGGGCGCGTGCGCGCGCGCTCCGGCCACGCGCCTCTGTCCTAC
>NC_041382.1:118048160-118064577 GCF_002162155.2 Triticum dicoccoides
CTAGGGATGTGACAACTCACCCCCACTAAACAAGAATCTCGTCTCGAGATTCAAGCGTAGGGTAGGGTGAAAGGGGAACGCAAACTAGCACAATCTTCACGATCCAGGTTGCACTTCAAATGAACGTTGATTTGAACACCATCTTTGTCTTGTCGTCTTGCTCTGAGAACTCCAGCTATCATGACAACGAGGGGAAAGGAAAGACCCTAAAAGAATTGTTCTTCTCGAAGGTCGAACAACTCAGGATTAACCCACGGAATGAGACATAGCAACATCTCTCGAGCTGAGAGACGAAGCACGCACCCATAGGAATGGAGTGAAGCAGATGACAAGGGTTCACTAGGTAGACAACAATTCCACACCTAAGAGGGTGGTGAACGGTTGTCAACGTAGCGAGGAGTTGAGTTGCCATGATACCACAATGATGCACCTTAGGGAAGGTGACTCGAAGATATATCCCCTTAAGTGGCAAAAAGAATTACCTTTGATTCAGAGATCATTGAAACTCTTTAAACCAGCCTAAGGTAATTCTCGAGCGATCGTTTGGAGGGGGTCGGTAGAATGGCATACTCGGACTTGGATGATGTGGATTACCTTGTTGAAGACAACGTAATGGATGAATTTGCTTACCACCGGAAATGGAAGAGACCCATGGTAGAATGCCACATTGGTGGTGCAAGCTGGGAACAGAATGCAAATGCTGGGAATGATTCTGGTAACTGGGGGAGAACCCAACAATAAAGAGTGAATCCACTGTTGAGAAGTTATAGCATAACCGAGGAAGTTGAGAGCAAACCTAGCTAGTGCCGATGGTAACACCTAACGCTTGTGCGTGCTCTCAAGAACTTGAGCATTTCCACAATCATCAAGATTCTACCAATATCCGTGTCAAGGATCCTGGCAACACAACATACCACCATGATGAACAACGATGGACGATGCAGATGCAATGGAGGATAACACTTTCTCAGATTTCACCTTAGCGAGCCAAGGAACAAAATCCGGATGATCGACCAAGAGACATTTAGCACTCCGCTTCTAATGTTCTCCTTGATGTGCTAGTGTAACCCACTCATAGATACGGTTTGATAACTAGAACATCAAGTAAAAGGTCAGACTTCGGGAGCAATAGAATCCATAAGGAACAGTTACGGAGGTAAATCCTACGAAGTCCTCATGGGGAGGTGGCCAACTTCTTCAATCAAGATATTATAATAACAGGTCTTCCGGTTGGGTGTGTTGGCCACGACATCCACTTTACCGGTTATTGCGCGACCAATATTATAATTCTTGGGAAATATTCCAACCATCATATCTGCCTGCGATTCAGATCTGGTTGGTGTCAGGATATTCCAGACTCATCGAGTCTAGGAAGAAAAAAATGAAGGTTTGCAACACAAATCGACGAGATGACGTTGCGGGATTCTCGGGAGATGAACTACGATAGCAAGCTCCAAAACATGAGCTGGTTCTGCTACAAACATGTGAACACGTTGTCCTAGACAAAACATTATCACATGGTAGTCTTACAACAAAACACTACCGAGTTCAGGTGGGGAACCACAATCGAGGATATTGAAGTCCTTGCATAAGGCATGCTCTTAAGAAGGAACTTCTTCTCCTTGAACAAATCAATCAGTGGCTTGGTGTGCTCGGAACACATATGGAATGAAGGTTGCAAGTCTCCAAACCATAGAATACTTCGCACATATGCATGACTGACTTGGGATGATCCCAGAGGAAGCAAAACTAACTTTCTCAAATTCACGGTGGCAACTTTCACCAAATGCACGTGTATAAGAGGAAGTCACTCCTTTCATCAAACAAATACTTCATGAGCTAGCATGAAGAAAATGCTTCAAAAGTTTCCAACACTAACTTATTGTTCAACAAAATCATGGAGGAGATAAGGATGTTGTCAATGGGCTCAACAACAATTCATCTGGGTTTCCTTTTAAAAGGAATTCCATAGTTAAGTGAACAAGTGATAGCATTGGTCAGACCCAAAAGATATAATGGTGTATGCTCGAGGGATCAACCATGAGTAAGACAACATTACGAATATCGTTGGTTCTGGTCTGATTGGATGATAGCCCATACTCAATCAAAGGATTGATAAGACAATAGGTCCAGCAACTGATCACAGGGACCAATCGATGAAGATATCATCTTTCTTCAACACACACTACACAAGATTATCCCTTTGGAACGAACTAAGTCAGGCAAGCTTTTATCCTCCAACTCTCCAAGTTGTTGTTTAGCTTATCCAACTAGCTCAGGGTATCCAACACGGATTCTTGGAGAAGGGGTGGTTTACAGGAATAAACCAACTTGATCACGAACTCAACATAGCGGTCAGGTGACGACCTGGTGATACTTCCGAGAAGATATTCAGAAAATCATGAACCACCGGTATGTTACTAAGCTCGAGAAGCTCGAGAACAATCTCGCTTTTGAGGGCAAGACGATATGATCAAATGAGTGAGGACTTGACAAGATCCTAACTCATCAATCGAAGGGTGCACCGAAATAAGGACTAGGTAGCACGATCAGTCTTAGAAGGATGATTCAAAATCCAACATGCTAAGAATGAAATTATCGTCCATTTACTACCAAGCAACAGAGTTGCTAGCAATATTGATTTCACACGCCATGATTCATTTGTCGGCATCCCGGTTACAATAACACAGGAACCGAGGAATGAACAGTGATGGCAAGAAGTATCACTGTACCAAGAGTTCATAGGATGGTGTGCAATTCCTATAACAATCTCGATATAAAATATGTAATACTCCAAGGTAGAGCAGAACAAAAGCTGGATTAGCAATTTGATCTGCGGAGCACAACTTCTTTGACCCAATCCTGGATATGGATGAGGTACTGGAGTTTGTTTCTCCAAGTCATTCAGGATAGAATGGCTTGACGGACCACAAGAGTAATAAGCATTGACAACACGAATGCACAATTACTCCTGACTATCAATTGATAGACGAGGGTCAGAATGCAACTAAAGAGGGACAACTCAAAGGAACATACAATTTTCTGAGTTGTGGATGCATGGTTTAGCATGTCGAACGAATTCCACATAATTCTTCCGGATAACCCATGCAGAAAGGTAGAACTGGCAAAGTCACAATGTAGAATCGAGAACCCATCGAGAGCACTCTGATTGTGATCTTTCGATCAGCGAGGAACATCTGCCATAAGCGGTTCATAGTATTTGGAAGAAAGGAATACCACGAACATCGAGGACTAATGCAAAGGTTACTAATATCCTAAAGGCACTAGCAATTACTATCCACATGAAGTAGGTAGAGTGAATCTCGGGTTCAGAACCCAGGAGTAGAATACCTACTACTAAGTAGCATCACGGGATGCTTCCGAGAATAAAGGCTAGAATCTTCACACTAGGACACAAATCATGGCTAGACCACTAGATGATCCCCTAAGCACTTAGGGTCATAATAATAATTCCAACATATATGTCGAGGCAATAATTACCTCAACACACCGATTAGTGTGGTTAATCTGGCCCATGGGAACATCGGAAACAGAAGGAAGGGATTTGCAAATGCATCGGACTATTTAGAAACCTGGGATGACTCGGACAGCATAACGGCTATAATTGCTCAAAAAGATTTGAGACAATCACAAAAATGGTGGCATAACCACTCAGAAGCACAATATCAAGGTTCCGAGATCAACAATTAACATACGGAAGTAGTAGGAACTGAACTGAGACTTAAATCCAACAATCTTATAAGTCTACTGATTAGTAACACGTGATCCTAATAGAAAGAAGAGATAGCCTAGTTCTTAATCCCCGCAGGAAAGATAAGATAACTCAGATCAGAAAGGCATGAGGTATAAGGAGTAAAAAGAGCCTTACGTTCCATCCCACAATCAATTCCCTTATATAACTAAAGAATTTTCTAGACTCAACTTCGACCAGTTTGGCTTCGTAATCCTATAGGCAGTCAAGCTCTGATACCAACGCTGTCAGGACCCCGACTCAATGCCACATCGATCTAGCATGTAACACCTCATATCACTTTGCGGCCTCACGCACGGTATTCCCACGGGTGTCGTCTTACCTTTGCCCGGGACCGTTTGCGTCTTTTGGCACACGTATATGGTAGTGTCGCTAGCATCCATATGGTAAGGAGCCCGGGCTGACATGGCTAGTCGCAAACCCAAAGTGGCACAAACTTACAGGGACAGGCATCCATGACCCAACATCGAACGTGTCGGTCATCAGCGAGTGAATCCAGGCTGTAGCACTGGGCTAGCAGGATTCCGGTGAACCGGGCTGTAGCGGACTAACAGGACTCCGGTATTCATCGCGTGACATTTCCCCGAAGGGACAGACACAGGAACGAAGAAGGACACATGCCGGCCAGCCTAAGTGTTCCGGAGCAGTAGCAAGCTACCATGGCTCAGTGGAAACACTAGGAGACATTTCCCGGTAAGAGAGGCTACTAAGGATAAACAACTAGATAGTCAGATCCCACACATACCAAGCATTTCAACAACATACACACAATATGCTCGATATGTGCAGATACAACATGGCATCACAACATGACTCTACGACTCAAGTAATTATTCAATAGGCTCCGAGGAGCGAGATATTACAAACAGGGGTCTCATGACCCAACAATCAGAGCATACAAGTCAAAGCACAAGCGGAAGCTATCATGTCTGGGTACAGACATCTATAAATGAAAAAGGCCGAGAAGCCTGACTATCTATCAGATCCTGCCGAGGGCACAAGATCGTAGCTGAGGTAACAAGCTAAACGTCGAAGTCCACGTGGAACTACTAGTGAGACTGAAGTCTCTCTGCAAAAACATAAAATAGGCAAACGTGAGTACAAATGTACCCAGCAAGACTTACATCAGAACTATCTACATATGCATCATTATCAACAAAGGGGATGGTGGAGTTTGACTGCAGCAAGCTAGCTTTGACTCGGTGGCTATCCTGAACTACGACTGCAAGTAACTCTTTTGAGGTGGCGCACACGAGTCCACATATTCACCATATCAATACACCACTATGGATCCGCTCCCGTCTCCCTACGAGAACGCCATCCATAGCACTCACGCTTATCTTGCGTATTTTAGGGTATCCACTTTCACTTGTCTATGAACTGATATAAGCAACCCAGAAGTCCTTTTCCGCGGACACGGCTATTCGAATAGATGATGTTAACCCTGCAGGGGTGTACTTCTTCATACATGTTTCCACCACTTAGCGTCTGCACACGACATGTGCTCGGCAGACTTCAAGCGAAAGCCGACGTGGGTGTAGACCACGACCTACCTAAACACTCAAGTCTCTAGTCCAGGTTTATCGCCTATTCGGGTTCCATCCATGAGGAGATCCGGCCGGAGTTTCGCTCACAGCCCCAAACGATGTGAACAGGGTTCCGTGACACCAAACGAGCGCCCGGTATACCCGGCCACGTGCCTACCGCATCACAGCCCACCCCTACGGTCAGCGCTATCCACGGCCTCCAGCAAGCTACAAACACCAGAAACTACTTGCAACTCCTGGACAGAGGACTAGGGTGAATAAGAAGTCGAGCGGGGTCATATTTCAGGGCCCAATGTATGGTAGTAGCTGAATCATGGATCACAAACACAGAACTCAGTTCCTGAGGACGGCTGCAATGAGACAACCCACCATGTACTCCTACATGGCCTCTCACCGCTACCTTTACCAAATCGTGTTCACACACTTAGCTCACACACAGTAGGACATGTTCACACGCCTCTGATTCATCCCCGATGAATCAGACCTGACTCAACTCTAAGCAGTAGCAGGCATGACAAACAAGCATGAATGAGTAGGCACAACAGGGCTCAAACAATTCCTACTCATACTAGTGGGTTTCATCTATTTACTGTGGAATGACAGGTCATGCAAAGGATAAAGGGGTTCAGCTACCGCAGCAAGTAACAGATGAATCGTTGTTGTCCTAATGCAGTAAAAGACAGCAGGAGCGAGAGAGTAGGATTGTATCGGAATGAACAAGGGGGTTTTGCTTGCCTGGCACTTCTGAAGATAGCATTGAGTCTTCATCAGTGTCAACGATCACATCATCGATATCACGTCTATCGAGAGGGGACAATACCGGCAACACAAAAGGGAACAAAATCAATGCAATGCACAATATGATGCATGATCATGACATGGCAAAATGAATGTGTTTTGGGCTAATGCAACTAGCAACAGATTAAATGAAGTTGGTTTGAATACAAAATTCAAATTCAAACTCCATATGTGATTATTCAAATGCCATTTAATTGATTTGTGCTAAACAGCAGCTATAAGTTGTTCTAACATGCATGAAAATGGTACAGATGGATTCCTTGAATTTTTCTGATAATTTTTCATATATAAATTATTTAATTTGGAGTTACGGTTAATTTTCTATGATTTTTAGAAGTTTATATAATTTTCTAGAATTTCCTGAATTATAATAAATCCAGAAAATGGTTTATTGCGTCAGCCCCACGTCACAGTGACGTCAGCAGGGTCAACTGGGCTGGCTCGGTCAAACCTGACGTGTGGGGTCCACACGTCAGTGACACAGGAGCTAATCCCGGTCAAACCCAGCGCTGACTGGGGTTTGACCAGGGGTGGGGCCCGCTGTCAGTGGCCTAGGGGGTTGGTTAGTGTGGGGGGGTTAGCCGCTAATGATGCCCACGTCATCATCGCCGGACTTACGCCGGCGGCGACCAAAATGGCGGCGGCAACGCGCCGGACTTGCGCTAAAGGCGACGGAGGCGGCGGCTGAGGGCACCGGGGCGTAGCCCGGGCTCTCCCGCATCTGATGGGGTAGGTGGGAGGCTGCGGGAACGCCGGGGCTCGTCGGAACGGAGCTTGCGGCGGCGCCGGAGTTCGGGTGGTAACGGGCGCGAGGCCCTGGTGGGGTTTTGGACAAGCTGAGCTGCGCATGGGCTTCCTGTGAGCCTCACGAGCTCAAAGCCGTGCTCGGACGCGACCGAAACAAGCCATGGCCACGACGGCAGCATGGCCGGCGGCAGCGAGCTCCGGTTGCGGTGAGACGGCGGTTACAGCATGGGGGCGAGCGAATGGAGAGAGGGGAAACACAACGGGGCTCACCGCGATGCCGAAGAGGAGGTCAGCGAGCTCGGGGAGGTCCTAGCGGTGCTGAATCGACCGGAGGCGAGCTCGGGGAGGTCCTAGCGGTGCTGAATCGACCGGAGGCGAGCTCGGCGCTGGAGGTTGAAGACGACGGCGGTGGCGACGTTGCAGGGGCTCCCGCGGTGCGCTTCTCGGCGAGGAGGAAGAGGTGGTCGAGGCGGATCTCCCTGGGGCGTCGGTGAGGCGTGGGGAGCACGGTGGCTGTGGCAATCGGCGTCGGTGGCGGCGGCTCCGCTCGGGTCCGAGGTGCGGAGCGAGAGGGAGAGCAGGAGAAGGGGATGAGCACGGGAGGGAGTTGAGAGAGGCCTGAGGGGGTGCGTGGCATCCTTAGCCGATCCGGGGCGGGGCGGCAAGCAGGAGGTGGCTCGGGCGCGTGCGCGCGCGCTCCGGCCACGCGCCTCTGTCCTACTGTCCCGAGGAGGAAGACGACAGGGAGGGCGCTGGTGGGCTGGGCCGGCCAGGGGGGGGGGAAGCTGGGCCGGCTGGTGGGCTGCACGGGTGAGGCCAGGTAGGCTTTACTCCTTTTATTTTTTTTCTCTCTGTTTTGTTTTAACTCTGTTTTCTATTTTGCAGGTTTGTTTTGAATTTGGTTTTGAAACCAATTCAATTTATTTTGCTTCTGACAATATTTTTAGGAGCTAAAAGAATTAAAACAATGCTCCATAAGAATATTTCAGAATTATTGGACCTATATTTATTTAACAGAAGATATAAGTCCAATTCAAATAGCTATGATTTAAATTCAAAGTCCCAAAAATAATTCCTTAAAAATGTTCAATATTTTGGTTGGGACCAGAACCCTTACCAAAAATTATCAAACATTTAAGAAGAGCCTTTTGGAGCAATGAATAAGATTTCTAGGGTTTCTTGCCCCTCTTTTATTTAGGGTTTTGAGGCTTCCAATATTCCTCAATTCAAGTTTCAAAAATATAGACATGATGCACACATGAAGCTAACCTAGAGCAATGCCTGAAGCTAGGGATGTGACATCTTTGCATGCTAGATGCTCGCTCTTTTGCTATGCCTATGCTACGATGCCTACCACTTGCTATTCATGCCTCCCAAATTGCCATGTCAAACCTCCAACCCACCTTGTCCTAGCAAACCGTTGTTTGGCTATGTTACCGCTTTGCTCAGCCCCTCCTATAGCGTTGTTAGTTGCAGGTGAAGATGAAGTTTGTTCCTTGTTGGAACATGGAGATGCTGTTCCTTGTTGGAACATGATATTTGTTGGGATATCACAATATATCTTATTTTAATTAATGCATCTATATACTTGGTAAGGGTGGAAGGCTCGGCCTTATGCCTGGTGTTTTGTTCCACTCTTGCCGCCCTAGTTTCCGTCATATCGGTGTTATGTTCCCAGATTTTGCGTTCCTTACGCGGTTGGGTTATAATGGGAACCCCTTGACAGTTCGCCTTGAATAAAACTCATCCAGCAATGCCCAACATTGGTTTTACCATTCACCACCTAGCCTTTTATTTCCCTTGGGTTCTGCAGACTCAAAGGTCATCTTTATTTTAAACCCCCGGCCAGTGCTCCTCTGAGTGTTGGTCCAACCCAGAGCACCGTGCAGGGCCATCCCTTGGAAACTTGGGTTACGTTGGCTCCCGTACGCTTAGCTTATCCGATGTGCCCTGAGAACGAGATATGTGCAGCTCCTATCCGGATTTGTCGGCACAGCGGGTTGTCTTGCTGGACTTGTTTTACCATTGTCGAGGATGTCTTGTAACCTGGATGCCGAGTCTGATTGGATTGTCTTGGGAGAAGGAATATCCTTCATTGACCGTGAGAGCTTGTGATGGGCTAAGTTGGGACACCCCTGCAGGGATTTGAACTTTCGAAAGTCGTGCCTGCGGTTATGGGCAGATGGGAATTTGTTAATGTCCGGTTGTAGAAAACCTAAAGTTGATCTTAATTAAAATACATCAACCGCGTGTGTTACCGTGACGGTCTCTTCTCGGCGGAGTCCGAGAAGTTAACACGGTGTTGGAGTAATGCTTGGCGTAGGTTGTTCTAGGATCACTTCTTGATCATAGTTGTTCGACCGTGCTTTTGCCTTTCTCTTCTCGCTCTCTTTTGCGTATATGTTAGCCACCATATATGCTAGTCGCTTGCTGCAGCTCCACCTCATACCTTTTACCCTACCTATAAGCTTAAATAGTCATGATCGCGAGGGTGTGAGATTGCTGAGTCCCCGTGACTCACAGATACTTCCAAAACCAGTTTGCAGGTGCCGATGTTACCGAGCAGGTGATGCAACCAAGCTCAAGGAGGAGCTCGATGAAGATCTTGTCCTTTGTATTGTTTCGTTCTAGTTAATCAGTAGTGGTACCCAGTTGGGGTCGATCGGGGACCTTGTCACATTTGGGGTTGTTCTTTATTCTGGTTCCGTAGTCGGACCTTGATTGTATTTGGATGTTGTAATGTTTTATTCATGTATTTGTGTGACGTGGCGAGTGTAAGCCAACTATGTATCGCTTTCCTTTATCTATTTACATGGGTTGTTGTGAAGATTACCTCACTTGCGACATTGCTTTCAATGCGGTTATGCCTCTAAGACGTGCTTCGACACGTAGGAGATATAGCCGCATCGAGGGTGTTACACTCACCAAGGTCCTTCATTGAAAACTTGCTATTCAATGACTCCTTGACCGAGTTCAGCATCAAAATATCATTTCCGATCAGTAGTATGTCATCGACATACAAGATTAAAAACACTATCGAGCTCCCACTTAACTTCTTGTATAAACAAGAGTCCTCTTCGCTTTTGATGAAGCCAAAACCAGTGACGACCTCATCAAAACAAATGTTCCAGCTCTAAGATGCTTGCCTCAACCAATAAATGGATCTCTTGAGCTTGCATACCTTACTTGTGCTAGTCGAATCGACAAAACCCTCGGGCTGTATCATATACACATCCTCAGTTAAATTTCCGTGAAGGAAAGCCGTCTTGACATCCATCTGCCATATCTCGTAATCGAAATATGCAGCTATAGCTAGTACGATCCTCACCGACTTCAGCATCGCTATCGGCGAGTAAGTCTTGTTGTAGTCAATTCCTTGAACTTGTCCATAACCCTTAGTGACAAGCCGAGCTTTGTGGATCTGAACATTTCCATCCACATCGGTTTTCTTCTTAAAGACACATTTGCAACCAATGGCCGTTACGCCAGGCGGCGCATCAACCAAGTCCCAAACTTGATTCTCATCCATGGACTTTAACTTGGATCTCATGGCCTCCACCATGCCTCGGAATCTGGGCTCACCATTGCTTCCGCATATGTGGTCGGCTCGTCGCTTTCTAGCAACAATACATCACGCACTCTGCGCAGTCTTTCCGACCTCCGTGGTTCCGGTGCCGCTTCCACTAGGGGTTCCCTGACTGACTCCGGTATGATCTCATCACCAGCTGAGCCGTCCCCGAGTGGTCCTTGAATTTCTTCGAGTCGGACCGTCCTCCCACTGGCCTCCCGATAGAGAAACTCTCTCAAGGAAAACCCCGTTCCGAGCAACAAACACTTTGTTCTCTTCCCGGTTGTAGAAGTTATATCCCAAGGTTTCCCTCGGATATCCCACGAATATGCATTTATCCGACTTGGGTGTAAGCTTGTCTGACATAAGTTTCTTGACAAATGCTTCACAACCCCAAATTTTTAGAAAAGACAAACTGGGACTCTTCCCGGTCCACATCTCATGTGGTGTCTTATCTACGGATTTTGATGGTACCCTGTTAAGTGTGAAAGCTGCAGTTTCTAGAGCGTATCCCCAGAATGACAAGGGTAAATCCGACTTGCTCATCATAGATCGAACCATGTCCAACAAGGTGCGATTCCTCCGTTCTGATACACCATTTCTCTGAGGCGTACCCGAAGGTGTGAGCTGAGGTACTATACCTCTGCTTTTCAGATGATCATCAAACTCCTGGCTCATGTACTCACCTCCACGATCAGATCGTAGAAGTTTTATAGTTTTGCCGAGCTGATTCTCAACCTCGTTTGGAAACTGTTTGAACTTTTCAAAAGTCTCTGACTTGTGCCTCATCAAATAGATATATCCGTATCTACTCAAGTCATCGGTAAAAGTCACGAAGTACTGATAGCCACCTCTAGCAGTTGTGCTCATTGGTCCACACACATCACTGTGTATCAGTTCCAACAGCTCAAATGCCCTCTTGCAACTCTTTGCGAAAGGAGACTTAGTCATCTTGCCGAGCAAGCATGTTTCGCATGTCTCGAACGACCCAAACTCGATCGAAGTTAGGAGTCCATCATCATGGAGCTTCTTCATGCGTTTCAGACTAATGTGTCCAAGCCGGCAATGCCAGAAGTATGTTGAATTTATCTCATTGGGCTTATGCCTCTTGACATTCACGTTATAGACCGGTTCATGTTCTAGATTCAATATAAATAACCCATCAACAATGGGTGCAAAGCTGTGGAACATACCATTCAAATAAATTGAACAACCATTGTCCTTTAAATTGAATTCATAACCCTGACTCATCAAGCATGAGGCAGAAATAATGTTCCGACTAAGTGCAGGAATGTAATAACAATTATTCAATTCCAAAATAAATCCAGAAGGAAGCTGGAGCTGCATCGTGCCGACCTCCAACGCATCAACTCTTGCTTTGTTGCCGACCCTGATGTCAATCTCCCCTTGTGCCACACGCCTAGTTCTTACCAGCCCCTGCACCGAGTTGCAAATATGAACAACCGATCCAGTATCAAATACCCAAGAGCTACTAGGTATGTCAGCAAGGTAAACGTCTATAACATATGCAACAAGTGTACCTTTGCCTGAAGCAGCATTCCCAGCCTTCTTTCCATGCTCTGCAAGCCACTTGCTACAGTTCCTTTTCCAGTGACCAGTTTCCTTGCAATGATAGCAAATGGTCTTTGATTCCGGTCCAGACTTTGGCGCAGCGGCGGAGGTTACCATCTCCGTGCCCTTTGCCTTAGCCTTCTTCTTAGACCAACTCTTCTTGAACTTAGCCGATTTCTGCACCATCAACACTTGATGCGTGCCTTTCTTAATATCCTGCTCTGCCACTTTGAGCATCCCATGCAATTCAGTGAGCTTCTTATCCATGCCATGCATATGATAGTTCGAGATGAACGTCCCATAGCTGGGCGGAAGAGAACCCAGAACTGCATCAGTAGCCAGCTCATCCAAGAGCGGGAAGCCCAACCGATCCAAAGCTTGCACATATCCGTTCATCTTGATCACATGCGGGCTCAGTGGATCACCTTCCTTCAGCTTACAATCCATCAAGGATCGCCAGACATTGAACCTTTCGGTCCTAGCCTGCACCTGAAACATGCTCTTGAGACTCTCGATCATATCGAAAGCCCCAACGTCTTTGAAATGCTGCTTCAAATCGGGATCCATACAAGCCAGCATGAGGCAGCTGATCTCGTTTGATTCATCAATGAGTTTCTGGTAGGCATTCTTGGTTGTGGTACTAGCATTATCGGCAGGTTCCTCTGGAAGCGGATCCTCTAGAACATGTTCCTTTTTATCATGCTTGAGAAAAATTCTCAAATTTCTATACCAGGTAGTAAAGTTTGTTCCATTCAGTTTATCCTTTTCCAGAATTGATTTCAATGCAAAGTTGGGTAGAGCAGGTGGTGCCATTGATCTACAACAGAAAAATATGCAATCACTAAGCAATGTGTTTATGTAGAGTAACTCGAGCCTTAAACAGAATACTCCCACTGAAGTCAGCATCCCTCCGCAAACTCTCAGTGATTCAGGATCCGACTAGCACATGCGACTAGTGAGCTTTAGCATCACTGCTAGACAACATGTCTATCCGGTAAGCAACTCCTTGCTAATCGTATCTCCATACGACTCCTGCCGGTCGGGTAGGTATCTCATACCCCGACCCCCAACCTTCTTTGCCACAAGGCCCAAAACCGTTTTGATAGCCTTGTCAAGCTAACCTGATGCAGTGCATGTCCATGTCCGACACGAACCCTTCAGTTCAAGGACACCTAGCAGCACCCCAATTTTATAAGCCCACTACTAGACGTACTTGACGTGCGAAGGTGCAACATCGGGGATGGCAATTCGCTTGATATTCATGAGGGATCTTTCTACCATTCTAACATGCATAGAAAACAAGGAAGCATAGCAATCACAAATAAACACATATTGTGAAATAGTATGGCTCCTTCATGGATGTTCTTCCAGGTTGGCTCCGACTCCGATGACCATCTAGGAACTCCATCTTGTTTGTAACGTCGGGACGCCAAGCCACCAACCTGATCTCTATTATCCAACTACTACAACTAGTAATGAATTTTACATAGAGTCACAAGTCGACACGCAGGTCGTTATACAATATAATGACATCACTTTGGCTCCTGCCGGCTGACAAACATGACACGCAGGCCATGTATAATTTACACACATGCATCACATACACATGAGCCATACTATTCGCATCAAACCCTATAAAATAAAGTTATGCATAGAATTGCATTCTACCGGTTTGAGTGATCGTGTACGAAATACAAGGCGCTACGCACACGGTGGTCCCGCTAGCCGGTTAGCGGGCGGGGTTCGAAGGGGCAGCGCCCCTCACGGGTGCGGGCAGCGCCCGAAGTTTTCGGAAATCACAGATCACATCTGAACTCCGATCACGCCGAATTCTCTGATCCGACCGATCTCATCGATCATCGCGAATCTGATTCGGATTTACGTTTCACTGTTAACCCCGATGGAGGATAACCGACCGGTAGGGCTAGATCATGTCACGACCTCATCGATCCCAATCAACAGAAAACATAGCCACATCAGTCCCCATGTGTAGTTGATCACATCAACCGTGCACATAGTCGATCTTATCAAGGACAACAGATCTCATCTATCGCCTCCACATATCTAATATGCATACGATCTTAATCCAAATCCTATAGCAGAGGCTCTGATACCACTGTTGGGATCTACGGTAGGGTGCGTCGACTGCAAATTAAAATTTCCTATGCGCAGAACAACCAAGAACATGCTACGGGAGATGGATCACAGTTCGTTACCACTAGACGCACAGTGCCGTGCAGCGGAAGAAGAGTTGGGGCAGCGCATCTGCGTGGATCGTCTCCTCCTCGTCCGATCTCCCTCGTACAATCCGGTGGTCGGTTCCCACGTACAGGTTCACCGGAGCGGCGCAAGTGCACCGCCTCTAATGGTATCCGCGCGTGCAGGAGGAACGTCGTGCGGTGGACTGCTAGTTCTGATCACACAACCGGCGGCGAGTGGAGGTGTCTATTCGCAACACATGCAAACCCTAGTGACAGCACCGAAGCGATCAGCCGCGTGAGTGTGCGGCACCTCCACTATATATAGGCGTTCGTCGCGGGCTCAACACTTGGGCCTCGCACGGACCCTAAAGCCCATCAGTCTACTCGGCCACAATCCGAATACAGTTCGGATCACATCTGACCAGTGTCCTCGGATCCAACCTCGTAGGTTCCTTCCCTTCAGCGTGCGACCCCTTAGGTTCAAGTCGGCTTGGTCGCAGTTCGGATAACCTCCGAACTTCATGGTTGGTAGCTGCCTCTAGCAAGTCATGCCGAACACCAAGCAGACAATGAAGCTGGTTAGCGAACCAGTACATCACACTTCCATTCCTTTTGCCACACGATATATGTTGTCGAGCTCAAGGCGAGTCTGTCATCCTTGTGCTAGCCCGACCTCTTTCTCGTTCCAGTGATGCTGACCACAAACCGGATTATCTCATAATCCTTATCGCATGGCCATGCTTATCCTGGTCGGATCACATGAGGGGCCCAGAGTATATCTCTACAAATCCCATCTTGCTCGACGATGTCTCGCAGCATGGTTCTGGACAAACCCGAAACCTACCATTATAACTACCCAGTAACGGAGTAGCGTTTGGTCGGCCCAAAGCAAGTTTGTCACCATCCCAAGTACATGCATCAGCTCAGGTCTTAGGACATAGAACATATGTTGTACTAAAGACTCACAGATGACATATCACTGCGTCTCATAGTTGGGTCTGTCCGACTTGGACCTTATCTCGACTCGGATCCGACTACGTCGAATCCGACCAGATCCTTCCAAGTCCATATTATCCGGTTAGCATACAATGTTCCATGTCTAGTGAGACCAAGCCATCGACCGTGTCATATGCTAGTCTAGTTGGCTGCGTGTCCACACAGCCCTTTCGACTAGGGACCTTTTAGGACGGTCATCATACAATGCATAGTCCGACAAACAAGTCACATACTTGCTAATACACATCATTGATAATGTCCAAGGACTATCTTTATTCATAAACACATAGGAAATATCATCATACATGATTGCCTCTAGGGCATATCTCCAACAATCGTATGAAGACCATGGATTGTGAAGACATAGTTGCTTCGTAGTTTCCTTTTCTTCTTTGTTGAGTCATAGTAACCACTGTACTATTAAGTGGGGTCCAAGTGAACAAAGTCAGAGTGACTGAAGTGATGCTCAAACAAATCCTATGTCTTTGAGCGAAGACAATGAGAGCAAATCTTATCCAGAGCTGGATAAGTCAGCTTTACTTATAGCCCAAGTCAAGCTGTCGTGTGTGTTTGAAATCTGACCATTGGACACATGTCAGTTCCTTGGTGACCCAGGTCATTTCGGACAAATCAGGTCGGGTTACCTCCTGGCTATAAATAGCCCACCCCTACACCATAAATTGGTGGCTGCTCAGAGTTAGTGCACGGCTTTTGTCATTTGAGAGCAACCCACCTCCGAAGCCTTTGAGAGAGAAATCCTTGAGAGGACAAAGCCCTAAACACCCAGAGCCATGTCAAACCTCTAACCCACCTTGTCCTAGCAAACCGTTGATTGGCTATGTTACCGCTTTTCTCAGCCCTTCTTATAGCGTTGCTAGTTGCAGGTAAAGATTGGAGGCCGTTCCTTGTTGGAACATTTATTTACTTGTTGGGATATCATTATATTGCCATGTTATCTTAATGCATCTATATACTTGGTAAAGGATGGAAGGCTCGGCCTCTCGCCTAGTGTTTTGTTCCACTCTTGCCGCCCTAGTTTCCGTCATATCGGTGTTATGTTCCCGGATTTTGCGTTCCTTACGCGGTTGGGTTATAATGGGAACCCCTTGATAGTTCGCCTTGATTAAAGCTTTTCCAGCAATGCCCAACATTGGTTTTACCATTCGCCACCTAGCCCTAATCTTTCCCTTGGGTTCTACAGACTCAAGGGTCATCT
>NC_041382.1:118064971-118072149 GCF_002162155.2 Triticum dicoccoides
CCCCCGGGCCAGTGCTCCTCTGAGTGTTGGTCCAACCGAGCGATGTCCGGGGCTACCAGGGGCAACTCTGGGCTGGCCTACCCGACGTCTTGCTCATCTGAGTGTGCCCCGAGAAAGAGATATGTGCAGCTCCTATCGGGATTTGTCGGCGCATTCGGGCGGTGTTGCTGGTCTTGTTTTAACCTGTCGAAGTGTCTTGAGTTACCGAGATACCGAGTCTGATCGAAACATCTTGGGAGGAGGTCTATTCCTTCGTTGACCATGAGAGCTTGTCATGGGCTAAGTTGGGACTCCCCTGCAGGGATTGAACTTTTGAAAGCCGTGCCCGCGGTTATGGGCAGATGGGAATTTGTTAATGTCCGGTTGTAGATAACTTGAACCTTAATTAATTAAAATGAATCAACTGAGTGTGTTACCGTGATGGCCTCTTCTCAGCGGAGTCCGGGAAGTGGTCACGGTGTTGGAGTAATGTTTGCGCAGGTTGTTCTTCTAGATTCTCGCTCACGCTTTGCCTCCTCTTCTCACTCTCTTCTGCGAATAAGTTAGCCACCATACTTGCTAGTCGCTTGCTGCAGCTCCACTCATATATTTGCCTTACCCTTCCTACAAGCTTAAATAGTCTTGATCGCGAGGGTGCGAGATTGCTGAGTCTCTGTGGCTCACAGATACTATAACTCCAGATGCAAGTCCAGGTGATTCCGCTCCAGGTGATGAGTATGAGCTCAAGTGGGAGTTCGATGAAGACTCTTAGCGATACTATGTTTCCTTTCTCGGTGATCAGTAGTGGTGCCCAGTTGGGGGTGATTGGGACCATTGTCGCATGTTGGGTTCTCTTCCATTTTGGCACCGTAGTCGGGCCATGAGTATTTTGGATGATGTAATGTTATTTATGTTCTTGATTGACGTGGCGAGTGTAAGCCAACTATGTTATCTCCCCTTTATTATTCATATTACATGGGATATTGTGAAGATTGCCTAACTTGCGACATATGCCTTCAATGCGATTATGTCTCTAAGTCGTGCCTTGACACGTGGGAGCTATAGTCGCATCGAGGGTGTTACAAGTTGGTAATCAGAGCCTTCCCCGACCTTAGGAACCCCATTGCTTGATCGTTTTTAGCAGCCGAGTTGTGTCTAGAAAAATGTTTTGAGTCATTTAGGAATTATATATCGGAGAGCTTAGGAATTCTTTTTACTTCCCAGTCTCCTCATCGCTCTGGTAAGGCATCCTGACGTAGAGTTTTGACTCTTCTCTTCTCAAATTTCACTAAAAAAAATTAGGATCACGCGAGTATCTTAGAATCGTTCCGATGGCTTATGATGAGAACATTGACTTGGTGCCTCCTATCAGGGGTTTAGTGGAAGTGTCCCAGGGAGTTGAGCTCTGAGGTGCTGTCATCATAATTTTATCGTTGCAATTCTGGAATACTTGAGATATGTTCGCCGACATCGAAAATCTCTTTTATGCAGTTCGTTGGTGAGATAACCTCGACGCCACCCAGTACTGGGGCGGGAGTTCGGGAGTATCACCATAACTTGTATAACGGATGCTTTTCGAAGGTTGAGGTAGATGGTTTCCGAAGTTTTCTTGGTTATGTGTTGAAGGATGGATACAGCTGGATGTAGGATTTGCTAGTTTGGGTGAGATATTATGCTTCCCCTGTATCCCCAACACCTGATTGCATAACCGGAAAGGTTCGGGAATTTCATAGGTGGGAATTCTAGTAGCTCTAGTTCTTCTTCCACGGATATTGGTTTGAGATTGGAATTTCTTACCGACTATTCGTTCTTGATCCGTACCTTGTTGATTTATTTTCTCTACCTTAATTCTACGTGGCTTCTCAATTTATGGATATGTGACCATTTCAAGAGGAATGCATTCATTCATTTTGTTCGGATGTGAAGACTATATGTTGCAATTTTCATTCCGTTGGATTCAGCTTCAATATTTATCTGTCAATGTGCTAATGGTGGTCAACCTCTTCAGGATGGCTCCTCCAACACGCACGACTCCGAATCCTGATCTGCCACCACCTCCACCTCCTCCAGAGGCATGGCAAGCTGTGATGGCCGCAACCAATGCAAACACTCAGCTGATCATGCAAATTCTCCAAGAGCGCAATCAAGGTAGTCAAGGGAATCAAGGCAGCAATCAGAGTCACTTTGCTACACTCAACCAGTTCCTTGCTAACGGGCCAAAGACTTTCAGCAATTGTATTGAGGCAACCGATGCTGACGATTGGCTTGTGGATCTATGTAAGCATTTCGAGTGCAGCAACGTCAGGCCAGAGGACTTTGTGAAGTTCGCTTCCTTCCAACTGAAAGATCAAGCTGCAGAATGGTTCCAGCAGTACAAGGATTCCAGAGGTGGACGTGTTATCACTTGGGATGATTTCCGTCGAGATTTCCGAGCTCATCATATTCCGCAGAGCGTGGTTGAAAGCAAGCATGAGGAATTCCGCAATCTGAAGCAAGGCTCTTTGTCTGTCTATGACTACAACAAGTTGTTCCAGAAGCTTGCCCGTTTTGCCAAGCAGGACGTGCCTGATGAGAAGAGCATGATATACCTGTTCAGGGGTGGTCTTAGAGAAGATATTCAGCTCGCTCTTGTTCTCTTTGAGCCCTTGAGGTACGATGAATTCTACAACATGGCACTGAAGCAAGAGGCTGCTCAGTCGAGATGTGATGCTTCCAGGAAGCGAGTCAGAGATGTTACTCCTTCTTCCTCTACTCAAGTGGCCAAGCAGCAGAAGTTTTGGCTTCCTCCTCCTCTGTTCCGTCAGCCGTTTCAGCAGAAGAGCAAAGGTGGTAGTGGTTCTTCCCACCCACCCAACCATGGCTTTCAGAACAAGACTTCGTCTCAAGCTCCAAGGTCGAGTGCTCCGTATCACCGTCTGCTTTTAGAGGTCACGTGCAACAAGTGCCAATAGAAGGGTCACTATGCCAACAAGTGTCTCAACCAGAGGCGTCTTCCTCCTCCTCCTCCTGTCAGATCGGCAAGTACAGTTGTGGTCAAGCATAACCCCAAGTCCGCCAAGGTCAACTTGCTGAATGCAGCTCAGGCAGAGGAATCACCAGATGTGATCATGGGTAACCTTCCTGTTAATGACATTCCCGCAAGAGTTCTTTTTGACACTGGTGCATCTTTGTCATTTTTGTCGAAGCCTTTTGCATCCATGCATGATGTACATACTATTGATTTGCCTAAGCCGATAGCGGTTTCTTCTCCGGGTTTGTTCATGAACACCAAAATGATGGCTCCGGATGTTACTATCACATTGGGCGACTACAAGTTCCTTTCTTCTCCTATGGTGCTTGGTAACTCAGATATTGATCTTATTCTCGGGATGGATTGGCTTTCTAAGCACAAGGCTCAGCTGGATTGTGCAGCCAGGCAGATTCAATTGACTCATTCGTCTGAGGATGTAATTGTCTTTGCCGCTCGTGATGATACTATCCGTCTGTTTTCTCTCAATGAGAAGGGTGAATTGGATGCCATCTCTCAAATTCTAGTCGTTTGCGAATATCAAGACGTCTTTCCAGAAGAGCTCCTAGGAATGCCTCCGCACCGGCCAGTTGAATTCGTTATTGATCTTGAGCCTGGCACGGAACCTGTGTGCAAACGTCCTTACAAGCTCGGACCTAAAGAGTTGAAAGAGCTGAAGAAGCAACTCGATGAGCAAGAAAGAATGGGTCTCATCCGGCCTAGTTCTTCTCCGTGGGGTTGTGGTGTTCTTTTTGTGAAGAAGAAGGATGGATTGGACCGACTTTGTGTTGATTACTGTCCGGTGAACAAGAAGACCATCAAGAACAAATATCCACTTCCCAACATCAATGAGCTGTTCGAACAACTCAAAGGTGCTCAAGTTTTCTCCAAGCTTGATCTCCGTATGGGTTATCACCAGATTCGCATTCGTGAAGAAGATATTCCCAAGACAACATTCCCAAGAAGATATTCAGAACAAGCTTTGGTTCATATGAATACACTGTCATGTCTTTTGGCCTTGCCAAGGCTCCTCCGACGTTCTCTCGCATGATGAACTTCATCTTCAATGCCTACACCAATGATTTCGTTTTGGTCTATCTCGACGACATTCTGGTTTTCTCGAAGAACAAGGAAGATCATGCCAAGCACTTGCGTTTGGTCCTCGATAAGCTCAGAGAACATCAGTTCTACGCCAAGTTCTCCAAGTGTGAATTTTGGCTCGATGAGGTTCTTTATCTTGGTCATATCATCTCTACCAAGGGCATTTCCGTGAATCCTGAGAAGGTGTCTGCAATTGTGAATTGGGAACCTCCTCAGAACATGAAGCAACTCCGCAGTTTTCTCGGTCTCGCAAGCTATTGCCGAAGATTCGTTGAAAACTTTTCTAAGATCGCGAAGCCTCTCTCTAATCTTCTTCAGAAGCACGTCAAGTACGTTTGGTCTCCGGAGTGTGATATTGCTTTCAACACTTTGAAAGAGAAATTGATCACTGCTCTAGTTCTGACTCCGCCTGATGAATCCAAGCCGTATGAGGTCTTTTGTGATGCCTCTCTCCAAGGTCTTGGCGCAGTATTGATGCAAGAGAAGAAAGTTGTTGCTTATACATCTCGCCAGTTGAAGCCTAATGAGAAGAACTACCCCACTCATGATCTCGAGTTGGCGGCAGTTGTGCGTGCTCTTTTGACTTGGAGACATCTTCTATTGGGAAGAAAAGTGGATATTTTCACTGATCACAAGAATCTCAAGTACATCTTCACTCAGCCAAATCTCAATCTCAGGCAAACTCGATGGGTCGAAATGATTCAAGAGTATAATCCGAGTATTGAGTATACTCCAGGCAAGGCCAATGTGATTGCTGACGCTTTGAGCAGAAAGGCCTACTGCAGCAGTTTTATTCTTAAGCCTTATCAACCCGAGATTTGTGAAGCTTTCCGCAAACTTAATCTGCAAGTTGATCCTCAAGGTTTCCTCGCCAACCTTCAAGTCTCCCCTACCTTAGAAGACCAGATTCGCCAAGCCCAGCTTCTTGATGCTATGGTGAAAAAGGTGAAGATTGGGATTGCCAAGAGTCAGTCCAAGTACAAGTGCTACCGCCTTGATGACAAGGACACTCTCTTCTTCGAGGATCGTATTGTTGTGCCGAAAGGTGACCTCCGTAAAGTGATCATGAACGAGGCTCACAATTCTCTCCTCTCCATCCACCCTGGGAGCACGAAGATGTATCAGGACCTTAAGCAAGCTTATTGGTGGACTCGAATGAAGCGCGAGATCGCTCAATTCGTGAATGAATGTGATGTCTGCAGAAGAGTGAAGGCAGAACACCAAAGGCCAGCAGGTCTCCTCCAACCTCTTGCCATTCCAGAATGTAAGTTTGACCACATTGAGATGGACTTCGTGACTGGGTTTCCAAAGTCCAAGCGTGGCAATGATGCTATATTTGTTGCCATCGATAAGCTCACCAAAGTGGCTCACTTTCTGCCTATCAAAGAGTCGATCACCGCAGCTCAATTGGTGGAACTCTATACCTCTCGCATTGTCTCTCTGCACGGTATTCCTCAAGTGATCTCTTCAGACCGTGGCAGCATTTTTACCTCGAAGTTTTGGGATTCTTTTCAGAAGGCCATGGGCGCTAACATCCGCTTCAGCACAGCTTTCCATCCTCAAACAAGCGGTCAAGTTGAGCGTGTCAACCAGATTCTTGAAGATATGCTCAGGGCTTGTGTGATCTCCTTCGGCATGAAGTGGGAGGATTGTCTTCCTTATGCTGAATTCTCCTACAACAATAGTTTTCAAGCAAGTTCGGGCAAGGCCCCTTTTGAAATTCTGTATGGCAGGAAGTGTCGTACCCCTCTCAACTGGTATGAAACCGGTGAACGTCAGCTTTTGGATAATGACTTAATCACAGAACCAGAAGAACTGTGCAAAGTCATTCAAGATAACCTCAAAGCAGCCCAATCCCGCCAGAAGAGCTACTATGATAGTAAGCACCGTGATTTGGCTTTTGAGATCGAAGATCATGTTTACCTCCGCGTCTCTCCTATGAAAGGTACTCGTCACTTTGGTATCAAAGGGAAGCTTGCCCCTAGATACGTGGGACCTTTCAAGATTGTCAGCAAGAGAGGCGACCTCGCCTATCAACTCGAGCTTCCTTCAAACTTTGCAAATGTTCATGATGTGTTCCATGTCCCTCAGCTCCGAAAGTGCTTCAAGACTCCTGACCGCACCGTCAACTTCAAGGAAATTGAGCTCCAAGAAGATCTCTCTTATCGTGAGCACCCAGTTGCTATTCTTGAAGAGACTGAACGCAAGACTCGCAACAAGTCAATCAAATTCCTCAAAGTCAAGTGGTCGCACCATTCTGACCGTGAAGCTACCTGGGAACACGAGGATCACCTCCGTTCTGAGTACCCGGAGTTCTTTCAGTCCTAGATCTCGGGACGAGATCTTTTCGTAGTGGTGGAGTGTTGTAACGCCCCAGATATAACTTGCCCAATTTGTACTCCAACTCTTGCCGTTTCTGGCGTTAAGTCATATTTATTTCTCGGGTTTGGGTCTTTGTCTCCGTGTGTTGTTTTCATTTTCATGCATCTCATATCATGTCATCATGTACATTGCATTTGCATACGTGTTCGTCTCATGCATTCGTGCATTTTCCCCGTTGTCTGTTTTACATTCTGGCACTTCGTTCTCCTCCGGTGGTCATTTCTAGCTTTCTTTTGTGTGTGGGGATTAAACATTTCTGAATTGGACCGAGACTTGCCAAGCGGCCTTGGTTTACTACCGGTAGACCGCCTGTCAAGTTTCGTATCATTTGGACTTCGTTTGATACTCCAACAGTTGACCGAGGGACCGAAAAGGCCTCGTGTGTGTTGCAGCCCAACACCCCTCCAATTTGGCCCAAAACCCACCAAACTCTGCTCCATGTCCTAGAGCGTTCGATCACGATCGCGTGGCCGAAAACCGCACCTCATTTGGACTCTCCTAGCTCCCCCTATGCCTATAAATACACCCCCCTCCGAAAATTCGCGGATCCCCTTCCTCAAACCCTAGAAAATCAGATCCCGCGCGCCACCGGACAAAGTGCCCACCGACGGACATGTCCGGGCGCCTCCCACCGCGGCCACGTGGCGCAGCCTGAGTGGCCGCGCCTCCCACCGCCGCCGGAGCCCGGTCGGCCCGTAGCCGGCCCTCC
>NC_041382.1:118072556-118116846 GCF_002162155.2 Triticum dicoccoides
CGCCCAACTCCGGCGAGGAACCGGCGCCCCCGGCCGCTCCCGCCTCGGATCCGGTCTCCGGCGACCTCAAACTCCAGCGTGAACAGTGTTTCCGGCGAACTCCGAAATCCGCGCCAGATCTGGATCTGAGATCCGCGGTTGACTTTTTCTCTCTGAACCCTAATTTTATGTGATCTTTGACCTGCTGTAACTTTGCATCCGTAGCTCCGTTTTGGACATATAGCATATCAAAATGTTCATCTCAGAGAGTACATCATTTCATTCCATTGCATCATTTTCATTTGAGCTCATCTTGATGCCCAAAATGCTGTTAGAAGAGGGCTTCGTGAGTCAATTGTCAGATCTGCTAGTTCATCTTAGACTTTTGTCATTTTTGCCATGATTATTGCGTGCATACTATGCCTGTGAGTCATTTATATGTTTTGTTAAGGATTTTGTCTTCTTTCCAGAGGTGCAACCCATGCATTTTTAGGATGTGTGTGGTGACTTGTGCAAGCTTGCAAAGTGAGGCACCCGGTAAATCTGTTTTCAGGGACTTAGTAGTTTTCACTAAGTCTGGGATTATTTAGTTCATGATGCCATGTGTCCTTGCTGTTTCCTAGTGATCCGTGCCTCTTTTGAGGATGATCAGTAAAGGAATTTTGTTAATCATGTTATGCTCTATCCATCCATGTCTTTGTTTGCAATTATGGAGCATCCTAGCTTGAGTCAATCGAGCTCTACTTTTGCTTCGTTGTGAATCTGGGCAGATCGTCAACTTGTTTGCGATTTTGCCGATGTTATTATAGTTGTTCCGTGCATGCTATGCCATTGTTCTTGCCATGTCTAGCTTGTATTTTGTGACTTCTTCATGGGTGTATGCTTGCCTTGCCATGAATTGCACCATAGTGAGTGCATCGAGCTCGTTTACATGCCTTCGTGAGTTATATTTCAGCATGTCTCAGTTTTCACTGTGTGAAAACTGATTGTCTTTGAGCTATGTTCGTGTGCTTGTTAGTATATTTTGTGAACCCTTTTGACCCCAGGTCACTTTGGGTCTTTTGTTAAGCTTGTTGAGTAGCTCCATGCCATGTTCTTACTTGTCTTAATCAGGTCATGTATCATGTTGTTTTGTTGCTCCGAAGAGGGCTTCGTGATCTGAAATTTCAGACTAGTGTTAATTTCACTAAGTCTGAAATCTGTTTTGCATTTGCGTTTTTTACATGCTTGTTTGAACCTCATAATGGATGAATTGGCCGTGGCTCAGTGCTAGTATTTTGTTAAGCATCTTGTGTGCATCCCTGCCATGTATTTTGTTGTCATGCTTGGTGGCTGTAGCATGTTCATTTCATTGCATTTAGATGCCTACTTGCTGTAAATCGCAGACCGTTGTCAATTTTGAAACGCTTGCCATTTCCAAACCGTAACTCCAATTCCGGCGTTCTTTATATCATTTTCAAGCGATTTCATCCCATCTTTCTAGTGGCACACTTGGTTTTCCAAGTTGAGGCCAGGTTCATGCATTTCCTGTCATATCTTGCATTTTGCATCCCGCATCGCATCCCGCATAGCATACCATCTTTACATCTTATTGTTTGAGCTGCCCGTGGTTGATTGTATCCTTGTTGCTTGTTTGTCTTGTTTGGGTAGAGCAGGGAGATGAGTTCGCTAACAAGGAGCCCGTTGAGTTTTCTTTTGAGGATCCAGTCAACTCTGACAGCTTTGCAGGCAAGATGATCATACCCTCGAAATCACTACTATCTTTGCTATGCTAGTTTGCTCGCTCTTTGCTATGCCAATGCTACGATGCCTACCGTTTGCTTGTCAGCCTCCCAATTGCCATGTCAAACCTCTAACCCACCTTGTCCTAGCAAACCGTTGATTGGCTATGTTACCACTTTGCTTAGCCCTTCTTATAGCGTTGCTAGTTGTAGGTGAAGATTGGAGGCTGTTCCTTGTTGAAACATTTATTTACTTGTTGGGATATCATTATATTGCCATGTTATCTTAATGCATCTATATACTTGGTAAAGGATGGAAGGCTCGGCCTCTCGCCTAGTGTTTTGTTCCACTCTTGCCGCCCTAGTTTCCGTCATATCGGTGTTATGTTCCCGGATTTTGCGTTCCTTACGCGGTTGGGTTATAATGGGAACCCCTTGATAGTTCACCTTGATTAAAGCTTTTCCAGCAATGCCCAACAATGGTTTTACCATTCGCCACCTAGCCCTTTTCTTTCCCTTGGGTTCTGCAGACTCAAGGGTCATCTTATTTTAACCCCCCCCCCCCGGGCCAGTGCTCCTCTGAGTGTTGGTCCAACCGAGCGATGTCCGGGGCTACCAGGGGCAACTCTGGGCTGGCCTACCCGACGTCTTGCTCATCTGAGTGTGCCCTGAGAAAGAGATATGTGCAGCTCCTATCGGGATTTGTCGGCGCATTCGGGCGGTGTTGCTGGTCTTGTTTTAACCTATCGAAGTGTCTTGAGTTACCGAGATACCGAGTCTGATTGGAACGTCTTGGGAGGAGGTCTATTCCTTTGTTGACCGTGAGAGCTTGTCATGGGCTAAGTTGGGACTCCCCTGCAGGGATTGAACTTTCGAAAGCCGTGCCCGCGGTGATGGGCAGAGGGAAATTTGTTAATGTCCGGTTGTAGATAACTTGAACCTTAATTAATTAAAATGAATCAACTGAGTGTGTTACCGTGATGGCCTCTTCTCGGCGGAGTCCGGGAAGTGGACACGGTGTTGGAGTAATGTTTGTGCAGGTTGTTCTTCTAGATTCTCGCTCGCGCTTTGCCTCCTCTTCTCACTCTCTTTTGCGAATAAGTTAGCCACCATACTTGCTAGTCGCTTGCTGCAGCTCCACTCATATATTTGCCTTACCCTTCCTACAAGCTTAAATAGTCTTGATCGCGAGGGTGCGAGATTGCTGAGTCCCTGTGGCTCACAGATACTATAACTCCAGATGCAGGTCCAGGTGATTCCGTTCCAGGTGACGAGTACGAGCTCAAGTGGGAGTTCGACGAAGACTCTCAGCGGTACTATGTTTCCTTTCCCGATGATCAGTAGTGGTGCCCAGTTGGGGGTGATTGGGACCGTTGTCGCATGTTGGGTTCTCTTCCATTTTGGCACAGTAGTCGGGCCATGAGTGTTTTGGATGATGTAATGTTATTTATGTTCTTGATTGACGTGGCGAGTGTAAGCCAACTATGTTATCTCCCCTTTATTATTCATATTACATGGGATATTGTGAAGATTGCCTAACTTGCGACATATGCCTTCAATGCGATTATGTCTCTAAGTCGTGCCTCGACACGTGGGAGCTATAGTCGCATCGAGGGTGTTACAGCGGTCTTCTGAGTTGAATCTTAGCCTCCCTAACCAGATGTACAGTTGTCACAACAACTAGAACTGGTTCAACAAATACCTGTCCTCACCAAGCAACTAGTTCTATCCTTTACCTCTATTTACTTACTACTTGTCTTCGTGAAGCCATTGCCTGCTTGCATGATATGATTGACTTTACTGTGTGAAGACTGTTGTTGATTGGCTTCATACTATCTTCCATCTTGATCCCTACTACCTAGCCGCTGATAGTCTTCGTGCTTTCACTTCATTGCTTACTTGACTATGGCATGTCTAGTGTAGTCTACCTTCCGCTGCATGTTAATAGGTTCATTTCTACTATTTGTCTTCAAAGCCCCCGTGTTTTTAAGACTTTCATAAAAATCGCCTATTCAACCCCCCCCCCCTCTAGTCGATAACTAGCACTTTCAATTGGTATCAGAGCGAGGTGCTCCCTTGTTCTATGTGATTCGGTTTAACCACCTGGATTTAGCTATGTCGACTGCAGGGATAATCAAAGTCTCCACTGCGTGCCCTGTCTTCGATGGTGCACTGATTACCCCTAATGGAAGAATAAGATGTGCATGCATCTTGAAGCCATTGATGTCGACCTCTGGTATGTTGTCAAGAACGGCGTTCCCAAGGCCGGTGAAGGTGTCACCCCAGCTGATGTCAAGAAGTTCATTCAACTGGATTCTACTGCCAAGAACATCATCTGTGGTCATCTGACCAAAGGACAGTATGGCCGTGTGAGTGCTCTGGAAACTGTAACGCTAGTCTGGGACTGGCTCTCCATGGTCAATGAAGGCGTCTCAACCCAGAGAGACTCAAGGATCAGTGTTCTTCGCAATCTCTTCAACCGCTGCAAGAGAAATGACAATGGGAATGTCCAGCTGACGTTTGATCGCCTCACTGATATCACAAATGAGCTTCATGCACTTGGCGCTACTGAGATCACCAAGCATGAAATCGTCAAGACACTCTTGAGATCACTCGACGGCTCATTTGACACCCTGGCCCTGATGATTCAAGAACGCCCTGACTTCAAGACTCTCGATCCGTCTGACATACTTGAAAGGCTCAACACACATGAGTTCCAGCTATCTGAGAAAAGAGATATCTATGGTCCCAACTATGGCTGAGCTCGCGCTTTGAAGGTAAAAGATGTTTCCTCATATGAAGAAGAATCTGACTGCAGTTCTGAGGATCCTGAAGACATTGAAAAGGAACTCGTCATGCTCATGAAAAAGTTCCAAAGGTTCACCAGGAAGAAAGGCTCTAGAAAGTTTTCAAGATCCGGCTCAAGAAATGATGAAGCTTCCTCCCGTGACTACAAGAAGAGAATGTGCCACAAGTGCAAGAAACCAGGTCACTACATCTCTGAATGTCCTCAATGGGACAATGAGAACAAGAAGAAGAAGAAGAAGAAGAAGAAGAAGAGCAAGGAATATGATTCTGATGACAAGAAGAAGAAGAAGAAATCCTCAAAGTCTTCTTCCAAGTCTTCGTCGAAGTCTTCATCACACAAGAAGAGCTCGTCTAGCAAGGGTCGTTCGTTTGTTGGCAAGGAAATGGATTCAGAGGAGGAGTCTGCATCTGAGGAGGTGGAGATGGAGTCTGAAGAGGAATACAATTCAGGCCTGGAAAGCCTGGCTTTAGCTTCAGCATACGTGGCCAAGTCCATATTCAACACTAAATACGATGGCCTCTTCACCAACGCTGATGCTAACAAGGATGACTCTGCTCCCACCTACTGCTTCATGGCACGTGGTGCCAAGGTAAACTCACGTGATGCTCACTATCAAACATCTAGTGAAGATGACTCTGAATGTAAATCTAAACCTAGCTACAAAACACTTGCTAAAATTGCAACACAGCAACAGACTTCTATGGAACGTATTCAAAAACTATTAGACAAAAGCGATGACGTATTGGACGCGGAAATGACTCGAACTCAGTCCTTAATTGAAGACATTAAAAATCTTCATGTTAAGTATGAAGAACTTGAAAGTCGTCATGAAATGCTCTCAACTACTCATGAAAAGCTTTCCTACGATTATCTTCAAAGGAAGCAAGAACTTGAGAACTTGAGAGTGGCTCATGAATATCTTCAAAAAGAGAATGAGTCACTTCATGCTCAACAGATCAGTTCCACTCAGGAAGGATTTGAACCACCATGTCTAAAATGCCTTGAGCGTGATAACGCTACTTCTGTTGCTGGATGTTCTACTGCTAGTACTATTGCAATATCTTTAACTACTAATGTGGTAACTAACCCCTCTGTTGAGGATACCACTACTGTTGCTGATGAGAATGCCAGGTTGAAGACATTACTTGAGACAGGAATGTACAAAAATCTCAAAGGGCATCATACACTATGTGATGTCCTCAAGAAATAGATTCTGGACCGAAACCCTAGGAAAGAGGGTGTTGGGTTCAAAAGGAAAATGAACGTTGATAGTTCTTACTGGAAGCCTGAGCAGTACCCCAAAACCACATGGGTTGCTGCAAAGAGACCTTCAGTGGATCCATCTACCTTATCTGGCTTCACTTATGCTAACCCGATTATCATTGATGAATCCTTTGAGGCAAACTATAAACTGTTTAAGAATCAGAATGGCAAAGTGTTTGCCAGGTATATTGGTACTAACTGCAGGAATGGACCACCTTTGAAGAAGATCTGGCTGCCCAAGAGTTGTCTTGAAAATCTTCAGGTGAATGTCATCATGACACCACTTGGGAAGAAGACAAACCCCAGACCAAAGGCTTCACATGGTCCAAAGGCGTCATACAGACAGAGGACTCACCAGAGTCACCCTAACACAAATGTTTTGCAGGGAAACCATACTCAGACCTATGAATATGACCGTGTTTCATCAAACCGCCATGTTTATAAGACCGAGAACTACTCTGCTTATTCTTATGAGTATTATTCACTCCTGCAAGACTATTTGCTAGGGCTCCAAAGCCAAAGTTTTCAGATGTTGCACTTAGACTCATTGCTTAGAAGCCACCCCTGAAGATGTGGGTGGTTAAGAAAACTTAACTCTCTTTTGCAGGGAAAGGTCTCCAGCCGGAAATCAAAGGTGTCAGATGCTATTGCCGGGGACCTAAAACATCTTGTGGGGCGCAATATAAAATGCCCAAATGGTCTTATTATGTATTTCGTTCCTAAATCGCTTGCCAATCATCCTATCAGTCCTAACCTAGATCTAAGATTTCATAATCCACTTGCTCGTCAAATGTTTATGCTTCATAATACTCTTCGTGAAGCCTACCCCCTGACTGCACTGTAGGGTATGACACCAGCTACTTCAGAATGGATTATTGATAGTGGATGCACTAACCACATGACGGGCGATTGAAGTCTTGTCATGGACTCAACCTTACGTCCATATAACAAGAGTCATATCACATTTGCTGACACTGGTAAAAGCAAGGTATTGGGTCTACGTAGAGTTGCAATCTCAAAGGATCAGCACATGGATAAATTTATGCTTGTTGAATCCCTTGGTTTCAACTTAATGTCTGTCTCAATGCTTTGTGACTTGAACATGATTGTGATATTGCCTTGTTTTAATGGAATCTGACAAGTCTCTAGTCATTGAAGGGTACCGAAAAGGTGATCTGTACATGGTAGATTTCTCAGAAGGATCACAGTTGGTCGTATGTCTTCTAGCAAAAGCTTCAGAGTGCTGGCTCTGGCATCGGAGGCTAGGGCATGTTGGCATGAGAAACTTGTACAATCTCGTGAAGAATAAGCATGTCGTAGGCATCAAGGGCATCAAGTTCAAGAAGGATCATCTGTGTGGTTCCTGCGATGCCGGGAAGATGACTAGGGCCAAGCATCCTTTGAAGACAATCATGACGACATCACGTCCCTTCGAGATGCTTCACATGGACCTATTCGTCCCTACTCATTACTCCACTCTTACTACCACTGCTTGTCTCTATGGCTTCGTTATTGTTGATGATTACTCTAGATATACCTGGGTGCATATAATTCTCTACAATACTGAAGTGTAGAATGTCTTCAGACGATTCGCAAATCGTGTCGTGACAAACTATGGCATCAAGATCAAGCACATAAGAAGTGACAACGACAAAGAGTTCAAGAACACCGGCCTCGACACTTATCTTGATACATTGGGCATCACTCATGAATTCTCAGCTCCATACACACCTCAGCAGAATGGCATCATGGAGCGCAAGAATAGAAGTACAGAACACTCATTGAGATGGCTCGGGCGATGCTTGATGAATACAAGACTCCAAGGAAGTTCTAGATTGAAGCTATTGATACTGCATGCCACGTCATCAATCGTGTTTATCTTCACAAGCTTCTAAAGAAGACATCATATGAATTAATGATTGGTAGCCAAATGTAAGCTACTTCAGAGTACTTGGTGCCAGGTGCTGGATCAAGGATCCACATCACACTTCAGAGTTTGCACCGAAAGCACATGAAAGTTTTATGCTTGGTTACCGAAAGGATTCGCACTCCTATAGAGTCTTTAATCCCTTTCACTATAAAGTGGTTGAAACCATGGACGTTTGGTTCGATGAAACTAACGGCTCGCAAAGAGAGCACCTGCCAAATGTGCTATATGAAGTCTCACCAAGTGAATCCATCAAGCTTATGGGTACTGGAGAAATCATACCTTCAGAGGCACAGGCTGAAGAGGAACTTATCATTTCTACACCAAATCAACCTGAAGACTCTGCTCAGCCTGAAGCTAATACTAAAGATGAAGAAAACGATCAGCAAGAGCAAAATCTTCGTCCAGTTCATCCTCGTGTTGCAAATGAAGTACAGATTGAGAAGATAATTGATAGCATCAATGCACCTGGTCCCCTTACTCGTTCAAGAGCAACTCAGCTAGCAAATTTCTATGGGCACTTTGCATTTGTGTCCATATCTGAACCCAAGAAAGTTGTTGAAGCCTTCATGGAACCTGAATGGATTCAAAGTATGAAAGAAGAGCTTCAACAGTTTGAGCTGAACAATGTATGGGAACTGGTCAAGCGTCCCGATCCTCGCAAGCACAATATCATAGGGACAAAATGGATCTATCGCAACAAACAAGATGAGCATGGTCAAGTTGTCAGAAACAAGGCTCGTCTCGTTGCTCAAGGATATACTCAAGTTGAAGGAATTGACTTTGATGAAACATTCGCTCCAGTGGCTAGGCTTGAAGCCATTCGCATTCTGCTAGCCTATGCCAACCATCAAAACATCCTCCTATATCAAATGGATGTGAAGAGTGCCTTTCTCAATGGCAAGATTGAAGAAGTGTATGTTACACAACCACCTGGCTTTGAAGATCCAAAACATCCTGATATGGTTTACAAGATCAACAAGGCACTGTGTGGCCTCAAACAAGCCCCTCGTGCTTGGTATGACACACTCAAAGACTTCCTAAAGAGAAAAGGCTTTAAACCTGGTTCCCTGGATCCCACTCTCTTCACGAAGACATACAATGGTGAACTGTTTGTGTGCCAGATCTATGTGGATGACATTATCTTCGGCTGCACTGACAAAGGATACAGTGATGAGTTTGGACACACGATGCAAGAGCAATATCAGATGTCCATGATGGGTGAGCTGAAGTTCTTCCTTGGTCTTCAAATCCGTCAGTAAAGCAACGACATCTTCATATCTCAAGAGAAATACCTCAAAGATTGCCTGAAGAAGTTTGGAATGCAAGACTGCAAGGGATACACGACACCAATGCCAACCAAAAGTCATCTGGGCCCCGACGACAATGGTAAAGAGTTTGATCAAAAGGTATACCACTCCATGATTGGTTCTTTACTATATTTGTGTGCATCTAGGCCAGATATCATGCTTAGCATTTGCATGTGTGCCCCATTCCAAGCGGCACCAAAGGAATCGCATCACTTAGCTATGAAGCGAATTCTTCGATATTTGGCTTACACCCCAACACTAGGATTATGTTATCCAAAGGGCTCAGAGTTTAATCTAGTTGGATTCTCAGATGCTGATTATGCTAGTGACAAGGTTGATCGCAAGTCTACATCAGGCACATGTCACCTTTCTTGGACGATCTCTTGTCTGTTGGTCTTCAAAGAAGCAGATTTGGGTGTCTCTCTCCACTGTTGAATCCGAATACATTGCTGGTGGATCTTGCTGCACTCAGCTTCTGTGGATGAAGCAAACTCTCAAGGACTATGGCATCCATCTGAAGCATGTGCCACTCTACTGCGACAATGAAAGCACTATCAAGATTGCCAACAACCCAGTCCAGCATTTGAAGACAAAGCACATTCAGATCCGTCATCACTTTCTCAGAGATCATGTCATGAAGGAAGATATTGATATCATTCACATCAACACGGAAGAGCAATTGCCAGACATCTTCACAAAGCCCTTGGATGAGAAAAGGTTTTGCAAGTTGCGGTGTGAGCTAAATATCTTAGAATCCTCGAACGTCCTGTAGTTGGACACACATCCTAACGCTTATGCATGAGATGACTTAGATGTGAAACACACGAAGTAATTTATATCTTCAAATAATGAAGACATACATTCTAAGTGTGAATACATTAATGCCGAAATTGACTTCGGAGTGCCATGATAATTGTGCGTCGTGTCTGGGTCTAATACTTCCTATACGGTGGGTAACGCCACCACCAAACTCTTGTTTGAAGTGTTTTCCAATTGGCGTCACATTTACATAATCTTCACATTTGGTTTTGTCTTCAACATTGTCTCGACTTCATGTTTATCTTCACCATGTTGATTTGGTATCATATTGATATATACATATATTGGTGTTATGTCCTCTACAGCATTCACTTATAGCTATGTCTTCATGTTTGAATCTTTTGACCTAAGTGGATGTGATTGGACCCTAACCTCTTCTATGCTTCTGCCCCAAATTCTATCTATCCAAATCTTATGCATTCTATTGAAACTGCCAAATGTCATCTCTGCGCCCTTGTCGGCAGAAGATACAGAGACAAAAATTGAATCTATTTTAAATGCTATATCCTTATTGCTTGAAACCCGAAGAAGCCGGAACGACCACCCGACAGTCCAGGCATGCGTGGGAACATGGAATAACATCCAATGTGGTCCATGATTGCCACGTGTCCCTCAGATGTCAACCGCCAGGGGCACCTGCATAATTGCGCTGTGTGGTCCCTTTCCTTATAAATACACATCACATCGCGGTCAAAATCCTTCTCCCACCTCTCCACCTCGCGCAAACCCTAGCGCCACCGCTAGCTTTCGACGACACCGGTGACGAAGCGCTTAGCTGCCGTAACCTCACCGATGCCGTCCTCACACCGGTCGCGGACCTCGTCTCCTCCACCACCACTGTAGGTGTCTTCCGTTGCCAAGTTAGGGCATGGCAGATTGAACTGCTCAGCCTCCAACTCCACTCTGTCTAGTAGTTCTTCGTGTGGTAATTAAAACTTACCTTTTTACTGCCCTTTTGATCTGATAGATCCACCCTTCTCCACCAAAAGTGGTTTCTAAACCTAAAATTGGATCTATCCTATTCTGCATCTCATATCATGTCTAGTATATTCACTTATGCTTCACTACTAGTTAGATTCCTCACTTGTACCTATTCTTGGATTCGTACAAATCTGGAACTAACTCTCAACAAATAAGTGAATGTCTTCGCGTCATGAGGTCAATGTCTTCAAACTGATTTATCTTCAAAATCTTCAGAGAATGCATATGGCCTCTTCCCCTTCCCTCGCATCTCTAATGCTGTCACAGGTACATGTCGGTGGGAGAATCCATTGGTTCTCATAGTCTGCATTCGTTTGTAGAATTCTTACAGCGACACATCAATTCTCCTGAAGCCAGTTCCTATTTGACCAGCAGACGGAAGCCATTCATAGTTGTGAAGCCTTTCAGCTTGAATACTATGGCCATTGACAAACCAGCTAGAAAGGGCGGCAGGCAATGCCGTGGGGATACAACCAAGGACCTGCCACCAGATCTCTTTGAACTATACAAGTCAGCTCCTGAAGAAACCTATGGTGAGCGCAAGACTCGAATCCAATGGATTCGAAGATACTAGGCCGAAGAATGGTTCAAGTACAAATTTGTGACCACTGAGTATGCTGAAAAGAATGCCATCAAGCGGCCAGATATAATATACAAGGGTCTGCAGCCCAAGTCCAAGCCCGAAGCTATTGCTCAAGGCTTCTACCCTTGCATGGTCCGAGGACCTCAGCTTGAAGATGCCGAATCATCCAGTTTGCTATGGTGTCACGACGATAATCTGTTCAAGTGCAACTTTCAGTTTGCCAAAGAGTCTGCCAAGAAGAGCAAGAAGAAGTTTGGCCTCGACTTCAACCCTGGTCCACCTGCTCCATGGGCTGATGGCACACGTGAGGCTGAACCCAATGAAATAGGCCCACTACAAAAAAATACACTTCTGTGATGATACGTGTTTGTCACAGTAGGTCGCGTTTTCTGTCATGCATGTACATCCATGACAAATTTATGACAAAATCAAGATAGTCATACATGTGTTGTCGTAGAAGTGTTCCATGACATTGCCAAAATTATCATCACGGAAGTGTCCACTTCCATGACGATAAATCGCGCGTCACACAAGTGCTTTCGTCAAGGGTGACCGACACGTGGCATCCACCGTAATGGAACGTCGTTAAGCTATTGGGTCGGATTTTGTATCCGATAACCCGTTAACAGCCACGACCAATGCCGATTTTCCACGTGTAAAATTCTCATTAGCTAACGGATCCAACGGGCGAGATGGGCCTATGATATGTTGACATGTGGACCAGCCCAAAAGTGGCCCATAAAGATTAAATGGGCCGGCCCAACCGAAGGCCCATAAGATTTAGAGGACCATAATGGGCCGGCCCAGCAAAGGCCCACAAAATTTAGCGGACCATAATGGGCTGGCCCAGCTGAAGGCCCACACGATTTTGCAGACCATAATGGGCCGGCCCAGCTAAAGGCCCACAAGATTTTGCAGACCATAATGGGCCGGGCCAGCTAAAGGCCCACAAGATTCCGCCGACCATAATGGGCCGGCTCAGCTAAAGGCCCAACATTCTTTGTCAAATCGGCTCGTCAACGGCCTGTCCTAAACTTGTCATCAACGTGGCCCATGGTCACTTCTGGCCCGTTAACAGTCCGCTAAGTAATTGGGCCGAATTACGGCCCGGTGTATTTCTGGCCTGTTAAAGGTCCGGCTTCATTTGGGCCCATTTACAGGCCATCAAAACTTTCGGCCCATAAACGACCGTGAAGGATTTGGGTCATATTCGGCCATGTCTGACATTCGGCCTGTTAGAGGCCCACTATAGCTTTGGGCCAATTTCGGCCTGTTGTCATTTTCGGCATGTTAAAGCCGGACATAAACCATGGGCCATATGTGGCCCAGCGTGATATGGGGCCCATTAACGGCCCATATAGAAATGATGATAATCTAGCCCGACCAAAGTTCCGGCCTGTTAAAGGCCCGTGTATTAGGTCGGCGCATTTACGGCCCGTCCGAATTTCGGCCTGTTAAAGTCCAGTGCGTTATTTGGCACAATCAGGGCCCAATCTCACTTTCGGTCTATTAAAGGCCCATGTATTTTATGGGCTCGAGATATTTACACATGTAAACGGCCTATTTCTACTTGAGGGCCCAGATTATGTTTAGGCCTGTTAAAGGCCCACTATAGGCACAGGCCTACCAGAAAAATATGAAAGCTTATGCTGATTTAAGCCCAGATATTTTTAGTGGGCTACATGCCAATTTCGGCCCGTAATCGTTTTTAACCCAATTGGAATGGGCCCGACGAATGTTGGCTTGTTGGGCTCCTACGAAGCTTTCGGCTCATTACATTACTAAGATAAACCTACACTATACAAAAATAGCGTCGTAATTACTGCAGCCTGAGGCAGCATCATAAATGTTGTATCACAACAAAATAAATTCCAACCATACAACAAAAGGCCTGTTGGCATAAAGTTTACAGTCCTTCCAGATAAAAGCACCATTAGATGTATAGAAGCACAGATCATTTGACCTGAGTGCTAATGTTTCAGGCTGTAGAATCTGATGGAGCAGCACGATCTCCATCTTTTTTCCGCGATTGCTCTTGAACAACGAAGCGAATGTCTGATAGTCTGATTTCAAAACCATTCATATCTTGATGACATTTCTCAACCACTATTATTGTTTCCGAAACAACATCCATTAGGGATTGGACTTGTGTCTGGAGCACAGATATATCACTCTGTCTAGCAGGAAGATTTTGTTCAGTAGGCGATTTGGACGAGGTTACCTTGACAACCAACCCAGAATTACGTAGGAAGGTGCTTTTTGCACTGTTAATGGAGAGATACTGACGCACTGCAGCAAGAGGTGACATTGTGCCTGTAGTAGCCTCGTCACCTTCAGGTGGTTGTGGTTGTTCAATCATTTGTTCCATAGCTTCCTGAAAGTTTGAACTTGTAGATTAGTGTACCAGATAAGTTACTAATGAGACAAAAACAAACAAAGTAGGTTAAACGTTTATACATAACTTATTTTGGTGAACTACTGTAATACATTAGCATGTATTGTAGTGCGAACTACATAATAAAATCACTTTCGGAACATATGTCCATGTAGCATGCCTACTGTATTGTCCATTTCCTCACATTCGTTGACATCTAAGGATAAAGAGACATGGTTTAAAGTAGGATGAACATAGTATGACATCATTCATATCATGGGCAAACAGATATAAAACAAACAGGCTATTTTATCATTGTGTGCGCACGTGAACATAACAACTAGATTACAGATCAAGACCAAAAGAATATCCTTCATCTCTTTCAAACCATGTAAGGTGAAATGATACGTTAAGACAACTGTGAATAAAAGTGAACAGAGTAACTGACATTGGCTGCAAACCAAGTAGTTAAATGAACACATCACAGTACCAATCAGTTCAAGGCAGCAGGAGTAAGGACTTACAACATCGGCTTGAACTGGTGTGCTCATGCCCTTCATCTTGCTGGTGTAGCAATCCTTAAAGATTTGCACTGCATTCGGTTCAGGTTCTTTTTGATCCGCACGGGATTTCCTTTGTATTTGGAACAAGTCAATATAGATACGATAATATGGCACAAAAAAAAGAAGGAAGTAGCAGCTATTTACAAGAGCCTCGCAGTGTGCAATATAGCTATGAGATCATGTGGTCTGTTGGAATTTCACTTTAGAACGGTTGGTTTTGTTCTTCAAACAGTTAGCCTAGAAGAAGATACACTTGTAAGGCACATACATAAATACAAGTTCAATATGTGGTCTGATCAAATACATATAGCCTACCTGATACTTTGGATCAGATCAGTGTTTAACGAGGGTTGTCCAGTCTTCATATGTAATATATTCCACTAGAGATATTTGGGCGATTTCATTGTTAGCCTTGCCTTCAAAGTGAGATTTTCTAAGGTGGTACCGATACTGTCGCAGAGCAGACTGAAAAACATGAGTGCATGCTTGTCTAGTTGCATCATCTTTTGGATCCAAATTGAACCTCATCTGTTGAAAAAAGAATGTGAGTCTTATTAAGAGGAAGCTAGAAAGTATGGGACAGAGCAAGACAATATTACTAATTGCGATGAATAACATTACTTACGGATAAATGGTCAAGGAAGGTGTTAAACTGGGTATTGTCTTTCTCATTCCTGTACTGGATCCATGTTGGGAGGATACGTGCATGACACCTAACGGCAACGGCTGCCTCTGATACTAACTTGGCTGACTCTGTAGCATCACGTGGCCTTTTTAAACCTGCCTCAAAATGGATCTCCATTCTTCCTCCTTTAGATTTTGTTAATCTGTCAAGCATTATCCCTGATGTCTGTTTCCGCTTGCGCCATGGTGCTAGTTCAACAACGAATATGGAAAGTGTTAGTGTACATCAAACTGTGAGAGTACATATAAAGGAGCATGCAACTGCAACTTGACTCGGTCAGGTACCGTCTTGGTGTTGATGCTCATGAGGTTCATATGATCTTGCCAAGTCCTGTTGTATCAGCAGTGCTTCGGAAGTAGTGTTAGGTGTGAAGGCACCTTGGGAACTGGCCAGTTCTGGAGCAAACGAACGAGTAACTGGTTGAGATGCTGGTACAGTTGAAGCGGATGCTGCAGCTGGTGGATCAGGTGATATTGTGTTTGTAGATTTAGCCGGTGGACTTGGACCTTCTACTGCACTATAAGTACCAGCAGAATCTCGACGGCAGAACCTTTTCCGTTTCACCGGACGAGTAACAGTACTCCCTACTATATTATTTTCCTTGCTCTTTTTTGACTTTGCCATGTCAAACTGTACCCACAACACAAAAGAATAAAATCACTCTTCAGAACTCATTGATGCATGATACAGACAAGCAATACTTTGATGTAAGACAACCGTATGAGGATGGAATATGTAAGAAAAACAGGACGACATGACATATTCACAGCTACGATGTGCAAACTAAGCAGAAGGATTTTCAAGAAAAAAGAAGTAATGCAAGCTAGACACCATATGAAAGATGCAACCAATATTACTCTGCCAAGTTAAAAGTGTCTTGTCATAAGTGGCAATTCGAAAAATTAGAAGCAGTACAACATAGTATTCAATGCAAGATGCAACCACTATCAAACTGCCATGTTAAAAGCGTCCAATCATGAGTGACTGATGCGGGATACACAACAGCAGTACTTTGATGTAAGAACATGGTATTATAGATAGATGCAGTGTATTCTAGACACAGAAAGCCATGTCATATGCACATGTATAACGTATAAACTCAGCAGGTGCAATTTAATCAAAATAGAAGAAATACAGGCTAGACAACATATGCAACATGAAACCAATTATCACATTGTCAACTTAGAGCAAGCACCTGCGATGGTGGAGTACGGGAGATGAACTCATCATGTATACTTGGGACTTCAACTTCATTAGCAGTAGCAGTGGCAAATCTAGAGAGTCTCTGTTTGTGTCGGTGCGGAGGACCACCAACATCCCCTAACTTACTCTTTTCCTTCCTATTTTCTGATATTGCCTTATGAAGTCAAAACCACAAGAAGATGAATAAAATTAGCTCAGCATAACTGGTTGATGCATGATACAGACAAACACTACTTTGATGTAAGGCAAGCACAGGATAGGAGTATGGAATATATACAAAAAAAGATAGCGTTTCATATTCACATGTACGATAGCGTGTCTTATGGGTAAGTAATCATTGCAGGTATAAGTTGTAAGCTACGCAGATGCAATTCAACATAATCAGAAGCAATACAAACTAGACATCATATGGAAAACACAACCACATATAACAGTTCCAAGTAAGAGCAAGCACCGGTGATGGTGGAGTAGGGGAGATGTGCTCATCATGTACATGTATGTTCTAGAAACAGGAACATGTGTCATATTCACAGGCATTATGTGTAAAGTAAGCAAATTCAATTCAAGTTAGAAGCAATACAAGCTAGACATCATACGCAACATGCAACCACATATAATAGTGACAAGTTAGAGCAAGCACCTGTGATGGTGGAGTAGGGGAGTCATCATCTACGCAGCTACGTTAACTGTCCAGCCTTGTGTTGTCTTGCGAATCTTGTTGGGAGGATGGCGGAGTAGAATCTGTAGAGACCCCCTGTTTGAGTTGCTCCGAAGGACCACCATCATCCACTGCTGGACTAATTTCCTTCAGCTGTAATGATTTTGCATTGTGAAGTCAAACCGATAAGAAAAAGGGACTAGAAACACTGCAAGACACCATATGGAAGGTACAATCAATATCACTCTGCCAAGTTAAAATTGTCTCGTCATAGGTGGTGTTCATCAAACTAGAAGCAATACATGCTAGAAATCATATTCAAGACGCAAACCAATATCACACTGCCAACTTAAAGGTGTCGCATCATAAGTGACTGATGCAGGATACACAAGAAGAGTAGTTTCATGTAAGAACATGGTGTGATAGACAGATATAGTATGTACCAAAAACAGGAAAGCTTGTCATATTTACATGTATCATGTGTAAGCTAAGCAGATACAGTTTACACTGATTAGGAGCAATATGAGCTAGACACCATATGCAACATGCAACCAGATATCACACTGCCAAGTTAGAGCAAGCACCTTGGATGGTGGAGTAGGGGAGCGGAGACTTGGACCTTGTAATGCACTATCAGTAGAAGGAGAATCGGTACAGATGCTCCATTTACGTTGCTGCAGAGGACCACCATCATCGCCTTCCTTACTCTTTTCCTTCCTCTTTCTTGATTTTGCCTTGTCAAGTCAAACCCACAAGAAAAAGGAATAAAATTTGCTCTTCAGAACTCATTGATGCATGATACTGACGAACACTACTTTCATGTAAGGCAGACGCATGATAGGAGGATGGAATATGTATGAAAAACAGGACGGCGTGACATATTGACATGTATGATGTATAAAGTGTAAACTAAGCACAAGGTGCTTGAACTTGTTAGAATAGATGCAAGCTAGAAACCATATGAAAGATGAAACCAATATCACTCTGCCAAATTAAAAGGGTGCCCTAACAAATGTATTTGACCAAATTAGAAGCAATACATGGCAACATGCTAGAAATAATATGCAATATGCAATGAATAAAGGTGACTCATCGTAAGTGATTGATGCAGGATATAGAAGAGAGGTAGTTTCATGTAAGAACAAGGTTAACACATAGATGTAGTGTGTACCAAAAATAGGAAGGCATGTCATATTCACAGGTATAGTTTGTAAACTAAGCAGATGCAATTTACCCTAATTAGAAGCACTAAAAGCTAGACACCGTATGCAACATGCAACCATATATCACACTGCCAAGTAAGAGCAAGCACCTGCGATGGTGGTGTGGGGGAATTGCAGTGATCAACTAGAGAGCTACATTGACTATCTTCATTTAGCCTTGTTGTTTCTTGAGAATCATGTGGGGAGGATGACACTGCACTCTTTAAACGAGTATGGGGTCTCACAGTAACCCACCCGGGTGACTGTCTCATCATAAGTGATTGACGAGGGATACAAAAGAGCATTAGTTTGATGTACGAACATGGTTAATAGACATATGTAGTATGTATCGAAAACAAGAAGGCATGTCATTATCAAAGGTATAATGTGTAAAGTAAGCAGATGTAATTTAACCAAATTGGAAGCAATACAAGCTAGACACCATATGCAACATGCAACCACATTTGACAGCGCGAAGTTAAAGCAAGCACCTGGGATGGTTGTGTGTGGCAATTGAGATCATCAACTGCAGAGCTACGTTTACTGTCTCCAACTGCTGACACTGCACCCGTTAGAGCGCTGGAACGCTTAGTGCTTATCTTCGAATTACACTGGAGCGACTTCTGTCTTTTCTTTTCTGCATTCATCAACACTGCGTCAGAGTCTGAAATACCCATGCATAAAAAAACAATAGTGTGAGTATGGGTGAAGTGTGTGCACAATTAGTACAGTGTAAAGGTAGCACATAGCAGGTCGGTGAGAAATAAATGACGGGAGACATATGATAGCTCTACAACATGCATGGCACACTAAATTACTACAGGATTCTATGAAAATAACAGTCGACTGAAAGCAAATAGGTCAGTCCATTTTTTCTGCACCGTCCAATGTACAAAGAATGGGCAGATCGCCTTCATCTACCTCCAGCCAGGCAGTGTTGACGATCTTCCTCAAAACGCCAGCGACCACCGGCCCAGTATTCCTCCCCTGCCTGCGCCCTCCCCTCGACCTCACCGCACCGCCGTGCTTGGCACCGCCCCCCCCCCCGGCCATCCATTCAAGCCCCGCCGACCTCCAGATCGGGCGCAAGCAGCTCCTGCGCCCCACACCCCACTTCCCCGGGGAGCAGGCGGACTAGGTGCTCCGCGCGCCTAAGCGGGTGCTGCTTCTTTTAATTGCCGTTCGATTGACCCTGAATTGAAATCCAGGCGGGCAACTGACCTCTAGAAAAGGTGAAATAGTAAAAGGGAGGAAACCTTGTGCATTTAGTATCACGAAGAAGATGCAGTAAGAAGGGCTCAACTAGTTTCTTTCGTGGGATGAATACGGTGTGAGCGGAGACGTAAGATTTGCACGAATATGGGAAGAGGAGTACCTCTTTCTGCTGGCAGTGATGTGTCCTCCTTCTGTTTTTCCGATGATCTTCTTGTTGTTCGCCGGAAACCAGAAGTTGTGGAGGACGGTGCAGCCTTGGACAAACCCATGGCCAAGTTGTTGAGTGAGGTGCGGTGGCCGTCTGTCGACGGCGGGGAAGCAGATCTGAGGCGGCGAACGACGGTGTAGCGGGAACGGCTCCGGTGCAGTGGACGGTTGCGACAGTGGAGCCGCAGCAGTGAGGCGCAGGACGGCGTGGTCGGAGTGGTTCTGGTACGGCGCATGTCGGCGTCGGCGTCGTGGAGGCAGCTCTGCCTCGGCTTCAGCTGCGAAGTCCTTGAGGGTGTTGCGGTTGCGGTTGCGTTGGAAGACGACGTCGGGGTACTAGCTCCAGCATAATGGAGGAGGGCGGCGGTGGATTGGCCGCTATGGGGTGGAGGAAGGAGGAGACTGGGGTTTCTCGGCTGGTGGAGAGGGTGTTTTCGTGCCCACGGAGTATGAATGGGGAAACGGAGGGAGGCGGGGAACTAAGGGGGAACAATGTTTCGGTTTGAGACGCGCTTGTTTGAAATTTGGGGAAAGTTACAAACTTTCCCCCCATCTAAAATTTCAGAAATATTGCGGGTTGGGGGTAGGACAGTCATGTCAGTTGTCCCAAATGTGGGCGGGATAGATTTCGGCCGAGCGCATGGGTAGGCGCCCACGGCGTATGAATGCTTCTCTGGCGTCTTGGTGAAGTTACAAACCTACCCCGGTTTCGACCTTTGGACATCGGGCCGATAGGCTACACGGGCCAGAGTCAGGACAGTAATTTCCTACCACCAAAACATTAGTCTCGCGCGGTTTCGAGTGACCAGAGGACTATTTGGCGCTTCGTTCAATATTTTGGAGCAGAAGCATTAACGTTTTTGGTTCTCTTGAATTGAACTTTCAGGATTTGTCAAACTTCACAAATCTTTACTCTTGAAAATCCTAAAGCTACGATTATTTTGGAATGGAGGGGGTACATTTGAATATACATTGTACACGAGTATATATTAAAAAATATGCAACTTACCTCAGTTCATGCATGGTTCCAGATATAATCTCCTTGGTTGCAAAAAAGTTAGATATGCGTATGAATATATATATATATAGCATGTTCAAACTCACAACAAAGATTGATGCCCCCTTTTACATCTGATTTACAAATGCCATTATCTCTGGTTCAAATAGATGAATGCACTTCCTATGAATTCAAATCTTTGAAACCCCCTTTATGTTGAATTCGACATGTATTCTATTTCGTAGCTAGAAATTTGGAATGTATCCATGCAAGTGACAAATGTATAAAGTTATTCACACTAACAACATGGAGTGCACTAATTAATGTTTATATATGAATTGCAAAAGCATCCATTGCTTGTATTTCAAACCGCTCTCACTCTATGGATCGATAATATGAAATAAACACATGCACATGCTAGAATTCAATTGCAGTTGAAGAAAGAGCCTACTCCTGGTACTGTATATTAGTGATAGGGGTGTGTACAAAGTACACGTGAATACCAGGCATTGTGCGTGTGTGGATACTATCGACGAACTAGCCCCCAAGCTTGTATAACATACTAAGGTCCTAGGGTTACAAATCATATATAGTCGGCTTATCACCAGTGGGGATAGAGTCCTCCGCGACTCTGGTAGCTTTGTGTTGTACGCTGAGTCCTCCACATGGGTCTTCGTATAACACGTCTCGGTCCAACCTATATGTGGCGCAGTATGGAACCCACCCATGAGTCTTCATGTTGACCCACCACAACTAGAAATGATGTGCCCACCACACCACACACGCAATCGGCCACTAAGAGAATAAGCATATACAATAGTACAACGGTATCTAGCTCACGATACGTCTCCATATTTTGTTGATGAAACTGACGGACTTTGCATTTGATGCGTGCTCCGTATTTTGTTGACGACACTTACGGTCATTGTATTTGAAGCGAAAGCATGATATGGTCATTGGACTTCAGAATAAGCTCATCACGGTCATCGCATACATTTTATCGCTAACCAACATGTGGTTGGATGGTTAGAGGACAGTGGTTTGTCAAGCCCACCAAGGTTAAAGTCCCGGTGCTCGCATTTATCTTGTGTTAATTTCAGTATTTTCCGGCGACGTGCGTTCAGTGGGAGGAGACGTTCCACTCGACTACGAGGCACCTATGGTGACTTCATAAAATCTCAAGATCATATATGCTGGCCCACTCTCTCGAAGGTTCTCATAGGGGTCGGGTTCGCGTGTGTGCGCTTATAGCAGTGAGTGCTTGCGCGTATATATGAGCCCTTGCGTCTGTACCATGTTAAACAAATACATATCATGATTATACGGTCACTGGCTCACCCGTACAACTCCATATTTTGTTGATGACACAATCAATTGACCAGTCAAATGTTCCACGCGGCGCAACTAGTGTTGCACCATCGGGGCGCGTAACCGTGGGGCCCACCTGTCAGCCCGTATATGAAAGAAAGAAATGGTAGTTTGAGTCTGTACTGTGTTAATAAAATAGGAGTACATTTTAGGGTGATCGTGCGGTCACTGGCTCACCATACAGCTCCGTAATTTGTTGATAACACGATCAATTGACCAGTCAAACGGTCCACACTCAGCAGCGCACATTACCATAGGGCCCACCCGTCAGTGCGTATATGAAGGACAGAAATGGTAATAAATTAGTGGTCGGCGGGTATTCGAAGTCGTGAGACCTCTGGTTGGCAGTCACCGGCGGTTGGGGGCGTTCATTGGGCGGTGGGGTGGGGATCCCCGGAGAAAAAGCTCGGCAGGGGGGGCTAGAGGGATAGCCGGTGCGGCGGTGGATCGGCGGTGGGGAGTGGTTTCGAGGAGGGAGGGCCGGCCGCGGGCGGCGGGGGCTAGCGGTTCGGCCGGTGGTGGCTGGCGGCTCCGAGGGGTGGAGTTTGATGATAAACTGGAGGCCCTTGATTTCGTATCCAATGACTGGAAAATCTAATGACCAGAGATGAAAAAGTCAGTCGACTGACGTGTAGCCTCACCCCGCATGTACACATGCACGCACGCAAGACACACACGCATGTAGGCGTGCAACACTGACACGTACACACGCACGCATGCTGGCGTGCAACACTGACACGTACACATGCACTCACGAACTCACACACGTACGCACCCATGCATGCAACATTGAAACATACCCTTGCACGCACGCAACACTCGCACGCCTGCATGCACACAGCACACGACGCAAGACACACGTTCAACCTATACGTGCCTGCACCCTTTGTTAAGGACATGGATTGTTACGGGTATTAATCAATCTTATCTGTGATAAGCAGAACATTGATGTTTGCAGCGGTCTTTATGAATCACAACGTATCAAACGGGCTATCAACATAGTAGGCTTATCAACATGAAAAAGATGACGTCACACTCAATGAACAATCATCGGTTTATGAAATGCCCGCTTCTGACCGCCCTGGCCCACCAAATGTTCCTCTGCTGTGCGCTGCCTGTGTTGGGTCACTGACATGCAGGCCATGCACCCAAAGAGCCCACACGTCAGTGGAAGAATGGCGCGGTGTCCTAGGTCAGAGTCGAGGGCGCCACTTGCGGCACGCTCGGCTGAACACGCCTCCGTGCCGCATTCAAATGCCTCCATGAAACCCGCCTGTGTGGAAGCCGAGAAACCCACTCTAGACACACGTCCGTTCATGACCGGGCCAGCATTAAACGCAACGCTGGCCGAGCTCCTCCCGTCCGCCGTCTATTTAATCTCCTATTTAAACGAGGCCAAATGCCAGCCAAGAATCGCACACCTCCGCCGCTCCCTATCTCCTCCACCATTTTGTCCACTCTTACAATGCCTTACGAAGAGTAGTTATTCCGCATCCAAGCCGGCTGGGTAGCCTGCCGGATATGAGCTATGCAGCTTGCTGATCCACCTCCCTCCCCTCGCCCGACGGAGCCAGTTGCCGCCCCAAGCCGGTGCGCGGTTCAGCAACTCGTCGCTCCAGGCCAGCTCGACGAGGAGCGGTGCACGGGCGTCATTGCTGCCGTCCACGCCGCTGCCTCGTACCGCGTCTCCCGTTTCTGTGGCCGAGACTCCCATGCCGGCGGCCGCGCCATGCAAGCAGCGATAGAAGCCGGGTGTGCGGAGAGCGGCGAGTCGGTGGCCAGCGCCTCCGCGTCCGCCGCCATCATCAGGAGAAGTAGAACACGAGAGGCCGCCGCCGCTTGGGTCCCATGAAGGCCACCGCGGAGGCGATGCCGGCGTACACAGCAGGTGTCTTGCCATATCCTTTTGTTGCGAGGACCTTCGTCGACCCCGCATGGGCTCCACAGAAGAGGGAAATGTTAGGATGAACTCGAGCCGGTGCCGGCCATGGCGAAGTAGTCGTCAATATTTTGGCTACCTCAGGCAAGATCCAAACAGCCCCTCCCAACAGATTCAAATCCCTCGTTCGTCGTGGAATTTTGCCATGTGTTGTTTTCATGGACTAGCAAGATGCCCGTGCATTGCACGAAACATCAAGATGCATTTTTTTACAACCTCCCGCATGCATGCAAGGGATAATTAATGTCCTCCTTTGCTAGTACCACGAGGCAAACACCATTAACATTGCATCGATTAGTGTTAGTGGCCTTGTATATCTGCAAATTGTAATTTTGATAGTGGCCCCTTGTATATAAAATGGAGGGAGAAAGATGAGAGATAAGGCGAGGAGGAGTGGGGCGTGGTGGTGACTGGTGGTCGGACTGGGCGGAGGCATGGGGATGGACGGCGCATTATGTCTAGGTTTGTATCTCTCTCACACACACCCACGTAGGTGGGGGACGTGCACGAAGAGAAGAGGTGCACGCACGGCGCACGTACTCCCATCTCTTTCCCAACCACACCCACACGGGTACACGGTGGAGCTCATTTCTGTACAAAAAAGGCAGCCCACGTGGTAAATTGGCACGTGTACTGGTTGTCCACATGGTGGAGGGAGGATCGTCTACCACGGGTGAACAAACAAATTGCGACTTGACGCGTTATGTTAAATTAAAAAAAGAGGCAAACCATGTGGGGCCTACCTTAGAGGCAAGGCTCTATACACTAGAGTACTTTTGATGTGTCCCGTCAACTCGCAGAATGAGGAGAAGCTTGCTTAGTACGTCGTCTCCCCCGCCAACGGGAGCGGTGGCTCGCAGGATGAGGTGAAGCTTGATTACCACGCCTTACGCCCGTTCCCTTGCCCACGCGCGCGGTGGCTCGCAGCCCGAGGAGAAAATTTTACTACTCCCTCCATTTACTCCTCGTCCCTACTACGTACTTTGGTTAGTACTCCCTCCATTTACTTATACAAGGCCACTATAAAAAAATACATTTTGCATCTATACGAGGCCATAAATAGTAATCGAGACAAAAGTTACTACTCCCTCCTTTCCAGTTTATGGCTCAATTTCAAAATCTCTCCAACCAATGTAGACGGTGAGTGGTCGAATTAATTTCGTAGTTTGCACAAGTAATTAGTACGCTCATTTTTCTCAAGAAGTTGTGTTTACCGAGGCATTAATTAGAACGAATGCATGAATGACCACTAAATTTCCATGAACTTGTACATGCATCTGGTTAGTTTCCTCTTGACACTGCTTGCGTCGGGTGATCTAACGCACCTCGAAATCCAACATGTAATGGTACTACTACTAGTATAGTACTCCCTCTGTCCTAGAATATAAGAACGTTTTTGATACTATGTAAGTGTTAAAAACGTTCTCATATTTTGGGACGGAGGGAGTAGAATTGAGACTTATCAAACGGAAAAACGAATGTTTTTAGATGAGCCCTATAAACCCTAGTGGGTACGTACTCCGTAAAAATAGATTTTTCCAAAACTAAGTCGCTCCCTTTCATGAATTCTGTACTAGTATACTCCTCCGTCGACGCTCCCTTTCATGAATTCTGTACTTCCTGTCGTCGACATGTGGGACATATAGCAACCGGGTCGACGTGTCAAGCACCAAATAATAGTGCAGAACATCAGGGGGGACGCACCCCACTCGTACCGGCCCAGTAGTAGTAATGAGCAATGAGACATCAAATCACAATGCGGCACTTTCCCAGACGGATGAAGCAACCCTTATTTCACACTTTGGTTCGCCATCATCTCAAACCACGTACTAGTATCGCTTCTACCTCAAGAGGGGCACGCGCATCGCCTTGGTACATCATGACACGTGGGACCGCATGACAGGCCATGCTCCCCCACCGATCGCTCGGTAAAATCACCTCATTTTTACTATACTTCCTCCGTATCGGTTTACTACATGGCATGCACATCGTTCTAGGTTGAGAATTTAACTGGCTATATATGTGATGAACAGTACTCTAGCCTTTTAAAAATGTATACTTTTTTATAGTAGTACTATCGATGGATTGCGCCATGGAGCAAAACTTGACATTAAAAAAAAGGTGGTACATATAGAGAGCGCTCGTCGCCAAATTATGCATATAGTACTATTAAAAAAGCTAGTACGTGCTTAATTGGGGTGCTAAATTCAATTAAAGAAATACTAGTAGTATGTACATACTTAAGAGTTAAAGTAACGAGAAGAAACATAACATAGTTCTGCTGGGGGCTCAGCACAACACACCCCTCAAATTAAACTAAGCACACCTGAAATTAAACTATGCAACTAATCTGGTAGACACTGCATTAGAAGTTTAGAACCACCATGAGCAACGACACTGCCACCTTACTCGGAGTCCTCGTCCACGTCCTCGACTTCGTCCTTGTCCCTATTCCTCTTGGCCGATACTTCTTTGCTTGAACCGCACACTTGGCTGTTGCTCTTCATCCAACCCTTGTAGATATTGAAGCAAAGGTAGCCATCCATTGCAGCGTAGTGGATGTGGTCTATATCTAGTACATTCCACTGCCATGCATGACGATGAAATGTGTATGGAGGTTTCACCAGTTTACCGTACGAAGGATGAACCATGTGGCTCCTGCCAGGGTCAGCATTGAAGGCTGACGAGAGGGCACCAGCCGATTCTTCTGGAGGTCGAAGGGGTTGCCTACAACGAGGCCTATCCGACCCAGGATTTCTTTGTCATTACCAAATTCTACATTAACGAATTTGACTAGGTTGCTCCCGAGGAAGTCCTTAAAATCCTGGCACTCAACGTCGGCATGGCATATGTGGTAGACCAAGCATAAGTCATGCACGCAAACCTGGATCACGGCAGGCTTCTTCCTCTCTTCATCCTTTAGATCCTTCTCTCGTCCCAGGACTGTGGTGTACTCAACATCTAGCCCAGCGACCCACTCATCATCTAAGTTTTCAAACATGCGTCTGAAGCGAGAAAGGCATCCTTTCACCGTCGCGGAAGAACGGCTGTAGATGACGTCGAACTCATCACCGGTGATGGTTCTAACCTTTTACTCACCGCCGATCATGGAGATTTGGGACGCCATGGATTTGGGAGGAGGGTTAGGATTAGTGGAACTATCGTAATGTGAATGGACGGGACGACTAGGAGCGAACCGTCGTAGTATTGAAGGACGTGCTGGGACGAGTAGGAGCGAACTGCCAGCGTGCGAAAGGCATGGTAGTGGCTTTCCATTCTCCCATGATACGGGCTTCCAAGAGCCCTTGGATCTGAGATCGAACGGTTGCATGGCGTGATTCTAGACCTATGGGTGAATATCCTATCCTGGAGGGTTATTCTGCAAATTTTCAGCAACTTAGCATGCGACCGTTTGATCTCAGATCCAAGGGCTGCCAGCAGCCCGTATCATGGTCGCGCCTACCACGACCGTCGCGTCGCTTGTGTGGTCGCGCCCTTGGAGATTTAACACGGTGCGTTAAGCTATCTGATGTTGGCATGTCATACATAGTCATCACTTAGTCACTCATACTACAACAAGCTTGGCTATAAGTGTATTTTTTGTTACTCCTCTCTATCTCTTTCTTCGTACTCAAGGAAGAAACGGTGCTAGTAAGCGCGTGTACTTATTGCATTTGCCAAGGAGTGATCTCTTCCAATGAAATGGTGTTGCTAAGTTTGCTTCATTTAATTAGCTATAGACTCAAAATTGTCTTTTCACCTAGGTACATGCGCTTAGCACCGTTTCTTCCTTGGGTCACCAAACTAGTCTCTCTCTTCTTGATTAACTTGCCACATCAGACTTTATGCCTATGTGGAAAGCTTAAGCACCTGTAGGAGCAAGTAAAAGTAAGTACAATAGTGCGCTTTACATGGCATTTTTGCATATGTGGAGGAAAGAGAGGCAAGGAAAAAGTGGAGAGGTGGGCTCTCATGCAAGAGCCAGCCTCTACTACATGGTGGAGCATTGGGAGAGGCACATGTATGGAGGTGGTCAGGAATCTGGGAGACTCACGCCGGTCGTAGCGCCGCAGTTAAAATGATAATGGCAAGTCAAATCACGGGTGTCGGTGTCAAAACCGGCGGATCTCGGGTAGGGGGTCCCGAACTATGCGTCTAGGCTAGATGGTAATAGGAGGCAGGGGACACGATGTTTTACCCAGGTTCGGGCCCTCTTGATGGAGGTAAAACCCTACGTCCTGCTTGATTGATATTGATGATATGGGTAGTACAAGAGTAGATCTACCACGAGATCAGAGAGGCTAAACCCTAGAAGCTAGCCTATGGTATGATTGTTGTTCTATATGTGTTCTATCGACTAGCCTGGCCCTAGTTTATATAATGCACCAAAGGCCTAGGTTAACAAGAGTCCTAGCCGAATACGCCGCTGGGGAGAAGTCCTTGTCTTGATCGCCAAGTCTTGTGGAATCTTCCTTGTATGCGGTAGCTGTCCGAACTGGCCCATGAGTATACGGCCACGGGGGTCCTCGGCCCAATCTAATAGATCGGGACATGACGTGGTGAGTACCCCCTAGTCCAGGACACCGTCAGTAGCCCCCTGAACCGGTCTTCAAGTTAGGGACGCTCCTCGATTCTTCCGAACTGTTCTTCATCTTTGGCCGTCGGTCGTGAAAACTGGTTCAACAAATCTTCTTTATCTTCGATCTTGAGGATCGCCGAAATGCATTCGACGGGTTTACATGTCGGGTATCTGAGGAGCCCCTTTAAGTTTCCGGCCTTTATCAATGCCTTGTTTATTTTTATGCCACACCTCGGGTTTGAAGTTGTTCCCGGGAGGCAGTGTCCTCTTGCGTCCGAGCTCCAACGATGGACTGCATTCGAGGTATCTTTTGCAGCCGAGCACCAACGCCGGACCGCTTCCCAGCTTTAATGCCGGAATGTATCCGAGCTCCAACGCCGGACTATGTGTCCGAGCTCCAACGCCGGACTATGTATCCGAGCTCTAACGCCGGACTGTATCCGAGCTCCAACGCCGGACTGTATCCGAGGTGTCGTAAATCACCTTGGTTTAAAGAAGTTTGAAGGAGTTTAGCCGAGCTTAATGCCGGAAATGCCCTCTATGGAGCCAGCCACTAGTGCCCGAGCTTTATGCCGGGCTGCTTCCGAGGTGGTGCACCACCCCGATTGTGGGCCGATTTTTTGTCAATATTTTTTATTGGTGCAATTTATTCTCTGCCGAGATATATAGCCAGTAGCCCTCAAGGTGTGTATCGGTCTAAAACCCAAGATGCACCTGAAGGATGACGTAAGACCGCTGATCCTAGTAGCCGTTGAGACTCAGGTTGATTTGCAAAATCGGCCTGAGAATCAAGTCCAAGCTCGGCAGAATACTTCGGGACACTAAAGCGGCGTGCCCAGTCCTCGAGACTCAGGTTGGGTGCAGCCGACCAACCTGAGGATCAAAATCTCCTCGGAAACTATATTGCACATAAAATTTTCTGCATTGGACAAGCAATGCAGTAGCCCCCGAGACACTGGTCGGGTGGCAACACCAGATCAGGGGATCGATGTGCCCCTTTAATATTTGTAAATAATAAGCCCGAAGCCCAGTAGCCCCCGAGCCTTAATGCAGGCACGGGTGGCTGAATTAAGGATCAATATCCATAGTAAAATCACAAATTATGTGTAATGACTCTATGTATCCAAGTACTTTACATCATTAATGCTCGGATCCGCATTGTACAAAACTTTGTTGACCGGCCATCAGCTTCCACCTCCTCGGCCAGTAGCCAAGGAGTGTTTGTCCTACTTTATAAAGCCTTTATGAGGGCAAAGATTTACGACAAACAAGGCAATCTGGCCACACGGTTTTATAAACAAAGGTACGCAGAGAGATATGTTATATTACTGTTTAACAGAAGAAATGTCTTCCAAAGAAAAAAGTCCCGCTATCGGTTCCTTTCTTTGGGTTGTCATGCTTAGCATGATCATGAAACCTCAGCTCCAACGTAAGAGCAAAATATTGAGGATTTAGTATGGGAGGCCAGTTACTAGCCCCAGGTAGTGTTCGGCGACAGTCGAGGTCAAGTCATAAACACTTCGGCCACTGTTATGAATGGCCCGTCATTTAACACCGTCATCGGATCGCTGACCAGTTTATGCTTATTGTGACAGTCAGTTTTCGGCTTTCTCCACTGAGGTGCTTAACCATGTGAGCTGGAAGCACAATCGCAGTGGTTCTCCCTTTGCACACCTAGCCGAACAAAGAGGAACGTAGGAGGCAAGCGCAGGAGCCGGGCAACCCAACTATTGACCGAAGACACAATTCGAAACCGATGCATATATAGCAATATCCGAGAATGTTTTTCGCCGAATCGCTAAAGGAGTCCGGCGTTGCACTGCGAGACTAATGCTGGAAAAGCACAAATAGTTTAAAAGTGCCAAAAAGCTTGGAAAACCAAGAAACGTCAGTAAAAACATGACGTCCGAACAAGATCAAGTGTTCGGTGCCAATCCGAAAATTGGTCTTAGAAAAAAGAAGTGCTTCTGTCGTGCTTTAACATGATGCATCCTATCTCAAGACTTCAAGCGGGTCAACCTACGGCTTCAACCTCCTATCCCGAGGGTGGAGTACTTCTCATTAGGCCAGTTTAGCAAACTAAACTCTAGCGGCTTGGAGAGAGAAATTAGGCTCCCCGGCTAGTGACCGCACACTCTCGTCGAAACAAGGAGTGATAAATAATAATAATAAAACTTTGCAATGACTAAGAAGAAGAACACTTATTATAAAACGGCTCAAATAAACTTAAGAGCCCCCAAGTGACTTAGGTAGAAGAATGATTGCATGTACCGAAGTAATTATATCATATCTATGTTCAACCGAACTTTAAACGTGTCTTAACCGACCGTCGGCTTCTCCCTCTTCGGTCAAGGACCGAAAAGTGTTATGTACTCCATCGGTCAAAAATATCGATGGTGTTTCCAATAACCAGGCAATCAGGCCATAAGGCTGTAACAGACAAAGCGCGCTCAGGGAACTTATGCTATATTACTGCGAAGTGTAAGAAGCACCTTTGAAGAAAATAGTACCCCCACCGATACCTTTCTTCGGTGCTCATTGTTATTATGAGACTTGTGCAATAGATTTTTTGTACTCATGAGTTCCGTTGTGTGCCGACCATCATTGAAAACTATAAGAGCGCTAGCTTTCGGCTTCACCCAGTCTGAGGTCCGGCTCGGGAGACCCGATCGTGACAATCGCAGAGGTGCTCCCTTTACTCCCTAGCCGAACAATCGGGAACGTAGGGGTAAACACAGGAGCGAGGCAAGCCAGCTTGCAAATCTCTTAAGTCAATATGGTGCATATTGTGGCATAATACACGAACAAGGAACGAAGCCGTACAAGTATAATCATATGCAACAGGAAAAGCTTCATAAAGGAAGCCCCCAAGTAAACAGGGTATTTGAATTTATGCGTCACAAACAAAGTTTGGACAAGGAAATTTTTTACAAGCAACTTTTTTCCAAAAAAGTATAATGTTTGGTCGAACCGAACACAAGTTAGAAATTTAAAGCTTGGAGCATGAAAGCGACTTAGCTGGTTAATGTGTTCGGTATTGATGATGCGGTCCGAGCTTGATGTGGGGCAAGGTTCCATCCCCCAAGCTGGTCCCGAGGTGGCGGAGCGGAGAGCTCGACACGCCGAAGTAGTGACATAGCACGGTCAATGCAGACCGGCAGAGTGACGCCGAAGTCCCCGGATCATTTTCCTATGCACAAAAAATAGTGCAAACCGGAGATAATAGTAATAATGATAATTAAAAAAATCATTGCATAATAAATAATTTATGCAAAGTGAGTAATAAAAGAAATATGGCCTGGCGCCAAAGTCAAAGTCGATGCAGGGCGTCGGCGTGATACGGTAAAGGCGTGGCAAAGCCTGAATTCACAAGTCGGACCGAGTTCCGGATGTGGCGTTTGCCGGACTATGTATGGAGACTGACCGAACCACCACACGACCGTCGTTAATGCGGCCATCATTTGATAGACCTGTGTAAATATGATGGACAAACCAGAGTAATAATTCCTTGGGAAAAATGAACCCAAACAAGCAAAAAATACTGGGATTAATAGCACCTGGTTTATTTGTTGTAGCAATCCGAAGGAAGGTGATTCCCAAAATTGGGACTCGCTCCGCACACCCATTGCCTGATGGGCAATAAAATGACGGCATGGCGATGCTGGTAAAGGTTGGCTCGCTGAGGCAAAGCCCTCGGCCCAGCTAACATGACGGAACTGGTCGGCTAGTGACGCCGAAGTGTTTGGAGTAGGTTGGTGAAGAGATGGCGAAGCCCCCGGTCCAGCCGAGATGTCGAAGCCTCGATGTCAGCCGATGAGTCGAAGTAGGTCGGCGTGATGGACACCAGCTTGAAGAAGCAATAGTGCGGCCCTGTCGATGCAGGTCGTGACGTGGTCGATGCCGGCTTGATGAAGCGACCGTGTGGCGATGCCGGTATGCTCGCTCCGTGTAATCCATGGGGCGGCGATGTTGGTGATGATTTATCCTTCGCGATGCTGGACTCTTGTTCGGCTTGCCGAGATGATGATCCGAAGAAGATGAGCTCGGCTCAACAAAGTGACGCCGTGTCTAGCGCAGGTCGACGGCCGTGGAGTAATATTGTCGGACTGATTTGACACCAGCATGATGTTGAAGATCATATTCAACAGATCTCAAAGTTTGTGGGATGTGTTCGGGAACAAAACACAATACCCCATACAAAACTTCCTTCAAAAGGGATGTCCGAAATCCCGTTCATAAAAAAGATGAACTCGGGTCGAATTCGTTTTCGCGCAGAAAACAGATCCGAAAAGTGATGCACTAATCGGAAGGTTCCCAGAGTTTGGATGGTCGGATCGAGCTGAAATTTTGAGAGGTGGTAGATATAGGAATTCCGCAGCCGATCAAAGATTGGATCTTCCAAAGGACGTCTGAGCTAGAAGCTGGACTCCACGCCCTAAACTCATCCAAATTCCCGTCCAGATTTGACAGGGCTCCAGTATATCATAGATTGCCAGAGATTTCTCCATCGGAACTCGACGAAATTTTGCAGGGTTGTTATAGACTCAATTCCGCGCAATTCCACCAAAGCGATCGTCAAAGCGATACTCGAGGAGGTGGTGGCGGCAGATACGAGTCCACTGTCCAAAAAAAACAGCATGGTCGCTTGAGGGCAATGTTGACATTGAGCCCCCGAGCTCCATAGATGATTCCTCCGTGATCTTGATAGAGATCGGAGTTGATGTTTGATGAAGGCCCTCGTCCGAACATGGTGACCCGAACACGGGGCGCAATTCTTGGTTGAACCAAGGTGACCAGTCGAGCTGATGACGAAGATGCCGAAGTCGCAGTTGATCTGCAGGCGAGCCATCGATCCTTTTGTCGATCACACAGCGGAACTCTCAATGAAAGCACCAATGTCGGTGTCAAAACCGGCGGATCTCGGGTAGGGGGTCCCGAACTGTGCGTCTAGGCTGGATGGTAACAGGAGGCAGGGGACACGATGTTTTACCTAGGTTCGGGCCCTCTTGATGGAGGTAAAACCCTACGTCCTGCTTGATTGATATTGATGATATGGGTAGTACAAGAGTAGATCTACCACGAGATCAGAGAGGCTAAACCCTAGAAGCTAGCCTATGGTATGATTGTTGTTCTATATGTGTTCTATCGACTAGCCTAGCCCTGGTTTATATAATGCACCAAAGGCCTAAGTTAACAAGAGTCCTAGCCGAATACGCCGGTGGGCAGAAGTCCTTGTCTTGATCGCCAAGTCTTTTGGAATCTTCCTTGTATGTGGTAGCTGTCCGAACTGGCCCATGAGTATATGGCCACGGGGGTCCTCAGCCCAATCTAATAGATCGGGAGACAACATGGTGAGTACCCCCTAGTCCAGGACACCGTCAACGGGGCCCCACCTGCCAGCAGTAACTCGCTGTCAAATCACACAGCCCTACGTTTGCAGCAGCTACTCCCTCGTCTTCTCGTGGCTCTGTCAAACCGACTAGGCAGAACTGCCCCGCCGCCTACCGCGCAGGAAAAGCCCCACCCTCGACTTTTAAATACAACTACAACTGCTTAAGAATCCAATGATATACTTTTTGTGACATAGTAACTCCTATTTAGTTAGTCAAATGGATGACCTTGAACTACGTGCAGGCCCTATAAACCGAGACGCCTAAAAATAAAAAAACTGAGACAGAGAGGGTAGTTCAGCACGTATCTTTTTAGATCAATATAGTCGGGATTCACCAAGAAGCAAAACCAAGTGGTAGGCTGCTCCTGTCGTGTTGGCGTAGCAACTCAAGCAGGGTCAGTCCGCACACGAAATGGCGACACACTTAACAGGACCCCTTTGGCCGACATGTGGCTCATCCACCATCTTGTTCCACATGCGATGCACCAAATTACAGTTTGGAGCAGTGGTTGGAATTGGAGGCACCCCGGTCGTAGTGCCGCAGTAGTAGAAAATGAGCGACGAGGGGTCAAATCACAAAGCCCCACCTTTCCCGCATTAAGCTAGACAGATGAAGCAACCATCATTTCACTCTAGGGCGCAAGAGCATAAAGGAAAGAGAAAACAATGATGCGTGCGGCAGCTACCTAGGGCACCCTAGGGTAGGGGTCTCCACTGCAGATCCTTTTTTTGAAAGCGCCTCCACTACAAATTGGCTTCTCCCTCGTCCTCTTGAATAAAACCGATGATGAGTGCGGCGGTAGGGTTTGTAGGAGTACTACGGCATGCGGGGCCATGTTGTAGAAAACGGGTTCGAGCCGACGCCTTAAATATGTGTGGGCCGCTTGGTTTTACGGGAACGAGGCAGCATTTTGGGTTCGGGGACCAGTGGAGATATAGTACGTACAAAAAATTGTGGACGTAGGTTCGACCGAAAGGCAAAGATGCATGGGCCCCGCATTTTGATATACCCGGGGCCGCGTGATATTTGCTACTCTACTCAAAACTACTAGTAAGGTACTCCCTCCGTCCATGAATAAGTGTACTTCTAGCTTTTGTCTTAAGTCAAAGTTTTAAAACTTTGACCAACTTTATAGGGAAAAGTAGCAGCATTTATGACACTAAATTAGTATCACTAGATTTGTTTTGAATTGTAATTTCATAATATATCAATTTTATGTCATATATGTTACTACTCTTTTGTATATATTTGGTCAAAATTTTAAAACTTTGACTTAACAAAGGCTAGAAGCACACTTATTCGCGGACGGAGGGAGTACACATGTATTGAACGCATGAGATTTTGAAACCAAATTATGAATAAATACACACTATAGCATGTAAAGCTTTGAGTCATATATGCATGATGTAGATGTTCGTTTAGTTCTTATAGTTCATCTCATTCAAAATCAATAAGTTTTATAAAAATGTTAAGATTCATGGGGTTGTGCATTGTACTCTCTCCGTTCCAAAATAGATGACCCAACTTTGCACTAACTTTGAGTTAGTGCAAAGTTGGGTCATCTATGTTGGAACGGAGGGAGTAGATCATAAAGTAAAAAAAATAATGGCAATTCATTTAGAAAAAAATAATCAATTATGATACAGAAGATTCTAGAACAAAGGAGAAGTGCTTGTGTTTTGAGGTTTGTGCATTATGCTTAAGTTCAACCATGGAGTCTTCTAAATTGTACATGTGGCAGATATGGTGGAATGTTGATGATATCCAACGGCTATTAGTGCTTGGATTTGCCTATCTCTGCACTGTCGGGTTAGCTTCATCCAGCGACCATCTTTCAAAGTTATTGGCACACTATATAGTTCTTGTGCCATAGTTGCATGTTTTGGAAAAAAAAGCTACTAGTGGGTTGTACTATCTATTTAGGAATAGAAGATGTATACATGGAAGTTGTAGGGAAATAGATGACATGGAGCATCTCAATTCCTATGAGTAGGGATTGGAAAAGAGATGTCATTTGGTTCACATCATAGGAACTTTTCTATTGAATCTAGAGATTACATGTATCTCAATTCCTATGAGGAGGGATTAGAAAAGAGATGTAATTTGGTTCATATCATAGGAACTTTTCTATTAAATATACGCTAATGTTTATTTTCCTTTGAAATTAAGGGAGTATAGGAATCCATTCATATGAACCAAGTGGCTCTAAAGCTATAGAAATGATATCATGTTTATTTCCTTTGAAATGTGGAGTATATGAATATATTCCTATGAACCAATTGGCTCTGAAGGAAAAAATCCTATAAAAATCATATCATATAGAGTTCCTATGATATTCCTCGACACTAAAGGATGCTTGAAATTGATGCGGGCGATACGATGGTCTTTCTTTGTAGACTCCTCACCCAACTTTATAGTTACCTCTCGAAGATGAATGAAATGACATATACATGGTATTCTACATGTGCAATTTGGTACACGAAAACTCGGTAAAAGTTTGCGAGGTTCGAATTTTCAATAAAGCTATATGCACTGCATTTCGAAACGGATGGAGCATACGGCAGTTGCTAACACTCACGTGGAAGATTTGTGTGTAGGAGTGGCTGTTCTGTTAAATGACATGGCAAAACTGACATTGTCGGATGCCGATCTAACGGTTCTTACGGCGTTCGTCGGGAAAAGGCTTGTGGCGAGCGTTTGTCGGATAATGATTTACGGACACATGCATTGCATTGATACGTGCCCCCTGTCTCTCACGCACACGCACCCTCACGAGTCACGACTCTCCCGAGTCCTCCCGCAGACTCGCACGTCGCACCCACCATCTATCTGCAGGTAGACGTCACGCACATATGTGCTCTTCACACCCTACCCTCATAACTTCTAAAAAACAAAAGACAGCACGCACATTTTATTTTAGCTCACACGTCACACACTTGTACTATTACTCTTGCGGCGAACGTTCTTTGGGCATAGTATATTGTACTCTCACGAAGAGAAGCGGTGCACACACGCACTAGTTCTCTCACACCCACTCGCGGGTACACGTAGGAGCGCATTTTTTTGAAGCTGGTACAACAAAATCACTCCACTATATATAAAAGCAGGAGACTTAGCGCTTGCTTTACTAGGGTTCCTCTCGTTCACTCTCTCATGCTCTCCAGATCTAAGCAACACATAGGTGGCCACACTCTCTCTCAGCTCACGGCTGGTCACAAATCCGGCCGGACAACCTCGACCAGAGCAGGGGTGTAGGTGCATCGTTCACGCTGTTGTCGGCGGCGAGGGAGGAGACCAACGGCTGCCCGCACGTCCCGATCGGCGGCCGTGCCGTTCTCTCCGAGAGAGCGCTGGATCAGGAGGGCCTCCGACCCCTTCTTCCTCCCTACGGTACTGTGGCCAAGATGCGGCCTCCCGACGCCATCTTTGTGACATGCCGACGACCCTCAGGTATATATTTCTTCGAAACCTGCCTTGCTCTACTACCCTAACTCCCTTCGTGTGGATCCTTTTCTACTTCCGTCCGCTGTTCCAAAGCCACCTAGACTTCTACTATTATTAGAAGTAAAGCTATTTCATACAGTCGACTCAAAGCATTGGTTCAAACAGGGAAGAAAGTGGGAAAGCTGTAGCATGAATCTAGGAGGAGCCAGAAGCGGTAGAGTGTCTCCACTGTACTAGTAGTAATTGTTTTTCTAGGTAGCTGTAGAGTGTCTCCACTGTACTAGTAGTAATTGTTTCTCGGGTCCCAAGACAAAAAAGCCCATCCACACTAGTAAATAGTAAAATCAATTCAAAAGCCCATATATTTACTGAATGAGATGCGCTACCCACACCCAACACACCGCCCCCCCCCCCAAATAACCTGGGTGCTCTTCTTCCTCCTCGCTCCTACAGAAAACCCCAGCTCCCCTTCTTACTCACTCCTACAGAAACCCCCAGCTCCCCTTCTTCTTCGCTCGCACTACAACTAGGCTCGTCATTTGTTACTCTGCTCAAATCCGTGAGCGCCACGCGACGCCCTCGAGGAAAATGGAGTCGGCTGACCCCAGCACCAAGAAGATGAGGCTCTCGCCAGCGCTGACGCCTGTTGTAGATCCCGCACCCGGCAGCGTGGGGAGAAGCGGCGACCCCGTCCCCACCGGATCCCAGGAACCCGTAGAATCTCGGGTGGACCGCATCAGCGATCTCCTGAACGCCATCCTTGGGGAGATCATCTCGCTTCTCCCCACCAAGGATTGCTGCCGCACCCAAATCCTCTCAATTCGATGGCGCCCTCTATGGCACGTCGTTCCCCTTAATCTCGACTGTCGTCAGCTATCTCTCTTCAATGATTTTGAAATCCCCAGAGCCATCATCTCCTCCCACCAGGGCTCCGTTCAAAGCCTCTGCATCCCGTCATGCTACCTGAGCAAGCATACCATGCCCTGCATGGTGGATGCCTGGCTGGAATCCCTTGAATTCACAGAACTACAACTGCTTGAGTTCTACTATTCCCCTGGAAATCACATACCACATACCGAACGCCATGAACTTGTGCCCTCAGCACCGATGTCCATCTCGGGGTTTTCGTCCTCTCTCCACACCGCCACCTTTGCGCAGTGCTACCTACCAGACAATCTGGTACTAAACCTTCGACTCCCATTTCTCAAGAAACGTTCACTTGTGCGGGTTCGTATATCGGAGGCCTCATTGCACAGCATCATCCACTCCAGTTGCCCTGCGCTGGAGTGCTTGGTGCTTGTTTTCACAGTTAGAATCAGTTGTCTCCAAATAAAGTCGCCTAACCTTGTAAGAATTGGAATTTCTTTTGACGGAAGGCAGCTCATCATCCAAGATGCCCCTTCACTTCAAAGGTTGATCCTTGATTCTAGTTATTCACCGTTGCAAATAACCGTCCTCTCTGCGCCTAAACTGGAGACCTTGGGTGTAATACATGATCTCTGTGCTCATTTCAATATGGTGTTTGGCTCCACAGTTCTTCAGGTACTTTATATTATCATCTACACTTTTAACCATAAGCTGCATTTTAAATTTCTGCGCATAATTTATATATCATCTTAGAGTACACATTTTGTACTAATATTATGTTCTATGCTCAATGAAGAGTTTCTCCATGGATGGCCTATCAATGGTGGCGGATTCTGTCAAGATCTTATATATCCAAATGAATAGTTTTGATTTGAACAATATTATTGGCTTGCTGCAATGCTTTCCATGTCTGGAGAAGTTGTATATAAAGGTGATAATTTCACGCACATTGGAAGCCCGCATATAGTGTACTAGAATTAACCATTCAGTTGTTGCTCTTTCGACACTCTTCTTTTAGACCTTAACTGTTTTCAATCTTCATGTCTATTTAGGCAACAGGACGGGGTAAGAAAGTTATAACCAATCGGTGGATTCGTAAGCATCGGGATTTTCTCACTTCTCATGAGATTAGATTGAAGACAATAACGCTAGAACGATATGTAGCCAACCGTGCAAACACAAGATTTGTCACATTCTTCCTGCTGAATGCGAGGTTACTATTGTCCATCAGGCTTAAGTTTATCAGCAGCATGGTTTTGACGGATGGGTATGTCGAAGAGCAAAAAAGGAGTTTTAGGTGGGCAAAAGAGCTTCTGAACGTGCCGGGCTTCTATTTACAACATATTGTGGTCATAATCCAGTAAATTTTACGACCCAGGATGTTCATTCTATGGACCTGACCGATCCATTTGACTGTGACTGCCGAAAACAGTGCTGGAGTTAGATGTTGTTTCCCTTCTCAATCTGGTTTTTTTGTAAACCTGATGAACAATTAACCCTCGTGCTTTTGTACAGTTTGTAAGCTGGAGTTAGATGTTCCTGCCCTTTTCAACTCGGCTGTGACTGTCATATTTTCTTTGGAACAAGGCAAATGGCTTGCCATTCGTTTAATTTAGAGTGAAATATTGTAACAAATCCAAACCAAGGGAAATAACATCACTCTCGCCGGCTGCTTGAGCTCACTGTGCATTACAGAAGCCAAGTGATTAGCCCCCACCATCACCCGAAAACTTATTTCGAACTAGCACATCAAATGGGCTCTAAATTTTCATACGAAAGGCTGGACATCTGGGGCTCACGCCATTGTCAACGTAGTCAATAAACGAGAGAATTGCACTATGAGCAGCTGACACCATGGACCCAGCAAGTCGTGCAGTTTTTTTTTGAGGAACAAGCAGTTGTTATTTATACTAGTTTTAGCGACGGATCAGTGTAACAAAAGGGCTATGTGGGGGCTCTGGCCCATCTAGCCAGGGTTTTATTTATGTTTACCACGTCATGAGCCCAGTTGTGTTTTTTTCTTGCTGAAAATGGCTAGCCTAGTTCTATTTTTTAAAAGAAATACCAAAAAAGGCCTACTTGCTTTATCGGCCCTGCTGGGCTGCAAATCTTTCAAGACGAGGAGAGTTTCATTCAGTTTGCCCAGAAATGGGCTGTACATTTTTAAAACACATCAAACCGGGAATTAGTTTCAATTTTTTTTTTCATTACAAGATCTTAAATTACATTGATTTTTATGCGTGGACAATTATTTGGATTTTATATTTATATAAATTATTTTTCAAAATAGTTTGAATGTGAATCGATATTTCTGGATTAAAAACAATGACCGCACCGAAATATGCAAAATTCCATATACTTTTTAACCGTGGCCACAATATGGGGTGTGATGCTAACAAAAAGAAGATGGGCTCCAAAAAAATTCTTAAGAATTAGCAAATGGGATGTACATTATTAGAAATAATGGCAGATGGGATGTATGTTGTTTTCCACAGATTTGAGGCTGACTTGTGCGCCTACTACAGGTTGACGCGTATGCTTTCATAAAAAAAGGTTGACGCACACGCAACGCCCTGTCAACTTAGTCAACACACGAGAGCAGTGACTGTTGGATGTCCATCCAACGGCTGTCGTGCTTCTTCAATCTCTGCTCTTCATGCTCAAGCCGCTCAAACAAGCGCCGGCGGGACTGCCTGCTCCCTCCTCCGCGCGGCCGGCTATGCTGCCACGCAGGCCTCACCGCCCGATCGTACTCCCATTGCTGGCCTAGCCATCCCTCTACTCACCCACACCTGCTGTTATTCTCCAACGACGGCAAACGAACCAGTAAACCCTCGTACAATCGTACTCCCCTCCGCATGGGAAACAACTGCCGAGTATTCCCTGGCTCCACGTCGTCCCCTTCCTAGGCCTCGCCGTCGTCCACCGCCCTGGTGCTCTCGGCGCAGCCTGGTCAACGTGGTCAATGAACGACATCCATCGGAAGTGGACTGTACATGGAGAGGCTGACAGCTGGGTCCACGGCCGCATGCAAGGAAATGCCTCCTTATTACGCGCAAAATAATGATTCCTCCACCTGACAGCTAGGACCACAGGAAGGGCCTCTGTATTTCACGAAAAAAATGTTCCCCCCGCTGACAGGTCGGACCCACCAGCTATATCTTTGCACACAAGGAAGTGCCTCCTTATTACGCCCAAAAAATGAATACCCCCCTGCTAGCTGGGACCCACCATATTGTTGGGCTGACTTGTGGGCCTACTAAGTTGACAGGGACGGAGAGCTTTGTCAACTTAGTCAATACTCCAGTGACCGTATGATGTCCATCCAACGGCCATAGTGCTTCTTCAACCTCTGGTCTTCTTGCTCCAGCCGCCCAAAGCAGCGCCGGTCGTGCCGCCTGCTCCTGCCTCCCGTGGCCGGCTGTGCTACCGCGGAGGCCTCACCGCCCCCATACTACTCCCACAACTGGCCAGGCCATCCCTCCACTCACACACACACACCCTGTTATTCTGCGGCGACGGTAGCCTCACACCGCAGCCGAACCAGTGAACGCTCATACTCCTCTCCGTGTGGGCATCCACTGCCGCGTCTTGCACGGCTCCGCGTCGTCCCCTTCCTAGGCCTCGCCGTCGTCCACCGCCGTGGTGCTCTCGGCGCGGCGTGGTCAATGTGGTCAACGACCGACTTCCATCGGAAGAGTACTATACATGGAGAGGCTGACAGCCGGGTCCACGGCAGCCGCAAGGAAGTGCCTCCTTATTACGTGGAAAATAATTATTCCTCCACCTGACAGCGGGGACCCACCGGACGGGCCACCATTATTTTGCGAAAAAAATGTTTCCCCCTGACTGTTGGGACCCACCGGACGGGCCACCGTATTTCGCGAAAAAAAACGTTCCCCCGCTGTCAGCTCGGACCCACCGAAAGTGCCTCCTTATTACGCACAAAAAATGAATACTCCCCCGGCTAGCTGGGACCCACCTTGCTGAGAGGCTGACTTGTGGGCCTACTAAGTTGACGGGGACGAAGGGTTTGTCAACTTAGACAATATGAACGATTCTAGCTCCAGTGACCGTACGATGTCCATCCAACGGCCGTAGTGCTTCTTCAACCTCTGGTCTTCTTGCTCCAGCCGCCCAAAGCAGCGCCGGTCGTGCCGCATGCTCCTGCCTGCCGTGGCCGGCTGTGCTGCCGCAGAGGCCTCACCGCCTCCTACTATTCCCACCGCCGGCCAGGCCCTGCGGTGACGGCAGCCTCACACCGCAACCTAACCAGTGAACCCTCATAGTCCTCTCCGCGCGGGCTTCCACTGCCGCGTCGTCCCCTTCCTAGGCCTCGCCGTCGTCCACCATCGTGGTGCTCTCCGCGTGGCATGGTCAAGGAACGACTTCCATCGGAAGAGTACTGTACATGGAGAGGCTGAGAGCTGGGTCCACGGCCACAGCCCAGTTTTTTTTGTGATTTGCCAAGTAAGTCGCTTTGTCAGGCTTGTTGGGCTGCAAATCTTTCAAGACGAGGAGAGCTTTCATTCGGCTGGACGAGAAAATGGCCCATCAGTAATGAAAAATGGGTTGTACATTTTTAAAACACATCAAACCGGCAATTAGTTTCAAATATCTTTATTTCATTTCAAGACTTTAAATGACATTAATTTTTATGCGTGGAGAATTTGTTGGATTTTATATTGATATACATTTATTTTTAAAATCAATTTGAATGTGAGTCGAAATTTCGGGATTAAAAACAGTTCGGACCGCACCGAAATATGAAAATTTTCGTGTAATTTTTTAACCGTTGCCACAATATGGGCTGTAATGCTAACAAAAAGAATATGGGCTCCAAAGAAAACCTTAAGAATTAGCAAATGGGCTGTAAATTATTAGAAATAATGGCAGATGGGCTGTATGTTGTTTTCCACATATTTGAGGCTTTCCTAAAAAAGGTTGACACACAAGCACTGACTGTTGGATGTCCATCCAACGGCCGTCGTGCTTCTTCAATCTCTGCTCTTTCTGCTCCAGCCGCTCAAACAAGCGCCGGCGGGACTGCCTGCTCCCTCCTTCGCGCGGCCGGCTGTGCTGCCGCGCAGGCCTCACCGCCCGACCGTACTCCCATCGCTAGCCTAGCCATCCCTCTACTCAACCACACCTGTTGTTATTCTCCGGCGACGGCAGACGAACCAGTAAACCCTCGTACAGTCGTACTCTCCTCCGCGTGGGAAACAATTGCCGAGTCTTCCCTGCCTCCGTGTCGTCCCCTTCCTAGGCCTCGCCGTCGTCCACCGCCCTGGTGCTCTCGGCGCAGCCTGGTCAACGTGGTCAAGGAACGACTTCCATCGGACATGGACTGTACGTGGAGAGGCTGACAGCTGGGTCCACGGCGGCAGCAAGGAAGTGCCTCCTTATTACGTGGAAAGTAATGATTCCTCCACCTGACAGCAGGGACCCACTGGATGGGACACCATATTTCGTGAAAAAAACGTTTCCCCCCTGACTGCTGGGACCCACCAGCTACATCTTCACACGCAAGGAAGTGCGTCCGGGAAAAAAAATGATTCGCCCCCTGACTGCTGGGACCCACCAGATACATCTTGTAGGCAAGGAAGTGCCTCATAGTTGGGACCCATCTGGTCGAAGCGTACGTAGCGTTGACATTCTGGTCGCGAACGTGTACGTACATACTGGTCGATGTAGAGGCGCGCATGTGTCGTAGTAGAGGCACGCACGTGTCGTAGTAGAGGCGCGCACGTAGCATGTACACGTACTTACAGTGGCCAGGGTGCAAGAAAGAAAATACGGCCACGTATGTGTACATACGGGTGGGGTCTCAAACGCCTACTCGCGCATACGTACAGCGAGGGCTCGTGTACATGGTTGGGTCAGAACGGAGAAACAGCATCATCGTCATGTTCATGGGTCGGAACGGACTGCATGGTCGTGTTCATCGGGAGGGCTTGGACAGAAGAGGCGATGGAAACTAGGCCTGGCGTACCGCACAACGGAGGAAACGGACCTCCTACGGTCGAAACAGGGGTCCTGTTGATCGGGAGGGGTGTGGCGTACCGCAAAACGGAGGAAACGGACCTCCTACGGTCGAAACAGGGGTCCTGTTGATCGGGAGGGGTGTGGTGTACCGCAAAACGGAGGAAACGGACCTCCTATGGTTGAAACGGGGGTCCTGTTGATCGGGAGGGGTGTGGCGTA
>NC_041382.1:118116997-118117369 GCF_002162155.2 Triticum dicoccoides
GGGGTCCTGTTCATCGGGAGGGGTGTGGCGTACCGCAAAACGGGACTCCACGGGATACTGTTCATCTCCACCGTCGACCCCCTCCAGCCTCCACGAGCTACTGTTCATCCACCGTCGACCTCCTCCAGCCTCCACGGGCTCCTGTTCATCCAGCCTCCACCGCGCGCTACTCCACCGGCTACTGTTCAACCACCCCTCCACCATGTACTGTTCATCCAGCCCTCCACACGATGGGGTCCTATTCAACCACCCCTCCACGGGCACCCCTCCACCGTCTACTGTTCATCCTGCCCTCCACACCACGGGGTCCTGTTCATCCACCCCTCCACGGGCACCCCTCCACCCTCTATTGTTCATCCAGCCCTCCACCAC
>NC_041382.1:118117537-118169585 GCF_002162155.2 Triticum dicoccoides
CAACGCTCACTGTTCATCCCATCGATCGCTTCAGTTAGCAGCAGTAGCCAAGGAATCGCTCGATCGGGTTCAGTTAACAGTCATCGATCGGTCGCTCGGGTTCAGTAACGCGTAGCCTGCAGTGCAATCGCTCGGGTTCAGTTAGAGCCCAACGCCTCGCTCGGGCTCAGTTAGAGCCAACGCCTCGCACACATGCGCGTACGTGTACGAGGGAAACGCGCATCGCTCGGCCCCCGACCTCCCACCGTAACCGGGAACTCCCTGAAATTTTCCTCCCCCTCGCTTCTACCATGGTTTTTTCCGTCATGGACGGCCCAAAGAATGTCATGCAGCTGCGTCTCCGGCCCGCCCAGGACGAAAAACCCATTTTCTGTCATGATTTTTTGTCATAGAAGTAGGAGCCCGCCACATCTATGATGATACCTGGTTTTGTCACAATTATCGTCATAGAAGTGCCATATGTATGACAAAAAAATATTGTTCGGCCCAAAATGTCATGGATGTGTCTTTTTTTTGTAGTGGCCCCTTCTACAACCTTGAAGGTCTCGTCACTCATGTTGCTGTCCAAGGGGCTGCGATGGATCACTCAGCTGGCGACGCGGATTCTGAAGACGCGCCAGCCCCACCGAAGCAGAAGCAGAAGAAATCAAAGGCTTCAAAGCCCTCTGCAGCACCGAAAGTTTCGCATGTGAAGCCACTGGCCACTTCACCTCCTGAAGCAAGTGTGCAGTCTAAAGATCTTTCTCGCATCTCCAAAAAGACCGAAAAGTCTTCAAAGCATAAGAAGCCCATTCAGCGCTCTGGGCAAGAACTGACCCCAGCTAATATTTTTCGAAATGAAGAAGCCACCATTTATCTGTCCAGCGACGACGATCTTGGTGATGATGCTCTTGAGATGCTCATAAAGAGCAAGGAGGAGGCGGAGATCTTCAATGATTTGCCCCACTTTGATGTGAATATTTTGAACAACTTCATTGATGACTAGTTTGAAAACCCCAGCATTAGCATCGATGACCTTGAGCTTCCAATGGGCATCAGTGTCTCTTTTCACAGTGCCATGCTAATGAGTTGGCTCTGGCTCAGAAGATCGTTGAACTAAAAAACAAGATTGATCATGAGAAAGCTCAATTCAAGAGGAACATGGTAAAGCTCAGTGTAGCTGATGTTCAGAACTTCAAGCAGATGTTGCATAACCTCAAGGAGCAGTTTCACAAGAAACACAAAGAAGCCAAAGGCTCAAGAGAGCGGATGAAATACTTCACTGAGAAATGTGTGCAAGCACACAATGAGGCTGAGAAGCGCAAGGCACTGGAGCGCCCTTGTATCGACCCCAGAATGGCTGCCAAAAAGAAGAAGTCTGCTATGGGACGCACTGAAGAGGTAAGGCAAGAAGCACCTAGCATTGTCTTCCCTGCCAGCATGACAGGCTCGAAGCCTAAGGTCCCCACAGCTGCTTTAGAACTGAAGAAGACAAGGGCAGCTGAGGCTGAAGCTATAAAGCGCAAGAACAAGAATGCCACTGATGATGCCCCACAGACCAATAAGCGGAAGACAAAGTCTTCGAAGAAAGATCGGGCTGCTCCCTCAGAGCCCCTCTTTGTCGAGCCCATCTCAGTATCTCGTCCTGCATCCTCCAACCAAGAACGCCAGCTAGTACTTCATGAGCCTGCTTCCACAGAGGCTCCTGAAGCTGAAGACATTCCAGCTGCTGACCCCATCATAGCTCAGGACATTGGTCATCACGACAATGTACATGATGATGAAGTCCTTCCTCAGATCGAGCGCCAACCGGTATCATCGTCTGTTCTCACGAATGGCGAACTCATCAGCATTGGTCGTCCATTGACGCCAATTGCTCGGGATGCATCATGGGATGATCACCCCCAAGACACACCAAGCCAAGACACACCCAGTACTCCCCCTCCTCAAGTTACCACTCCGGTACTTGATGATGACAATTACATGGTGAAGACCACCCCATCTCCAAAGGCGTCGTCCGTGCTCCGAAGGCTTTGCAAAGGCCCTAGGCCACAGTTAACCATGTCGAGCATTCCAGAAGGAGAAGTGCAAAACAACTCAATGGCACGACAAGTGTTTCCTGACGCCACTCCAACTGCGAACGTCTCTGAGTCCGAAGCAGAAGCTGCTGAAGACCAACAAGAACCCCGTCAAGAAGAAGAGTGAGTTGCCACACCCCCTACCAACCCAGAAGTTGTTCTCGAGGAAAACGAGTCAGTGCCCAACCCTCTACCTACTCAAGTGGAGGTTGGAAACACTGAGGCGGCCACCAACAACACTATTGAAGCCAATGACGTTGTCATGGCTGAGCTAATGTGGCGCCTGCAATGAATATGGTGCTAGAAGTAAATGTTGCACCTGAAGCCAATGTGCAGCTTGAAGCTCAAGTCAATGCCTTTGCTCCTGTACTGCCTCCAACACCTCACACCATTGAGCATGCATTTGATCGTGGTCAACTTGTCATTGTCCGCTGGCCCATTATGGTTCCTCCATCTGCTCTCGGACTGCAGTTTGACTATCATGTGGAGCACAGGCCTCAGGTCTAGAAGCCAAAGCCCAGGCTGCCAAGGTTTCCAGGTACTGCGAGTTCGCTGGGATCGTTCAATGTGAATGGCTTCAAGGCACACAACACCTTCTTTGATAGTGCCAAGAACCCATATTCTCAGCCAAGAATTTCAGCAGATCGGTTCTGGAGTTATCAGCAGCGCGGTTATTATTCTTGTGTATTATACAATCAAGGGCGCATTTTTTTCATATGCGTCTAGACTGCGGAGCCATTTCTGGCCTGCCCTGCTTGGAAGAAGCCCTAGACTGCTTTAGAGATGTTGGCCTTCTATGGTTTGTCACTGATAAAGAGCATTGGAACAAAGAGTCTCTGCTGCAGTTCTATGCTACTCTTCACATTCGTGGCTACAACAGGGATCCGAAGACTTGGGTCCTTGAGTGGATGACAGGAGATGTGCACCATGAAGCCAAAGCTCAAGATATCATCGAGCTTACTCCCCTGCCCACTCTAGGTGAATACTATGAATCTGGTTGTTAGCTACACAAGAATGCATTAGAGAGCATATTTCAGAAGCCTGAGCCGAACATGAGTCAAATGCTCAGCATGATGAAGCCACTGCCAAGCGATGCCGAATATCCAACGGAATTCTTTGTTGAAGACCTCGAGTATCTGCCCCGCACCATTTATCATATCATCAGGCGAACTCTATGGCCTGTCAAAGGATATTCTCCTGCAGCAAATCTTGAAGGAGCAATGAAGACATTGGTTTTCTATATCCTCAATGGCATAAGCTTCAATGCTCAAGATTTCTTCATCGGGAAACTTGCTGCATATGGCTCTGATCTATTTGGTCTTAAATTTTATGCTCCATGGGTAATGCGCCGCATCAAGCTTCACTCTTCTGTCAACTATCAGCCCTCTACATGCAATCATAGAGCGATTCAAATTTGATTACTCCTCCTCGGCGACCACCATCGATGCCAGAGTCGTCGATGATGAAGATGATGCTACTTCACCAACTACAACTTCGTCGCGAATCGACACTGCACCAAGCTCTTCTGCACCACCGGACTCCAAAGTCGACCATGCACCTTCATCTACTCATGGGAACGAGTAGAAGCTCTATGTCTTCAAACATTTTTGGTCCTTACTGAAAGAAGGGGGAGAAGCATATGAGTTGATAGTCTTCAAGCGAGTCCTTATGGGTGGTTGCTATACTTTTTGCCAAGTGTTTACAACTCTCGCTTTTGATACTTTTGGTTCTTTGAGTTGTAACACTTAAACTTGATGGTCGTCTGCTACATTTTCTGTTAACTATGTGATGCGACGATAAATTCCGCATGTGCGATGATAAATTCCACACGAAGTCATTCCGCAGACGTCCATTTTTCATTATGCATGTCATTATCTTCATTATATCCTTTCCTGCATGATGAGTTGTCTTCATAAGTTGAAGAGGATCTCCACAAGTAAAACCTACCACGTGCATTTGCATTCAAACGAAAACTATTTGTATGCACATCTTTAGGGGGAGCCTTTTGCTACTTATGAAGACAATACCTTATCCTTACAATTTCACATACTTTTATCCCCATTGAAAACTTCAACCAGTTTGTCATCAATCACCAAAAATGGGGAGATTTTACGTGCATCTAGTGCCACCCCTAGTTGGTTTTGGAGTATCGACGACAAACTTGGTTGAGGGACTAATGTGTTTTTGAGAATTGCAGGATAACACAGGTAGTAGTCCCTCATTGATTCGGTTTACCTACCAGAGATGACCCCTAAAAATGTGTGAAGACATTGAAGACAAGGTGGTCTGTGAAGAGTTTCACATTGAAGACTCTGACATGAGAAGACATAGTATGAAGACTATGGATTGCAAAGACACAGTTGTTTCGTAGTTTCCTTTTCTTATTTGTTGAGTCATAGAAACCACCGTACTATTAAGTGGGGTCCAAGTGAACAAAGTCAGAGTGACTGAAGTGATGCTCAACCAAATCCTATGTCTTCGAGCGAAGACAATGAGAGCAAATCTTATCCAGAGCTGGATAAGTTAGCTTTACTTGTAGCCCAAGTCAAGCTGCTGCTTGTGTTTGAAATCTGGCCTTTGGACACGTGTCAGTTCCTTAGTGACCCAGGGTCATTTCGAACAAATCAGGCCGGGTTGCCTCCTGGTTATAAATAGCCCACCCCTACACCATAAATTGGTGGCTGCTCAGAGTTAGTGCACGGCTTTTGTCGCTTGAGAGAAACGCACCTCCGAAGCCTTTGAGAGAGAAATCCTTGCGAGGACAAAGCCCTAAACACCAAGAGCCAAAGAGTGTTAGGAATCACTGAAGTCTTTCTGTCTGCGTGATATGAAGACTTATTACACTTCAGGACTATGAATCCTCCAGCCGGTTAGGCGTCATGTTCTGAGCATCCAAGAGTCATTGTGGATCCCCGGTGAACGAAGTCTGTGAAGGTTTGGAAGTCTACCTTGAAGACTTACCAGAGTGATTGGGCGAGGACTGTGTGTCCTTAGCTCAAGGGGAATAAGGTGAACTCACGGTCTTCTGAGTTGAATCTCAGCCTCCCTAAGCAGACGTACAGTTGTCACAGCAACTGGAACTGGTCCAAAAAATACCTGTCCTCATCAAGCAACTAGTTCTTTACCTCTCTTTACTTACTACTTGTCTTTGTGAAGTCATTGCCTGCTTGCATGATATGATTGACTTCACTGTGTGAAGACTATTGTTGATTAGCTTCATACTATCTTCCATCTTGATCCATACTACCTAGTTGCTGATAGTCTTCGTGCTTTCACTTCATTGCTTACTTGACTATGGCTTGTCAATTGTAGTCTACCTTCCGATGCATATTAATAGGTTCATTTCTACTATTTGTCTTCTAAGCCCCCGTGTTTTGAAGACTTTCATAAAAATCACCTATTCACCACCCTCTAGTCGATAACTAGCACTTTCATGATCTCTGTCTCAAAACCTGAGATTACTCCTTGTAGTTTATGCTAGTTGGTTTATTCGGTGGAAGATCATATGTTCAGATCCTTAATGATAATTAATACTCCTCTGATTATGAACATGAATATGCTTTGTGAGTAGTTATGTTTGTTCTTGAGGACATGGGAGAAGTCTTGTTATAAGTAAGCATGTGAATTTGGTATTCGTTCGATATTTTGATGATATGTATGTTGTCTCTCCTCTAGTGGTGTTATGTGAACATCGACTACATGACACTTCACCATGAATTGGGCCTAGGGGAAGGCATTGGGAATTAATAAGTAGATGATGGGTTGCTAGAGTGACAGAAGCTTAAACCCTAGTTTATGTGTTGCTTCATAAAGGGTTGACTTGGATCCATTTGTTTCATGCTATGGTTAGATTTATCTTAATTCTTCTTTCATAGTTGCGGATGCTGGCAAGAGGGGTAAATCATAAGTGGCAGGCTTGTCCAAGGAAAGGAAGGACCCAAGCACCGGTCCACCCATGTCGGTGCAACAAACCCTCGGTCTGTTGCCTGGACTGTTCACACGCACGGGAACAAGATTGAAGCATGATACGTCTCTGTCGTATCTATAATTTTTTATTATTCCATGCCAATATTATACAACTTTCATATACTTTTGGTAAATTTTTATACTATTTTTGGGACTATCATATTGATCCAGTGCCCAGTGCCAGTTCCTGTTTGTTGCATGTTTTTTGTTTCATGGAAAATCCATATCAAACAGAGTCCAAATGGGATAAAAACTTACAGAGATTTTTTCAGAATATATGTGATTTTTGGGAAGAAGAATCAACATGAGACGATGCCCGAGGGGGCCAGGAGGAGGGGGCGCACCCCTGATCCTCGTGGCCACCCCGTAAGGCGGTTGGTGCCCTTCTTTCGTGGCAAGAAAGCCAATATCCAGATACAAACTGTGTTAAAATTTCAGCCTAATCGGAGTTAAGGATCTCCGGAAATATAAGAAAAGGTGAAAGGCCAGAATCTGAAATGTAGAAACAGAGAGAGACAGAGAGACAGATCCAATCTCGGAGGGGCTCTTGCCCCTCCGCCGCCATGTAAGACATGGACCAGGGGGTAAACCCTTCTCCCATCTAGGGGGGAAGTTCAAGGAAGAAGAAGAAGGAGGGGGGCCCTCTCCCACTCTCTCCCTGTGGCGCCGGAACACCGTCGAGGCCATCATCGCGACAACGATCTACACCAACACCTCCGTCATCTTCACCGACGTCTTTATCACCTTCCCCCATCTATCTACAGCAGTCCAATCTCCCACAACCTGTTGTACCCTCTACTTGAACATGGTGCTTTATGCTTCATATTATTATCCAATGATGTGTTGCCATCCTATGATGTTTGAGTAGATTTTTGTTGTCCTATCAGTAATTGGTGAATTGCTGTGATTGGTTTAATTTGCTTGTGGTTATGTTGTTGTCCTTTGGTGCCCGTCATATGAGAACGCGCGTGGATCACACTGTAGGGTTAGTTGTATGTTGATAGGACTATGTATTGGAGGGCAAGAGTGAAAGAAGCTTCAACCTAGCATAGAAATTGATGCATACGGGATTGAAGGGGGACCAAAATATCTTAATGCTATGGTTGGGTTTTACCTTAATGAACGTTAGTAGTTGTGGATGCTTACTAATAGTTCCAATCATAAGTGCATAGAATTCCAAGTCAGGGATGACATGTTAGCAGTGGCCTCTCCCACATAAGACTTGCTATCGGTCTAGTAAAGTAGTCAATTGATACGTCACCAACGTATCTATAATTTTTGGTTGTTCCATGCTATTATATTATCTATTTTGGATGTTTAATTGGCTTTAATATGCACTTTTATAATATTTTTGGGACTAACCTATTAACTAGAGTGTAACATCCCAATTTTCAATTTGGATGTTATACCTAGGTCATCATATGCATATCATATTTTATTTGCATTCTGGTTCTTGATCCTAGAAATCCTAAGCAACTCAGGGCCCAAGGAGAGAGTTGGGGATTTTTCATTTATTGTCGTATTTGAATTTTCTCAAATTTAAAAAAAGAGGATCATATTGATTTTAATAATTTTTCTCTCCGAAATATTTCCAATATCAAAATAATGAGAGGAAAAAAATGACTTCTCCAAAATCAAAGGGGAATATTGGAGGAAAGATTTTAAAATCAAATAAATATTTTTATTTGGATTTTTTTTTCGAGATTTTATTTGAATTAGAAAAATATGCATTTTTCAAAAAATTACATTTTTAGGCTAGAAAAATGTTCACTTTCTTCTGAATATTTTATTTAGATAGTGAAAATTGTTTTGGCATTTTTAGAATTTTTTTATATTTATTTAGGATTTTCTTCTGTGGAATTTATTTAAAAAATAATAATTCCGGACCGACTGGGCCGAAGCCCAGCTGACCCACTCCCGCGCGCCTCGTCTTCCCCGGGGACTCCCGCCACTGCACGGACGCCGAGTCCGGCTCGGCCATGCCGCCCACCGCCTTGCCCCCTCCCCCAAGACGCCATGCCCCGCCCTTTATAAGCCGCGCCGGTGTCACATCCCTAGTTCTGGCCTGACCTATGCTTGCTTCCATGTGTGCATCATGTTTAAAGTTCATGAAATTTGAAATGGGGATGACCAAGCCCTAGCACCAAAGCAATGCAAATAGGCTCAACTTCAAAATATTTTCAAAGAACCCAAATTGGTTTGCAAAAAATTTCATGATTAATGGAAAAGGGTGAAAACCATATCCAGAGATGATGGATATTTTTCCAAGACATTTTTGGATTTTTGAATAAACCATATTGTATTTGAATTGGGGCATTTAAATACTCTTAATATTTTTAAATGCTCCAACAATTCTGAAAATAGTTGAGGGCCTCTATAATAATTCAGTTAATGCCCACAATTATTTTCAGGATTTATTAAAATGATTTGGTTTATAAACTAAGTCAAAACAGAGCAAATAAATAGAAAAACAGAAATAAAAGAGAGAAGCCCAGCCACTTACCTGGCGCTCACCTGCAGCAGAGCCGGCCCAGCTTCTGTTCCGGCCCAGCCCACCACCGCCTCCCCCCCCCCCTGTCGTCTTCCTCCTCGCCAGAAGGACAGAGGCGTGTCGCCCGCGCGCGCGCTTGCCCCTGGCCACCTCCTGCTTCCTCCCCGAGCCCTCTAGCGACGCCACGGAGACGCCCTCGACCCCCTCGACCGCTATCCCTTCTCTCTGCTCGCTCTAGCTCTCTCCCTCCCTCGATTTGGAGCACCACCGAGAGCCACCGGAGGGCGCCGCCGTCGCATCCATAGCCACCGGCCATCCCTCGCCCTTCCGCTGAGCTCAGGAGCTCTGCCTCGACCCCCTCTTCCTCCCCACCGAGCCAAGCCCCTCGGGAAGCTCTGCATCGCCTCCACGCCATCGTCTTCGTCCTCGACCGCCGCCGATGGTCGCCGTCGATTCGCCACCGTTCGTGCTTCCCCGAGCTCACTGACCCTCCCTGCATGATCCCCGTGAGCCCCTGCTTCGTTTCCCCCTAACCCCATGTCTGATTTCGAGCTCTAGCCGCCCCCTCTACCGGAGCCGAGACGCTCCGCCGCACGGGCTCGTCGCCGGCGAAGCCCCGGTGACCTTTTGGTCCCACGCCTGCGTCTGTTGCACTCACAATGTCCCGTAGAGTAAAACTAGCACGGCAACCGTCTCGTTTGCACACCGCAGCGCCGGTCCTGCGAACCCCCGAGCTCCGGCCGCCGTCCGGCTCGACGCCGTCGTCATTCCCGGCCACCCCCGCACCTCCCGTTGGTCCCCCTAGATGCGCACGGGCACGGGCTATCCTCTGGTGCCCCTGGCGCGTCGATCCGTCGACTCTGGCGAGTTCCGAGCGAACTCCGCCGCGGTTTGAGGTCACCGCCGGCGAGACTCCGGCGAGATGACGTGGCCCGTCATTAGCAGCTAATAGCCCCACTAACCAACCTCCTAGCTCACTGACACCTGGGCCCCACGCCCTAACTAACCCAGGTTTTATCTGTGTTTAGATTAAACTAACCCCCATGGGCCCAGAGGTCAGTTTGACCTGGCCACGTCACATGTTAACCGACCCCACACGTCAGTATTGACTTGCTGACGTGTCTGTTGACCCGGCCCCACCTGTCATTGACACTAACCAGCCCCAGTCACTGACCAGTGGACCCCACTGGTCAGGTTTGACCCGGACCAGCCCCTGTTGACCTGCTGACGTCATGATGATGTCAGCCTGACGCAGTAATGTTTTCTGGATTTATTTTTATTCAGAAAATTCCAGAAAATAGTCTAAACTTCTAAAATTCATAGAAATTCAACCGTAACTCCAAATCAAACAAATTATATATGAAAAATGATCAGAAAAATCAAATCTATCCATCTGTACCATTTGCATGCATGTTAGAACACAATAACCTTGCTGTTTAGGTGAAACAAGTTAATGCACTAATATGACTTCATAAAATGGGTTTGCATTTGAATCTTTGGTTCAAATGGACTCATTTCAATCTGTTCTAGCTTGCATTAGCCCAAAACACATTCATATTGACATGTCATGATCATGCATCATATTGTGCATTGCATTGATTGTGTTTCTTCCTTGTTTGCCGGTATTGTTCCCCCCTCGATAGACGTGGTTCGACGATGAGTTCGATGACACCGATGAAGAGCTATGTTATCTTCAGAAGTGCCAGGCAAGCAAAACCCCCTTGTTCATTCCGATACAATCCTACTCTCTCGCTCCTGCTCTCTTTTAATGCATTAGGACAACACCGATTCATCTGTTACTTGCTGCGGTAGCTGAACCCCTTTATCCTTTGCATGACCTGTCATTGCCACAGTAAATAGATGAAACCCACTAGCATGAGTAGGAGTTGTTTGAGCCCTGTTGTGCCTACTCATTCATGCTTGTTTGTCATGCCTGCTACTGCTTAGAGTTGAGTCAGGTCTGATTCATCGGGGATGAATCAGAGGTGTGTGAACATGTCCTACTGTGTGTGAGCTAAGTGTGCGAATACGATTTGGTAAAGGTAGCGGTGAGAGGCCATGTAGGAGTACATGGTGGGTTGTCTCATTGCAGCCGTCCTCAGGAACTGAGTTCTGTGTTTGTGATCCATGATTCAGCTACTACCACGCATTGGGCCCGAAACCAATGGACCCTCTCGGCTTCTTAATCACCCTTGTCCTCTGTCCAGGAGTTGCAAGTAGTTTCTGGTGTTTGTAGTATGCTGGAGGTCGTGGGCAGTGCTGACCGGAGGGGTGGGCTGTGATGCGGTAGGCACGTGGCCGGGTATACCGGGCGCCCGTTTGGTGTCACGGAACCCTGCACACATCGTTTGGGGCTGTGAGCGAAACTCCGGCTGGATCTCCTCATGGATGGAACCTGAATAGGCGATAAACCTGGACTAGAGACTTGAGTGTATAGGTAGGCCGTGGCCGACACCCACGTTGGGCTTCCGCTTGAAGGTTGCCGAGTACATGTCGTGTAAACGGCGGTAAGTGGTGAGAGCGTGTGTGAAGAAGTACACCCCTGCAGGGTTAACATTATCTATTCGAATAGTCGTGTCCACGGAAAAGGACTTCTGGGTTGCTTATATCAGTTCATAGACAAGTGAAAGTGGATACTCTAAAATACGCAAGATAAGCGTGAGTGCTATGGATGGCGTTCTCGTAGGGAGACAGGAGCGGATCCATAGTGGTGTATTGATATGGTGAATATGTGGACTCGTGTGCGCCACCTCAAAAGAGTTACTTGCAATCGTAGTTCAGGATAGCCACCGAGTCAAAGCTGGCTTGCTGCAGTTAAACCCCACCATCCCCTTTGTTGATAATGATGCATATGTAGTTAGTTCTGATGTAAGTCTTGCTGGGTACATTTGTACTCACGTTGCTTAATTTATGTTTTTGCAGAGAGACTTCAGTCTCACTAATAGTTCCACGTGGACTTCGACGTTTAGCTTGTTACCTCAGCTACGATCTTGTGCCCTCGGCAGGATCTGTTAGATAGTCAGGCTTCTCAGCCTTTTTCATTTGTAGATGTCTGTACTCAGACATGTTGAGCTTCCGCTTGTGCTTTGATTTGTATGCTCTGAATGTTGGGTCATGAGACTCATGTTTGCAATATCTCATTCCTCGGAGCCTATTGAATAAATACTTGAGTCGTAGAGTCATGTTGTGATGCCATGTTGTGTTTGCACATATCGAGCATATTGTGTGTATGTTATTGAAATGCTTGGTATGTGTGGGATCTGACTATCTAGTTGTTTATCCTTAGTAGCCTCTCTTACCGGGAAATGTCTCCTAGTGTTTCCACTGAGCCATGGTAGCTTGCTACTGCTCCAGAACACTTAGGCTGGCTGGCATGTGTCCTTCTTCGTTCTTGTGTCTGTCCCCTCGGGGAAATGTCACGCGATGAATACCGGAGTCCTGTTAGCCCGCTACAGCCCGGTTCACCGGAGTCCTACTAGCCCAGTGCTACAGCCTGGATTCACTCGCTGATGACCGACACGTTCGATGTTGGGTCATGGATGCCTGTCCCTGTAAGTTTGTGCCACTTTGGGTTTACGACTAGCCATGTCAGCCCAGGCTCCTTATCATATGGATGCTAGCGACATCATCATATACGTGAGCCAAAAGGCGCAAACGGTCCCGGGCAAAGGTAAAGCGACACCTGTGGGAATACCGTGCGTGAGGCCGCAAAGTGATATGAGGTGTTACAGGCTAGATCGATGTGACATTAAGTCGGGGTTCTGACAGTGTTGGTATCAGAGCTTGACTGCCTGTAGGATTACCAAGCCAAACTGGTCGAAGTTGAGTCTAGAAATGCTTTAGCTATATGTAGGGGAATTGATTGTGGGGTGGAACGTAAGGCTCTTTCTTACTCCTTATACCTCATGGCCTTCTGATCTGAGTCATCATCTTCTCTTCTGTGGGGATTAAGAACTAGGCTATCTCCTCTTTCTATCAGGATCACGTGTTACTAATCAGTAGACTTATAAGATTGTTAGATTTAAGTCTCAGTTCAGTTCCTACTACTTCTGTATGTTAACTGTTGATCTCCAAACCTTGATATTATGATGATCAAGTGGTTATGCCACCATTTTTGTGATTGTCTCAAATCTTTTTGAGCATTTATAGCCGTTATGCTGTCCGAGTCATCCCAGGTTTCTAAATAGTCTGAAGCATTTGCAAAATCCCTTCCTCCCGTTCCGATGTTCCTTTGGGCCAGATTACCCACACTAATCGGTGAGTTGAGGTACTCTGTTGCCTTAACATATATGTCAGAGTTATTACTATGACCCTAGGTGTCTAGAGTATCACCTAGTAATTTAGCCATGTTTTGTGTTCCCCGTGTGATGAATCTGGCCATCATTCTCGAAAGCATCCCGTGATGTTATTAGTTAGTAGGTATTCCATTGTGGGGTTCTTGAACCCGAGATTCACTCTACTTACTTCATGTTGATAGTGTTTGCTAGTTCCTTTAGGTTATTAGTAACTTTGCGATAGTCCTCGAGGTTCATGGTACATCCTTCTTCCAATTACCATGAACCATTCTTGGCAGGAGTTCTTCTGAACCAAAAGATGACAACAAGAGTGCTCTCGATGAGTTCTCCATGCTATATTGTGACTCTGCCAGCTCAACCTTTCTGCATGGGTTATCCGGAAGAATTATGTTGAACTTGGTTCGACATACTAATCTATGCATCCACAACTCAGAAAGTTATATGTTCCTTTGAGTTGTCCCTCTTTAGTGGTTTACTGACCTTCGTCTATCAATTGATAGTCAAGAGTATGCGTGCGTTCGTTTATCAACGCCTATTACTCTTGTGGTCCGTCAAGCCATTCTATCGCGGAATGACTAGGAGAAACAAACTCCAGTACCTCTTCCATATCCAGGATTGGGTCAAAGAAGTTGTGCTCCACAGAACAAATTGCTAATCCAGCTTTTGTTCTGCACTACCTTGGAGTATTACCATCTTTTATATCGGGATTGTTATAGGAATTGCACACCATCCTATGAACTCTTGGTACAGTGATACTTCTCACCATCGTTATTCATTTCTCGGTCCCCGTGTTGTTGCAACCGGAACGCCGACAAGTGAATCATGATGTGTGAAATCAATACTCCTAGCAATACTATTGCTTGGTAGTTAAAGGACAAAACTTTCACTCTTAGCGTGTTGGTTATTGAATCATCATTCTAAGACTGAATGTGCTACCTAGTCCTTGTTCTCAGTGCACTCCTCGATCGATGAGTTAGGATTATTTCAAATCTTCGCTCTATTGATCATATCGTCTTGCCTCAAAAAGCAAGATTGTTCTCGAGCTTAGTAACATATCGGTGGTTCGTGATTTTCCAAATATCTTCACGGAAGTATCACCAGGTTGTCGCCTGACCGCTATGTTGAGTTCGTGATCAAGTTGGTTTCTTGTAAACTAGCCATTCTCCAAGAATCTGTGTTGCATACCCCTGAGTTGGTTGGTCAAGCTAAACAACAACTTGGAGAGTCGGGAGATAAAAGCTTGCCTGGCTTAGTTCATTTTAAGGGATATCCTTTTGTGTGTGTTGAAGAAAGATGATATCTTCATCAATTGATCCTTGAGACCAGTTGCTGGAGCTATTGTCTTGCCAAAACTTTGATTTGAGTGTGGTCTATTCTCAAATCAAATCAGAACCAACAATGTTTGTAATGTTGTCTTACTCGTGGATTTTCCTCGAGCATACACCATTATATCTTTTGGGTCTGACCAATACTATCACCTTGTTCACATAGTTATGGAATTCCATCTCCATGGAAATCCCGATAACTTGTTGTTGAGCCCATCAGCAGCATTTTGTCTCATCCATGATTCGTGTTGAACATCCAGCTAGTGTTGGAAACTTTTATAAGCATTATCTTCATGTCCTGTGCATGAAGCATATGTTCAGATGTAAGAAGTGACTTCCTCCAGTTCATGTGCATTTGATGCAAGTTGCCGCCGTGGATTTGAGAAAGTCAATGTTGCTTCCTTGGAATCGTCTCAAATCATTCATGCATACGTGCGAAGTATTCTGTGGTTCGAAGACTTGCAACCTTCATTCCATATGTAGTCCTAGCACACCAAGCCACTTATTGATTTGTTCAAGGAGAAGAAGTCTCTTCTTAAGAGCAAGACTTATGTGAGGACTTCGATATCCTTGATGATGGTTCCCCACCGGAACTCGGTAGTGTTTTATTGTAAGACTACCATGGGATCATGTTTGTCTGGGACAACGTGTTCACATGTTGTAGCAGAACCAGCTCATGTCTTGGAGCTTACTGCCGTAGTTCATTCCCCGAGAATCTCACAACGCCGTCTCGTCGATTTGTGTTGTAAACTTTCATTTTTCTTTCTAGACTTGATGAGTCTGGAATATTCTGACACCAACCAGATCTGAATCTCAGGCAGATGTGATGGTTGGAACATTTCCCAAGAACTATAATATTGGTCTCGCGATAACCGGTAAAGTGGATGTCGTGGCCAACACACCCAGCCGGAAGACCTCCTGTTGTAGTATCTTGATTTGAGGAAGTTGGCCACCTCCCCATAGGGATTTCGTAGGATTTACTCCCTAGTTGCCCCTATGGATTTCTGTGTTCCGAAGTCCGACCTTTTTACTTGATGTTCTAGATATCAAACCATATCTATGAATGGGTTACACTAGCACATCAAGGAGAACATTAGAAGCAGAGTGCTAAATGTCTCTCGGTCGATCATCCAGATTTCGTTCCCTTGGCCTCGCTAAGGTGAAATCTGAGAAAGTGTTATCCTCCTTTGCATCTGCATCGTCCATCACTATTCATCATGGTAGTATGTTGTGTTGTCAGCACCCTTGACACGGATGTTGATAAAACCTTGATGATTGTGGAAATGCTCAAGTTCTTGAGAGCACGCACAAGCGCTACGTGTTATCATCGGCTCTAACTAGGATTCCTCTCAGTTTCCTCGGCAATGCTATGACCTTTTCAAACAGTGAATTCACTCTCTATTGTTGGGTTCTTCCCCAGTTACCAGAATCATTCCCAGCATTTGCATTTTGTTCCCAGCTTGCACCGCCAATGTGCCATTCTACCATGGGTCTCTTCCATTTCCGGTGATAAGCAAAAATCATCCATTGCGTTGTCTTCAACAAGGTAATCCACATCGTCCAAGTCCGAGTATGCCATCCTACCGACCCCCTCCAAACGATCGCTCGAGAATTGCCTTAGGCTGGTTTAAAAAGTTTCAATGATCTCTGAATCAAAGGTAATTCTTTTTGCCACTTAAGGGGATATATCTACGAGTCACGGTTCCTAAGGTGTCTCGTTGTGGTATCATGTCAACTTAACTCCTCGCTATGTTGACAACCGTTCACCACCCTCTTAGGTGTGGAATTGTTGCCTACCTAGTAAACCTTCGTCATCCGTTTCACTCCATCCCTCTAGATGTGTGCTTTGTCTCTCATCTCAAGAGATGCTGCTATGTCTCATTCCGTGAGTTAATCCTAAGTTGTTCGACCTTCGAGAAGAACGATTCTTTTAGGGTCTTTCCTTCCTCTCATTGTCATGATAGTTGGAGTTCTCAGAGAAAGACTTCGAGACAATGATGGTGAACGAATCAACGTTCAGTTGAAGTGCACCCTGGATCGTGAAGATTATACTAGTTTGCGTTTCCCCTTCATCTTACCCTACGCTTGAATCTCGAGACGAGATTCTTGTTTAGTGGGGGTGAGTTGTCACATCCCTAGTTCTGGCCTGACCTATGCTTGCTTCCATGTGTGCATCATGTTTAAAGTTCATGAAATTTGAAATGGGGATGACCAAGCCCTAGCACCAAAGCAATGCAAATAGGCTCAACTTCAAAATATTTTCAAAGAACCCAAATTGGTTTGCAAAAATGTTCATGATTAATGGAAAGGGGTGAAAACCATATCCAGAGATGATGGATATTTTTCCAATAAATTTTTGGATTTTTGAATAAACCATATTGTATTTGAATTGGGGCATTTAAATACTGTTAATATTTTTAAATGCTCCAAAAATTCTGAAAATAGTTGAGGGCCTCTGTAATAATTCAGTTAATGCCCACAATTATTTTCAGGATTTATTAAAATGATTTGGTTTATAAACTAAGTCAAAACAGAGCAAATAAATAGAAAAACAGAAATAAAAGAGAGAAGCCCAGCCACTTACCTGGCGCTCACCTGCAGCAGAGCCGGCCCAGCTTCCGTTCCGGCCCAGCCCACCGCCGCCTCCCCCCCTGTTGTCTTCCTCCTCGCCAGAAGGACAGAGGCGTGTCGCCCGCGCGCGCTTGCCCCTGGCCACCTCCTGCTTCCTCCCCGAGCCCTCTAGCGACGCCACGGAGACGCCCTCGACCCCCTCGACCGCTATCCCTTCTCTCTGCTCGCTCTAGCTCTCTCCCTCCCTCGATTTGGAGCACCACCAAGAGCCACCGGAGGGCGCCGCCGTCGCATCCATAGCCACCGGCCACCCCTCGCCCTTCCGCTGAGCTCAGGAGCTCCGCCTCGACCCCCTCTTCCTCCCCACCGAGCCAAGCCCCTCAGGAAGCTCTGCATCGCCTCCACGCCATCGTCTTCGTCCTCGACCGCCGCCGATGGTCGCCGTCGATTCGCCGCCGTTCGTGCTTCGCCGAGCTCGCTGACCCTCCCTGCATGATCCCCGTGAGCCCCTGCTTCGTTTCCCCCTAACCCCATGTCCGATTTCGAGCTCTAGCCGCCCCCTCTACCGGAGCCGAGACGCTCCGCCGCACGGGCTCGTCGCCGGCGAAGCCCCGATGACCTTTTGGTCCCACGCCTGCGTCCGTTGCACTCACAATGTCCCGTAGAGTAAAACTAGCACGGCAACCATCTCGTTTGCACACCGCAGCGCCGGTCCCGCGAACCCCCGAGCTCCGGCCGCCGTCCGGCTCGACGCCGTCGTCATTCCCGGCCACCCCCGCACCTCCCGTTGGTCCCCCTAGATGCGCACGGGCACGGGCTATCCTCTGGTGCCCCTGGCGCGTCGATCCGTCGACTCTGGCGAGTTCCGAGCGAACTCCGCCGCGGTTCGAGGTCACCGCCGGCGAGACTCCGGCGAGATGACGTGGCCCGTCATTAGCAGCTAACAGCCCCACTAACCAACCTCCTAGCTCACTTACACCTGGGCCCCACGCCCTAACTAACCCAGGTTTTATCTGTGTTTAGATTAAACTAACCCCCACGGGCCCACAGGTCAGTTTGACCTGGCCACGTCACATGTTGACCGACCCCACACGTCAGTATTGACTTGCTGACGTGTCTGTTGACCCGGCCCCACCTGTCATTGACACTAACCAGCCCCAGTCACTGACCAGTGGACCCCACTGGTCAGGTTTGACCCGGACCAGCCCCTGTTGACCTGCTGACGTCATGATGATGTCAGCCTGACGCAGTAATGTTTTCTGGATTTATTTTTATTCAGAAAATTCCAGAAAATAGTCTAAACTTCTAAAATTCATAGAAATTCAACCGTAACTCCAAATCAAACAAATTATATATGAAAAATGATCAGAAAAATCCAATCTATCCATCTGTACCATTTGCATGCATGTTAGAACACAATAACCTTGCTGTTTAGGTGAAACAAGTTAATGCACTAATATGACTTCATAAAATGGGTTTGCATTTGAATCTTTGGTTCAAATGGACTCATTTCAATCTGTTCTAGCTTGCATTAGCCCAAAACACATTCATATTGACATGTCATGATCATGCATCATATTGTGCATTGCATTGATTGTGTTTCTTCCTTGTTTGCCGGTATTGTTCCCCCCTCGATAGACGTGGTTCGACGATGAGTTCGATGACACCGATGAAGAGCTATGTTATCTTCAGAAGTGCCAGGCAAGCAAAACCCCCTTGTTCATTCCGATACAATCCTACTCTCTCGCTCCTGCTCTCTTTTAATGCATTAGGACAACACCGATTCATCTGTTACTTGCTGCGGTAGCTGAACCCCTTTATCCTTTGCATGACCTGTCATTGCCACAGTAAATGGATGAAACCCACTAGCATGAGTAGGAGTTGTTTGAGCCCTGTTGTGCCTACTCATTCATGCTTGTTTGTCATGCCTGCTACTGCTTAGAGTTGAGTCAGGTCTGATTCATCGGGGATGAATCAGAGGTGTGTGAACATGTCCTACTGTGTGTGAGCTAAGTGTGCGAATACGATTTGGTAAAGGTAGCGGTGAGAGGCCATGTAGGAGTACATGGTGGGTTGTCTCATTGCAGCCGTCCTCAGGAACTGAGTTCTGTGTTTGTGATCCATGATTCAGCTACTACCACGCATTGGGCCCGAAACCAATGGACCCTCTCGGCTTCTTAATCACCCTTGTCCTCTGTCCAGGAGTTGCAAGTAGTTTCTGGTGTTTGTAGTATGCTGGAGGCCGTGGGCAGCGCTGACCGGAGGGGTGGACTGTGATGCGGTAGGCACGTGGCCGGGTATACCGGGCGCCCGTTTGGTGTCACGGAACCCTGCACACATCGTTTGGGGCTGTGAGCGAAACTCCGGCCGGATCTCCTCATGGATGGAACCCGAATAGGCGATAAACCTGGACTAGAGACTTGAGTGTATAGGTAGGCCGTGGCCGACACCCACGTTGGGCTTCCGCTTGAAGGTTGCCGAGTACATGTCGTGTAAACGGCGGTAAGTGGTGAGAGCGTGTGTGAAGAAGTACACCCCTGCAGGGTTAACATTATCTATTCGAATAGCCGTGTCCACGGAAAAGGACTTCTGGGTTGCTTATATCAGTTCATAGACAAGTGAAAGTGGATACTCTAAAATACGCAAGATAAGCGTGAGTGCTATGGATGGCGTTCTCGTAGGGAGACGGGAGCGGATCCATAGTGGTGTATTGATATGGTGAATATGTGGACTCGTGTGCGCCACCTCAAAAGAGTTACTTGCAGTCGTAGTTCAGGATAGCCACCGAGTCAAAGCTGGCTTGCTGTAGTTAAACCCCACCATCCCCTTTGTTGATAATGATGCATATGTAGTTAGTTCTGATGTAAGTCTTGCTGGGTACATTTGTACTCACGTTGCTTAATTTATGTTTTTGCAGAGAGACTTCAGTCTCACTAATAGTTCCACGTGGACTTCGACGTTTAGCTTGTTACCTCAGCTACGATCTTGTGCCCTCGGCAGGATCTGGTAGATAGTCAGGCTTCTCAGCCTTTTACATTTGTAGATGTCTGTACTCAGACATGTTGAGCTTCCGCTTGTGCTTTGATTTGTATGCTCTGAATGTTGGGTCATGAGACTCATGTTTGCAATATCTCGCTCCTCGGAGCCTATTGAATAAATACTTGAGTCGTAGAGTCATGTTGTGATGCCATGTTGTGTTTGCACATATCGAGCATATTGTGTGTATGTTATTGAAATGCTTGGTATGTGTGGGATCTGACTATCTAGTTGTTTATCCTTAGTAGCCTCTCTTACCGGGAAATGTCTCCTAGTGTTTCCACTGAGCCATGGTAGCTTGCTACTGCTCCGGAACACTTAGGCTGGCCGGCATGTGTCCTTCTTCGTTCCTGTGTCTGTCCCCTCGGGGAAATGTCACGCGATGAATACCGGAGTCCTGTTAGCCCGCTACAGCCCGGTTCACCGGAGTCCTGCTAGCCCAGTGCTACAGCCTGGATTCACTCGCTGATGACTGACACGTTCGATGCTGGGTCATGGATGCCTGTCCCTGTAAGTTTGTGCCACTTTGGGTTTACGACTAGCCATGTCAGCCCGGGCTCCTTATCATATGGATGCTAGCGACATCATCATATACGTGAGCCAAAAGGCGCAAACGGTCCCGGGCAAAGGTAAAGCGACACCCGTGGGAATACCGTGCGTGAGGCCGCAAAGTGATATGAGGTGTTACAGGCTAGATCGATGTGACATTGAGTCGGGGTTCTAACAGCCGGAGCCCCCCTCACCTCCTCACATCGCCCCGCCACCGCAAGCCCTTCCGCCGCCTACAGCCGCACCGCCGACGCCACCGTCACCCAAGCCCCGCATCACCGTTGTTGCGCCGGAGTCGCCGCCCGGCGCCGATCGGATCCACCGCCGCCGACCGGTTTTGCCCGGTTTTTCGTCAGTTTATTTCGGTAAACTGTAGATCTAACTAGGTTTTTTTAGATTGGTTTTCTCAGTTTTTCTTTGGTTTCGCTAATTAGTGAACGTTTATCTGAATGCCCCAGTTCGTGGACGCGTTCGTTTGTTCATCTCTGCTAGCGAACGCTCGTTCGTTAGTCTTTTCTTTTTATTTTATTTCCGGCCAGGGACCTATCCGTGATTATTTCTACCGCAGATTAGCCCCTGATCTTCGAACGCCCGCAACATTTTAACCATTTGTCAAAATCCAATGAAACCAACACCAAAATCTTCGTCTCGTACCCCTCTTTCCAGTTAACCAACTTGAACATGGTTTTGACAAATAAAAATTTGATTTCAAGCAGTTTTGATTTCGAACTTCTTTTGATCGTAGCTTGAGTTTTGTAGCTCCGATTTGAATGATTCTTTTTGCAAATCGAAGCTCTTCATTTGAACTTTCGGTTTGGACTTTCTTATTTGAGTTTTACCCGTGCATCTATGCTTGAGTGCTTATGTATTCTATTGTTTGTTTGCGATATAATTTCTAAAGTGCGAAGCGTGCTACTACAAGTCTCTAGGGTTTGCAGATCGTCAGCAAGGCAAGTAACACTTTGATCATATCCCTTTAATACCCACTTTTTATGCATTAGTCTGGTCCTCAAACATTACATGAGTAGGATTGATAACTTGTGGGTTTTTGGAAGTAGATGATGAGGTAGAACCTATTGCCCTTTTTATATCAAACCCTGGGAGTTACTTCTATGTTATGCTTATACCGCTATGCTATGCTTGTAGACGTGGTTTAGTTGAGTGTATCCATGACAGATGTGAGAGTTGTTAAATAATGGTTAACTTAAGGTGGCTACTTTAATACACATCTGGGTGGATTGGTTGAGGCACCCTGGAGCACCCAGTGGTTGTCTAGGCACCTGGAGCAATCTAGAGCTGTCTTGGGATATCCCAGAGTACCCGTGTGATCATCCTACGGTTTGCTACCCAGGCTCAAAGGGATCATAAGATTATTCATGTTGGAAACTTCCGTGTGCAGCCACAAGCCATTATGGGCTCTAGCATAGTTGAGTAAGTTGTGGGAATCCTTTCCATGATGGACTAGCTGATGTAGGGGATTGTAGGTGTACCGGCCTATCTATCGGTTAAGGGGACCTCTTCCGAAAGACTGTATCTCAGTCATCCGGCTCTCAAACACCATGAAGTGCGAGAAATCCAATGGAGGAGATCGAGTCTTGTGGGGAAAAGTGCGCAAACCTCTGCAGAGTGTGTAAACTAATCATGATTAGCCGTGTCATCGGTTATGGACATCTTGAGTATCTGGTACTTGAATTATTGATTTGATCTCATCACTCTCAATTAATTTTGTTGGGCTGTTAATTACTTTTAAGTGGGATTGAGTTGGAGGAACCTTCTCAATGTTTATCAACTACCATGATAGTTAGACAAAATATATTCATTTGTTGTAGGAAAAAATTGGCTTTTCGCAAAAACATGATAACCGTAGAGCCTCCACCAGCCATATATGCATATAGTTATAGCTATTACCTGATCATTGCTCTACAATGTTATTTTGCCAGCATATTGCATGTGCTGGCCCATTTTCGGGCTACAACGTGTTATGTTGCAGACTTTTCAGACGAAGAGTAAGGTGCGCTAGGTCGTTGTCGTGCACTCAGCTATGCCATTGGAGTTGATGGACTCACTTTATCTTCAAATCCTTCCGCTGTTATCTTATTTAGATGGCCTTAAGCCATATTATTGTAATAAGTTCTCTTATGAGACTATCGTTGTATTAAGTGTGTGATTGAAACTCTGTTATAAATCCTCAAGTACTATGTGTGTTAGCATTACCGATCCAGGGATGACATGTATGCACAGAGATTTGACCATTTGAGGTCGGATCGCTACCCAGAGGCCCAATGCCAGTTGTTGTTTTTTGCCTATTTCAGTGTTTCGCAGAAAAGGAATATCAAACGGAATTGAAATGGAACGAAACCTTCGTGGGGATTTTTCTGGAACAAACGCAATCCAGGAGGCTTGGAGTAGAGGTCAAGGAAGCAACGAGGCAGCCACGAGGTAGGGAGGCGCGCCGAGGGGGTAGGCGCGCCCCCCACCCTCGTGGGCCCCTTGTAGCTCCATCGACCTACTTCTTTCGCCTATATATACTCTTATACCCTAAAAACATCTAGGGGAGCCACGAAACCACTTTTCCACCGCCGCAACATTCTATACCCGTGAGATCCCATCTTGGGGCCTTTTCCGGCGATCTGCCGGAGGGGGATTCGATCACGGATTCTACATCAACACCATAGCCTCTCCGATGATGTGTGAGTAGTTTACCATAGACCTTCGGGCCCATAGTTATTAGCTAGATGGCTTCCTCTCTCTCTTTCGATCTCAATACAAAGTTCTCCTCGATGTTCTTGGACATCTATTCAATGTAATTCTTTTGCAGTGTGTTTGTCGAGATCCAATGAATTGTGGATTTATTATGAAGATTATCTATGAACAATATTTGGTTCTTCTCTGAATTCTTATATGCATGATTTGATATCTTTGCAAGTCTCTTCGAATTATCGGTTTAGTTTGGCCTACTAGATTGATCTTTCTTGAAATGGTAGAAGTGCTTAGCTTTAGGTTCAATCTTGCGTTGTCCTTTCCCATTGACAGTAGGGGCAGCAAGGCACGTATTGTATTGTTGCCATCGAGGATAAAAATATGGGGTTTATATCATATTTCTTGAGTTTATCCCTCTACATCATGTCATCTTGCCTAATGCGTTACTCTGTTCTTATGAACTTAATACTCTAGGTGCATGTTGGATAGCGGTCGATGTGTGGAGTAATAGTAGTAGATGCAAAATCGTTTCGGTCTACTTGACATGGACATGATGCCTATGTTCATGATCATGCCTAGATATTCTCATAACTATGCGCTTTTCTATCAATTGCTCGGCGGTAATTTGTTCACCCACCATAATATATGTTATCTTGAGAGAAGCCACTATTGAAACCTATGGCCCCGAAGTCTACTTCACATCATATAAGTTTCTGATCTATAATTCTAGTTTAGTATTTATGTTGCAATATTTATTTTCCAATCTATACAACAAAAATACCAAAAATATTTATCTTATTATCTTTATCAGATCTCACTTCTGCAAATGGCCGTGAAGGGATTGACAACCCCTTTATCGCTTGGTTGCAAGGTTCTTGATTGTTTGTGCAGGTACTAGGCGATTTGTGTGTAGTCTCCTACTGGATTGATACCTTGGTTCTCAAAAATAGAGGGAAATACTTACGCTACTTTGCTGCATCACCCTTTCCTATTCAAGGGAAAACCAATGCATGCTCAAGAGGTAGCAAGAAGGATTTCTGGCGTTGTTGCCGGGGAGATCTATGATCAAGTCAAGGCATACCAAGTACCCATCACAAACTCTTATCCGCCGCGTTACATTATTTGCCATTTGCCTCTCGTTTTCCTCTCCCCCACTTCACCCTTGCCGTTTTATTCGCCTCTTTTCCGTTCGCCTCTTCTTTTGTTCGCCTTCTTTCGCTTGCCTCTTGTGTATCCGTTCTTAGTGTGGTTTGTTGCCATCATGTCTGAAACTGGGGAGATTATCATTGATAAGGATAATAGCAACAACGGGGGAAACCTTGATGCTTTTGATAATCCTCATGAAGAACCTACTATTTTACACACTAAAAAGTTTTGGATCAGTAGTGATAATGTTATTGGAAAAGGAGTTATTCAAGATTTGTTTACTTGTGCCGGTGCTTTGCCCACTATGGGAGGGTCTATTCTTCATAGAACTAGTAGTCTTGCGGATGCTATATCTTTGCTCATAGTTGAACTTGAAAGACAATTTATTCATATGCATCCTTGCGTACAAAGGATTTTTCTAGAATTTTCCAATATTGAGCATTTGTCTGTTAAGCGAACAGCCACTATCTTTTTAGCTCATGAGTTCAGATTTATTATGAAAGAGGCCAATGAAATTTTTGCGCGTTATAGGGTGGATGCTGGCCGTCCACACATAGAAGATATTCTTTTTAATCAGGAAGACATAATGCGTTTACGATCTTTAGATCATGTTCCTTATAATGAAAACCTTAGAAAGAAGGTTCCTATCGATGTTCTAGTTAATAGAATTTCTAAACTTAATGATAATTTTGCTATTCAGGACAACGGGTTAGGTTTTTCTCTTGAACAAAGGCTCATGACTTTTTGCCAAAAGAATGCCTATAATGATGAATTGGTCATGCAATATGAGGGGCCAAAGGAGGAACCAATGCCTCTCGAGCTTGATCTAGGGGACTTTTGTCCCATTAAATTTAGCCCTTTGATTACTTTTGCTTGCCACAAAGAAAACTTGCTGCTGAACGTAGGGAATATGAGATGACTTTTCGCGATTTTCCTTATATTATTATGGCAATACCTAGATCTATTCTGGTTTTTATGCCTAGCTAGGAGCGTTAAATGATAGCGCTTGTTGGGAGGCAACCCAATTTTATTTTTGTTCCTTGATTTTTGTACCTGTTTAGTAATAAAAAAATCATCTAGCCTCTATTATGATTGTGTTTTTTATGTTTTAATTAGTGTTTGTGCCAAGTAAAGCCTTTAGGATCTTCTTGGGTGATTGTTGTTTGGTCTTGCTGATAAAAATAGAAAGTATGCGCTCACGAAAATAATTCTCATCTTTTACCCGAGAGCGATAAAATACTAATTCCAACTGCAGTAGATCACTATACAAATTGTCCTGGTTGTTCTTATTTTTTAGATTTTTTTGGAGTAACCGAAGTATTCAAACTATCCAGATTGCTACAGATTGTTCTGTTTTTGACAGATTCTGTTTTTCGTGTGTTTTTTGCTTATTTTGATGAATATATGGCTAGTATCGGGGGGTATGAACAATAGAGAAGTTGGAATACAGTAGGTTTAACACCAATATAAATAAAGAATGAGTTCAATACAGTACCTTAAGGTGGTAGTTTGTTTTCTTATACTAACTGAGCTCATGAGATTTTCTATTGAGTTTTGTGTTGTGAGTTTTCAAGTTTTTGGGTAAATATTTGATGGATTTTGGAACAAGGAGTGGCAAGAGCCTAAGCTTGGGGATGCCCCAGAAGGCATCCCCTCTTTCATCTTCGTCTATCGGTAACTTTACTTGAGGCTATATTTTTATTCACCACATGATATGTGTTTTGCTTGGAGCGTCTTGTATGATTTGAGTCTTTGCTTTTTAGTTTACCACAATCATCCTTGCTGCACACACCTTTTGGAGAGACACACATGAATCAGAATTTATTAGAATACTCTATGTGCTTCACTTATATCTTTTGAGCTAGATAATTTTGCTCTAGTGCTTCACTTATATCTTTTTAGAGCATGGTGGTGGTTTTATTTTATAGAAATTATTGATCTCTCATGCTTCACTTATATTATTTTGAGAGTCTTTTAGGATAGCATGGTAATTTTCTTTGGCTATAAAATTAGTCCTAATATGATAGGCATCCAAGATGGGTATAATAAAAACTTTCATATAGAGTGCATTAAATACTATGATAAGTTTGATACTTGATAATTGTTTTGAGATATAAAGATGGTAATATTAGAGTCGTGCTAGTTGAGTAATTGTGGAATTTAGAAATACTTCTGTTGAGGTTTGCAAGTCCTGTAGCATGCACGTATGGTAAACGTTGTGTGACAAATTTGAAGCATGAGGTGTTCTTTGATTTCTTTCCTTATGAGTGGCGGTCGGGGACGAGCGATGGTCTTTTCCTACCATTCTATCCCCCTAGGAGCATGCACGTAGTGCTTGGTTTTGATGACTTGTAGATTTTTGCAATAAGTATGTGATTTCTTTATGACTAATGTTGAGTCCATGGATTATACGCACTCTCACCCTTCCATCATTGCTAGCCTCTTCGGTACCGTGCATTGCCCTTTCTCACCTCGAGAGTTGGTGCAAACTTCGCTGGTGCATCCAAACCCCGTGATATGATACGCTCTATCACACATAAGCCTCCTTATATCTTCCTCAAAACAGCCACCATACCTACCTATTATGGCATTTCCATAGCCATTCCGAGATATATTGCCATGCAACTTTCCACCGTTCCGTTTATCATGACACACTTCATCATTTTCATATTTCTTTGCATTATCATGTAGTTGACATCGTATTTGTGGCAAAGCCACCTTCATAATTCTTTCATACATGTCACTCTTGATTCATTGCACATCCCGGTACACAGCCGGAGGCATTCACATAGAGTCATATTTTGTATTTTGTTCTAAGTATCGAGTTGTAATTCTTGAGTTGTAAGAAATAAAAGTGTGATGATTCTCATTATTAGAGCATTGTCCCATGTGAGGAAAGGATGATGGAGACTATGATTCCCCCACAAGTCGGGATGAGACTCCAGACGCAAAAAAAAAAGAGGCCATAAAAAAAGAGAAGGCCCAAATAAAAAAATGTGAGAAAAAGAGAGAAGGGGCAATGTTACTATCCTTTTTCCACACTTGTGCTTCAAAGTAGCACCATGATCTTCATGATAGAGAGTCTCTTATTTTGTTACTTTAATATACTAGTGGGAATTTTTCATTATAGAACTTGGCTTGTATATTCCAATGGTGGGCTTCCTCAAAATGCCCTAGGTCTTCGTGAGCAAGCAAGTTGGATGCACACCCACTTAGTTTCTTTTGTTGAGCTTTCATATATTTATAGCTCTAGTGCATCCGTTGCATGGCAATCCCTACAACCTGCATTGACATCAATTGATGGGCACCTCCATAGCCCGTTGATTAGCCGCGTCAATGTGAGACTTTCTCCTTTTTTGTCTTCTCACACAACCTCCATCATCATATTCTATTCCACCCATAGTGCTATGTCCATGGCTCGCGCTCATATATTGCATGAAAGTTGAAAGAGTTTGAAAAGGCTAAGTGTGAAACAATTGCTTGGCTCATCATCGGGGTTGTGTGTGATGGGAGCATTTTGTGTTACAAAAATGAAGCATGGCCAAACTATATGATTTTGTAGGGATAAGCTTTCTTTGGCTATGATATTTTGATAAGACATAATTGCTTAGTTAGTATGCATGAAGTATTATTATTTTATGTCAATATTAAACTTTTGTTTTGGATCTTTCGGATCTAAACATTCATGCCACAATAAAGAGAATTACATTGGAAATTATGTTAGGTAGCATTCCACATAAAAAATTCTGTTTTTATCATTTACCTACTCGAGGACGAGCAGGAATTAAGCTTGGGGATGCTGAAACGTCTCCAACGTATCTATAATTTTTGATTGTTCCATGCTATTATAATATCTGTTTTGAACGTTTGATGGGCTTTAATATGCACTTTTATATTATTTTTGGGACTAACCTATTAACCGGAGGCCCAGTGCCAGTTGTTGTTTTTTGCCTATTTTAGTGTTTCGTAGAAAAGGAATATCAAATGGAATCCAAACGGAACGAAACCTTCGCGAGGATCTTTTTTGGAACAAACGCAATACATGAGACTTGGAGTGGAGGTCAAGGAAGCAACGAAGCGGCCACGGGGTAGGGAGGCGCGCCTAGGGGGTAGGCACACCCCCCACCCTCGTGGGCCCCTCGTAGCTCCACTGACCTACTTCTTTCGCCTATATATACTCTTATACACTGAAAACATCCAGGGAGCCACGAAACCACTTTTCCACCGCCGCAACCTTCTGTACCCGTGAGATCCCATCTTGGGGCCTTTTCTGGCGATCTGTCGGAGGGGTATTCGATCATGGAGGGCTTCCACATCAACACTATAGACTCTCCGATGATGTGTGAGTAGTTTACCACAGACCTTCGGGTCCATAGTCATTAGCTAGATGGCTTCCTCTCTCTCTCTCTCTTTGGATCTCAATACAAAGTTCTCCTTGATGTTCTTGGAGATCTATTCGATGTAATTCTTTTGCGGTGTGTTTGTCGAGATCCGATGAATTGTGGGTTTATGATCAAGATTATCTATGAACAATATTTGGTTCTTCTCTGAATTCTTATATGCATGATTTGATATCTTTGCAAGTCTCTTCGAATTATCGGTTTAGTTTGGCCTACTAGATTGATCTTTCTTGCAATGGGAGAAGTGCTTAGCTTTGGGTTCAATCTTGCGGTGTCCTTTCCCAGTGACAGTAGGAGCAGCAAGGCACGTATTGTATTGTTGCCATCGAGGATAAAAAGATGGGGTTTATATCATATTGCTTGATTTTATCCCTCTACATCATGTCATCTTGCGTAATGCGTTACTCTGTTCTTATGAACTTAATACTCTAGATGCATGCTGGATAGCGGTCGATGTGTGGAGTAATAGTAGTAGATGCAGAATCGTTTTGGTCTACTTGACACGGACATGATGCCTATGTTCATGATCGTGCCTAGATATTCTCATAACTATGCGCTTTTCTATCAATTGCTCGGCAGTAATTTGTTCACCCACCGTAATATGCTATCTTGAGAGAAGCCACTAGTGAAACCTATGGCCCCCGGGTCTACTTCATATCATATAAGTTTCCGATCTACAATTCTAGTTTACTATTTATTTTGCAATCTTTATTTTCCAATCTATACAACAAAAATAACAAAAATATTTATCTTATTATCTTTATCAGATCTCACTTCTGCAAGTGGCCGTGAAGGGATTGACAACCCCTTTATTGCGTTAGTTGCAAGGTTCTTGATTGTTTGTGCAGGTACTAGGTGATTTGCGTGTAGTCTCCTACTGGATTGATACCTTGGTTCTCAAAAACAGAGGGAAATACTTACGCTACTTTGCTGCATCACCCTTTCCTCTTTAAGGGAAAACCAACGCATGCTCAAGAGGTAGCATCAATTGCTTAGGGACAATTTCGCAACTCCTACCACCACTTTTTCACACTCGCTATACTAACTTTATTGCTTGTTTTACCTAAAACAGCCCCTAGTTTTTATTTATGTGCTCTTTATATTATTGCAAACCTATCCCGTTACACCTACAAAGTACTTCTAGATTTATACTTGTTCTAGATAAAGCGAACGTCAAGCATGCGTAGAGTTGTATCGGTGGTCGATAAAACTTGAGGGAATATTTGTTCTACCTTTAGCTCCTCTTTGGGTTCGACACTCTTACTTATTGAAAGAGGCTACAATTGATCCCTTATACTTGTGGGTTATCAAGACCTTTTTTTAGCGCTGTTGCCGGGGGTTATAGTGTGGGGTGAATATTCTCGTGTGTGCTTGTTTGCTTTATCACTAAGTAGTTTTTATTTTGTGCTCTTGTTTTCTATATTTAGTTGTGGGTAGGAAACGCAAAATACCAAAAAAATTAGTGGTACCTACTAAACAATGGTTGAAGAACAACTGAAAATCTATCACAGTACTGAAGCTTTTTACTTGGATCATCTTTGATCCCTATGTGCTCGGGCTGAAACCCCAACTAGCTTAGTTGAAGGCAATCTCTAGATGAGCATGCTTGTTATGTGCGACACCGCATATATGAAAAAGGGAAACTTTTACTGGATCAAATTCATCGTTTGTAGTGCTATGCTTGGAATTATGTGAAATATATGATTGTACTTGTTGTTCTAAAGACCCTAAGAAACACCTTCCTTACCAATGTGGGTTTAGTGATAATGGAATCGTATCTTCATATTCTAAGGGTGTTTATAATTACTATGATGTTCAACAAATTGAAGAATTTGTTGCTTTTAGGGGTACTTGTGAAATTGCTTCTTTTATTGAAGAGTGTGATACTACTCTCTACAAATCTGAAAATTTGGCCATACGTAAATATTGCTATGATAATTATGCTTCTAATCCTTACATTAAACCATATATTGAGGACTCCTCCACTGTCCAAGAAGAGATTAATATTTTGTAGGAGTCTATGGAAGAAGAAATTAATGACATTGTGAGCTCATTGGATGCAAAATATGAGGAGGAGAGCGTAGAACAAAAGGAGGAAGAGCGAATTGATCATCTGTTCCCACCATCTAATGAGATTAACTCTTTATCCCATACATTGTTTAATTTCCCTTCAGATTTACCAAAGCATGAATGCTATGATGATTGTTATGATCCCATTATTTCTTTTGAAATATCCCTTTTTGATGATGCTTGCTATGCTTGTGGGCAAGATGCCAATATGAATTATGCTTATGGAGATGAACTTGCTATAGTTCCTTATGTTAAACATGAAATTGTTGCTATTGCACCCACGCATGATAGTCCTATTATATTTTTGAATTCTCTCGACAACACTATATCGGAGAAGTTTGCCCTTATTAAGGATTATATTGATGGGTTGCGTTTTACTACTACACATGATGATTTTGATAGATATAATATGCATGTGCTTGCTGCTCCTACTTGCAATTATTATGAGAGAGGAACTACATATCCGCCTCTCCATGTTTCCAATATGATAAAATTGCAAGAAACTGTTTCTACTATGCATTGGACTTTACTATGTGTGCACGAATTGTTCTTTTATGACATGCCGATGCATAGGAAGAGATTTAGACTTCGTTGTTGAATGATATATGTTACTTTGTGGTCACTACTAAATCACAAATCATTGTTAATTAAAATTGGCTTTGATATGCCTTGGGATCCGGGTGGATCCATTACTTGAGCACTATATGCCTAGCTTAATAGATTTAAAGAAAGCGCTGCCAGGGAGACAACCCGGAAGTTTTAGAGATTCATTTATATCATAAAAATAATATGCCAAGATTTGCCTTTAGGATGTTTACGTTCTTGTTGGTTTGTGCGGTGCAAAACAAAAACTTTGGCTGTAGTGCGCGATTTTACATTTTTTTACTAGAACGTCAAACGGTTTTGAAACTTTTTGCACTATCTTTCTATACAAATTGTTTATTTTTCCTAATTATTTCAGAATTTTTGGAGTACCAGAAGTATGGTGAATGTTCATATTACTACAGACTATCCTGTTTAAGAAAGATTCTATTTTTGATGCATTGTTTGCTTGTTTTGATGAAACTATCGATTTCTATCAGTGGATTAAGCCATGGAAAAGTTATATTACACTAGCTACAATGCAAAAACAAAATATGAATTGGTTTGCAACAGTACTTAGAGTAGTAATTTGCTTTATTATACTAACGGATCTTACCGAGCTTTCTGTTGAGTTTTGTGTGGATGAAGTGATCAAAGATCAAGGAAGTCTCGATATGAGGAGAAGGAGGAGAGGTAAGAGCTCAATATTGGGGATGCCCAAGGCACCCCAAGTAAATATTCAAGGATACTCAAGCATCTAAGACTGGGGAGACCCCGGAAGGCATCCCATCTTTCTTCAACAAGTATCGGTATGTTTTCGGTTTCGTTTCGTTCATGTGATATGTGCAAATCTTGGAGCGTATTTTGCATTTAGTTTTCACTTTTCTTTGATGCACCATGCTGGTATGAGATAGTCCATGGTTTATTTATAGAATGCTCTTTGCACTTCACTTATATCTTTTGAGTATGGCTTTATAGAATGCTTCATGTGCTTCACTTATATCATTTGAAGTTTGGATTGCCTATTTCTCTTCACATAGAAAACCGCCATTTGTAGAATGCTCTTTTGCTTAACTTATATTTGTTAGAGCGTGGGCATATATTTTGAAGAAAGAATTAAACTCTCTTGCTTCACTTATATCTATTTAGAGAGATGACAGGAATTGGTCATTCACATGGTTAGTCATTAAATCCTACATAAAACTTGTAGATCACTGAATATGATATCTTTGATTCCTTGGAATAGTTTGGCGATATAAAGATGGTGATATTAGAGTCATTCTAGTGGGTAGTTGTGGATTGTAGAAATACTTGTGTTGAAGTTTGTGATTCCCGTAGCATGCACGTATGGTGAACCGTTATGTAACGAAGTTGGAGCATGAGGTATTTATTGATTGTCTTCCTTAGGAGTGGCGGTCGGGGACGAGCGATGGTATTTTCCTACCAATCTATCCCCCTAGGAGCATGCGTGCAGTACTTTGTTTCGATGACTAATAGATTTTTGCAATAAGTATGTGAGTTCCTTATGACTAATGTTGAGTCCATGGATTATACGCACTCTCACCCTTCCATCATTGCTAGCCTCTTCGGTACCGTGCATTGCCCTTTCTCACCTCAAGAATTGGTGCAAACTTCACCGGTGCATCCAAACCCCGTGATACGATACGCTCTATCACACATAAGCCTCCTTATATCTTCCTCAAAACAGCCACCATACCTGCCTATTATGGCATTTCCATAGTCATTCCTAGATATATTGCCATGCAACTTCCATCATCATCATCATATACATGACTTGAGCATTCATTTTCATGTTGCTTTGCATGATCATGTAACATCCCAAAATTCTAAATTTTGGAATGTTATATTAAATAGTTACCTCTGATTGCTTGTTTGATTGATTGACTGAAAGTGGGTGAATTCGAACTTTTTGAAAGTTAAATGAGAGGGAATAAAAGGACTTTCCCAAACTTTCATATTTGCTTTATGATCTCCATGAATTCAAATTAATTGAAAGGGTATACAAAACCCTTGAGCGAAAATGATATGACTTCTTCCATTTAAATTAAATGAAAGGGTATTTCAAAATAATTGAATTCATTTGGAAATATCTCAATTCATAAACTTCATGCAGCTCAATGATTTTCATGAGAGAAGATAAAATGACTTCTTCAAATTATATGAAATATGAGTTGGGAGTTTCAAAGAATTAAATTCAAAGTTCTTTTGAATTTATTTTCAATTTGGAGTTATTTGAGTTTTATTCAAATTATTTTTCTCCAAAAATAAAATATATGGAAATTAGGGTAACATGATTCCCTACAACAGAAAATTGGAGAGAAATAAATTTGAAATCATTTTCATATTTTTAAAATGATTTTTATTGGATTTTATTAGACCAGTAGCACTCTTTGAATTATCTAAATTTGTGTGAGTTTTATTTAATGCTAGGAAAATGTTTATCTTGTAGAAAATCTTTTTCTGCAAATTTTTGTATATTATATGCCTATATAAAAATTTTATTTTATTTTGTTATTCGGTTTTCCTTCTGTTTCTATTTTTTCTAAAACTGTACGTGCGGCCCATATTTATTTATCGCCTATATGCGTAGTATAGTAGCTTCTAGCGCCCCATTGTTTTTTTTCTCTTAAATAGGCTAGGCCCAGCTAGCCTTTTCTTTTTTTATCTTTTTTCTTAGGCCGAATTTAAAAAAAACTGCACCGCAGCGTGCGCGCGGCCGGCCGAAGGCCTTTAGGCCCATCCGCCTCTTTTCTTCTCTGCTTCGTATATTTTCGTCTATGTTTAGTCCCACATTGCCTAGCCTTTGACCCTAAGCCTCTTTTCCACCAATAAATATAGACCCATAGAGCCTCCAAAAATCATCCGATTCGGGTTAAATCAATATTTTGGTTTGACTAGATTCATTTAAGAAAAATATATTTCTCCTCTCCGGCGCGACTTCTGAAAATTGTCTATTCTCTCCAAAGTCGTCTTTTCTCTGTCTTATAAAGGTATTTTTTTTCTTCATATACTTCCGTAGTTTATTATTTTAGACTAATATGATAGAATAATTAGATTATCAATTAGTCTACGTATTTATACGTTAGACCTTAACCGTAGCTATTTTTTTTTTTTTGTAAAACAACTTGGCCCTAATTTTTCAAATAGCCATAACTTTTCACTCGTTTATCCAAATTAAATGAAACCAGTGCCTATAACTTCGTCTTGTTTTCACCTATCCAGTGAACCTGTCACATCAACTTTTTGAAATTTTCAAATTTCAAATTTTGTTCAGATTCATATTCAAACTTTTTTTGATCATATCTTTTTATCCGTAACTCTCTTTGAGTTGATTCTTTTTGCAAATTAAAGCTCTTGACCTAAACTTTTTGATAAGGCCAAATTCACATAATTTTGGTACTGTTAGAAATTGTTTTATGTTGCAAGAGCTATTTGCTTGGTTTTGATGTTTTCCGAATCGACTTCTTCGATCTTTCTGGTCTTTTGAGTGATTGCTTATGTGTGGTTACTATTGCTTGATTACGATAGATTGACCGGAGTGTGACGAGTAGAGCTATCAAGATTTTTGAGTGCGAATCATCTTCATCAACATTGCAGGCAAGTTCACACTTTGATCATACCTCTTTCATACCCAATTTTTATTGCATTAGATCAAACCTCCAACATTGCATGATTAGGATCTAATTAAATTGTGGGATGGGAAGTAGTTGAGGTAGTACCTATTACCTGTTTATTATCAAACCCTTGGGAGTTACTATTACGTTATGCTTACATTGCCATGCTATGCTCGTAGACGTGGATTGGGTTTTGAGAGTATTCATGACAGTTGTGAGATTGTTAATTAATGGTTTACTTAAGGTGGCAACTTAAACACACATCTGGGTGGATTGAGGCACCTGGGTATTCCCGGATTGCCTGTCTAGGTACCGGGGTAGACCAGGATTGCCTATTTTTTTTATGGACCGCCACCCAGGCTCAAAGGGATCGTGAGATTATTCATACAAGAAACTTTCGTGTGCAGCCACAAGCCATTATGGGCTCTGGCATAGTTGATTAAGTCGTGCGAACTCTTACAGGGTAGACTAGCAGATGTAGGGGAAAGTAGGTGTACTGGTCTATCCATCGTAAGGTGCTAGTGCTTCTGAAAGACTATGTATCGGTCATCCGTTTCTCAAACACCATGTAGTGCGAGAAATCCAACGGAGGCGATCGAGTCTTGTGGGGAAAAGTGCACAAACCTCTGCAGAGTGTATAAACTAATCATGATTAGCCGAGTCCCCGATTATGGACGTCTTGAGTATCTAGTACTTGGATTATCATGTGAATCTCATCACGTTACTTAAATTAATTTTGTTGGGTTTAATGATGTTACTTAATTGGGTTTGAGAATGTTGTCAACCATTCTCAATGTTTAACAACCACCATGATAGTTAAATAAATTTATTCCTTTGCAGTAGGAAAAAAATTGGCTTTTCGCAAAAATCTTATAACCATAGAGCTTTTCCACCAGCCATATATGCATGTAGTGATAGCCTTTATTCATCATTATCCTCTGGTGTGAATTTGCCAGTACATTCAATGTACTGACCCTTTATGGCTGCAACGTCTCATGTTGCAGGATATCTTACGACGAGTAAGTGATACGTTAGGGTTATGATTTCTACACTCAACTTTGTCGTTGGTGTTGATGGGAATCCACAACCTTGTTACTTCCGCTATTTTGGATTGAGGTAATAGTATTTACGTTACTTTTACATGTGATTTACCTCTGTTATAAATCCTCGAGTACTGTGTGTGTCAGCATACCGATCCATGGATGACACTTAAGCATAGAGACTTGATCCATTCGGGTCGGGTCGCTACAAGATGGTATCAGAGCACATGTTGACTGTAGGACGTGACCCTAGAAACTGGAAAGCCCATAGCAAAGATTTTTATCTACAACTTTCCCTTTCAAAAAGATCTTTTACCTCTCTTCTCTTCTGAGCTTATTCAAAAATTCTCTTTAGTGAGACCATACCCCTTTCCCCTTTTGACCACACGAAGATTCGACTGATGAGACCACTCCAAGAAGTACAAGATATCGGACAACTAAGACCACTTCGGAATGAAGAGTATTTTCCATGCATCTGAATAATGGAAACTACAATGGTTGAAGACCAAAGACAAGTAGAATTTGAAGGCTCTGAAGAATCCCTAGATTTGTATGACCTAGGAAGGCTACCCTTATGGAACTTGACAGATTATGGAAGTTGTCCATGCCCGAGATCAGGGTGTATCGGAGAAAGACCGGAGCATGGAGAGTTAAAAACTTAAAGTTCTGTCAAGGAAAACCCTAAGGCAGGAGATATCAACTATGGAGAGATAGCTCATGGGAATGACAAGAGCAGAAGCACGGTTATCCATGATCTCATCACCCGCTGATGCTATTGTCACCGTGCTGAGTTAAGGATGCATTTCTTCAGAATGGATTTGATGGAAGAAGGCTGATGGAGCACCTATCAGCAAAAGATGAAGTTTTAACCCTAGCCGGTGTATCACCAGGATCTGGAGTGTTACATCAAGAAGTTAAGATGGACCTACAAGAAGTCGTATTTTGACAAGGAAGCATTTCGTGAAGAACTTAGGTCCAATAAGCTGAAGTAGCAAGCTGGAGGAGCAAAACTCAAGAAACCGGAGATTCGTCAGGAACTAGACCATGGTTCATGCCAAAGATGTTGAAACCCGGAAGTTTGGCACGCAACTCCAAAAATAATTAAAGGAGGTCACGAGAGACTTCACGTCAACAGAGTTGATCTGGCAAAAGAACTTGAGAAAGACAAGCATGATCGAAAGAAGCCATCGAAGACAGGAACAAGACTTGAAGAGTCTGGAGACGTTGAAGATTTATTGACCTTTAGAGGACCAAACCCCTGTTATATACCTACGTTAGATGGGATGTTTGTGAGCTGTCATTTGTTTGATGTTTTTCCCGACAGCCACAAATAAAATCTATCTTTTCAAAACTTTTGTTTGTATTGTTTGTATCCCTCTCTATCTCTCTTATCTCACCCCAAACCCATGGACCCAATAGAGGACAAATGGAGATGAGCTCATGTTTTTCTGGACCGATGAGTCAGTTGGAGATAGACCGATGGATTCAGAACATGGAGGATCACATGAAGAATAACCCTATAGTTGGACATGATATGACCCATCATGCTCTTCAGTGCTTTGAAAGAGGTGCTGCTACTTGGTGGAGGATGTACCAAACCATCAATGGATGGCAAAGAGTAACCACTTGGAAAGAATTTGAGTTGACTTTGCCAAAGTCTCGGTTTGTGTCTCAGGAGTTGAAACCCTATGAAAATGATATGAAGAAGCATTGTGCATGCAAGCTTTGTGGAGAAATAGGACACAACCATACAGAACACAAGGATGAATGCTCTAATTGTGAAGGAAGTCACCCAGTTGAAGAATGCCCAACTAGGCAGATTACTTGTTTCTTGTGTGAAGGGACTACCCACTATCCTGCTCAGTGTCACATTTACCCCATGGTACAACGAACCATCCAGCAGAAGAAGGAAGTAATGAAAGGAGCCCTCATGGAAATTTTAGAAGAAGCTGTGATGAAGGAAGATGTGGAGGACACACCTAAAGAGGACCCGAGTAAACCCTGCACTAAGTCTTGCTATTCATGTGGAGAAGAAGGACACATCTCCCAAAATTGTTTGAATGGGGATCTAGTATAATTCCCGACAGAGGAAGTAGAATATGACCCACAAGAAATAGAAGCCATGATTGGCATGGAAAGGTCCAGGAAGAGAAGTAGATTGGATTCCAGGAAGGATCTGAGTCATATCACATGTTATAGGTGCAAAGAGTGGCACTACCTCAACAATTGCCCAAAAAGGAAACCTCGATACTTGTCAGAAGTAATATGTTTTAGTTGTAATGGAGCAGGGAACTTTGCCAGAGAATGCCCCAAGGAGAAGGAAACTTGTGCTAGATAGTTGAGTTTGCAACAAAATAAATGGAGCAGCGGAAGTGAGAACATTTTCTTTTATATTGAGGTGTTGAGTTGAGACCTGTAATGGAAAAGCGAGAGATTGTAATCACTTGAGAATGAATAAAGTTAGCATCGTTGGTACTGATATGGATATTATGAGTTGTTACTCTATGAAGAAGAATCTTGGCCATTCTGAGGATATGAGAAATATGGTCTATGGAAGATTTGTGCATTTTAAGGGTGGTAGTACCCTGTAAGAACCCTTGACCCCTGGAAAAGATAAGGATACTCCACTGAGTGGATTTCGGACAAAATGAATACGAGTTTTGTCTCGATATGTGTGATACCCCAAGAGTATGTGGGATGAAGTTGGAGACCGTCAGTTGTTTAGACCAAAAGTGATCAAGGAGTCATAAGAGAATGTAAGTTGATTCGAGATAGACTGAAGGTAGCTCAGTCCAGGCAGAAGAGTTATGCAGACTTAAAAACGCAAGGAGGTAGTCTATGAAATTGGAGATAGAGCATGTCTTCATGTGTTCCCTCTGCGAGGAGTTAAACGATTTGGAGTCAAGGGAAAGATTAGCCCTGAGATTTGTAGGACCATACCGAGTTTTGGAGCATATGGGAGAAGTGGCCAACAAGTTGGAGTCACCCGAAGGAGTCAGGAGTTCATGATGTGTTTCACATTTCCCAGTTGAAGAAGTGCCATGCAGAAATGGCCAATATTCTCCTGTAAGGACGCTTGACCCTGGAAAGGATAATGATGTGGAATATGGACTCCATAAGTATAAGTTTTTATCTCGGTATGTGGGATATCCCACGAGGATGAAGAGATAAATTACTATTGGATATAAAGGAGGTATGATGTCAGAAATATGGATCAATGGAAACTCCATGATGAGTCTGAGTAATCATGTCCTAGTTTGGTGCTAATAGAAGGAAGGAAGACAGTACAATTGGATGGATTTAAGTATACTAGGAAAGCTGGAAGTTGGATGTTGGATTAGAGATCCGCTGCCCTGATGAAGAGTTCAAGGTTTGCAAGTGATGAGATGGGCCATAACCCACAGGCCCCAGAACCTGCCAAGAAGCAAGCACACTCTTGCTGAAGGAAAAACCCTGGAAGGAGTTATGTTTTATCGATAGTCAATCTTATAGGAATTACGCAAAACCTGAGAGTTGTGAAGGAACGATAGATGGTTGTTTGGCTTGCAGAATCTGTGGATTTATACGAACTTCGTTCATCGACAAGAGAAATTCTGCAATGCTTGTGAGGATGACCGAGTGTTAGTATGCGAGATTCGCTAAACCGTATACAAGGTAATGATTTGGGTGTGGGATGGATTGATCACCATACCGACTTACTCTTATTATTCGCCTTGCTATGTGGGATGGTAAATCTGAGTGACTTACCTATAGTAGAGAGACGACAATCAAAACCTTGTTTAAGCCTTAGAATGGTATAGGTATTTTTCCCTTGTACAAGGCAGTTTTGCCAACCGTAGGTTATACGGTGAGGATCAACCCAGACCCATTTCCTGCAGGAGAAACCATAAATGGTTGACCACCATGAGATATCGATAGTTGTTTAGTATTGGCGCCAGACCCGTCAGCTAAGAAGACCCAGTCACAGAAGAACCTTACCTAGATGAAAGACACAAGAATTGAGGAAAAGATTATGCCACTACCGAAAGAGCCCAGATAAGGAATTATCCTGAAGATCTGAGAAGACCGACACTGTTAACAATATGGATGAAGTATATGAGTTTTGATGGAACCGTAACCATGCTTCTAAGGGCGGTAGCACCCCAAACCCCCTCCTGCGACAATCAATGGATTTTGAGGAGACCCCAAACCTAACCTATTTCTTTCTAGCCTCTCCGAATCTCGAGGACGAGATTCATTTTAAGGGTGGTAGGTTTGTAACATCCCAAAATTCTAAATTTTGGAATGTTATATTAAATAGATACATCTGATTGCTTGTTTGATTGATTGACTGAAAGTGAGTGAATTCGAACTTTTTGAAAGTTAAATGAGAGGGAATAAAAGGACTTTCCCAAACTTTCATATTTGCTTTATGATCTCCATGAATTCAAATTCTTTTCAAATACAAAACCCTTGAGCGAAGATGATATGACTTCTTCCATTTAAATTAAATGAAAGGGTATTTCAAAAAAATTGAATTCATTTGGAAATATTTCAATTCATAAACTTCATGCAGCTCAATGATTTTCATGAGAGAAGATAAAATGACTTCTTCAAATTATATGAAATATGAGTTGGGAGTTTCAAAGAATTAAATTCAAAGTTCTTTTGAATTTATTTTCAATTTGGAGTTATTTGAGTTTTATTCAAATTATTTTTCTCCAAAAATAAAATATATGGAAATTAGGGTAACATGATTCCCTACAACAGAAAATTGGAGAGAAATAAATTTGAAATCATTTTCATATTTTTAAAATGATTTTTATTGGATTTTATTAGACCAGTAGCACTCTTTGAATTATCTAAATTTGTGTGAATTTTATTTAATGCTAGAAAAATGTTCATCTTGTAGAAAATCTTTTTCTGCAAATTTTAGTATATTATATGCCTATATAAAAAATATATTTTATTTTCTTATTTGGTTTCCCTTTTGTTTCTATTTTTTTTAACTGTACGTGCGGCCCGTATTTATTTATCGCCTATATGCGCAGTATAGTAGCTTCTGGCGCCCGATTGTTTTTTTCTCTTAAATAGGCTAGGCCCAGCCAGCCTTTTCTTTTTTTTTCTTTTTTTCTTAGGCCGAATTTTGTAAAAAACAACTGCACCGCAACGTGCGCGCGGCCGGCCGAAGGCCTTTAGGCCCATCCGCCTCTTTTCTTCTCTGCTTCGTATATTTTCGTCTATGTTTAGTCCCACATTGCCTAGCCTTTGACCCTAAGCCTCTTTTCCACCAATAAATATAGACCCATAGAGCCTCCAAAAATCATCCGATTCGGGTTAAATCAATATTTTGGTTTGACTAGATTCATTTAAGAAAAATATATTTCTCCTCTCCGGCGCGACTTCTGAAAATTGTCTATTCTCTCCAAAGTCGTCTTTTCTCTGTCTTATAAAGGTATTTTTTTTCTTCATATACTTCCGTAGTTTATTATTTTAGACTAATATGATAGAATAATTAGATTATCAATTAGTCTACGTATTTATACGTTAGACCTTAACCGTAGCTATTTTTTTTTGTTGTAAAACAGCTTGGCCCTAATTTTTCAAATAGCCATAACTTTTCACTCGTTTATCCAAATTAAATGAAACCAGTGCCTATAACTTCGTCTTGTTTTCACCTATCCAGTGAACCTGTCACATCAACTTTTTGAAATTTTCAAATTTCAAATTTTGTTCAGATTCATATTCAAACTTCTTTTGATCATATCTTTTTATCCGTAACTCTGTTTGAGTTGATTCTTTTTGCAAATTAAAGCTCTTGACCTAAACTTTTTGATAAGGCCAAATTCACATAATTTTGGTACTGTTAGAAATTGTTTTATGTTGCAAGAGCTATTTGCTTGGTTTTGATGTTTTCCGAATCGACTTCTTCGATCTTTCTGGTCTTTTGAGTGATTGCTTATGTGTGGTTACTATTGCTTGATTACGATAGATTGACCGGAGTGTGACGAGTAGAGCTATCAAGATTTTTGAGTGCGAATCATCTTCATCAACATTGCAGGCAAGTTCACACTTTGATCATACCTCTTTCATACCCAATTTTTATTGCATTAGATCAAACCTCCAACATTGCATGATTAGGATCTAATTAAATTGTGGGATGGGAAGTAGTTGAGGTAGTACCTATTACCTGTTTATTATCAAACCCTTGGGAGTTACTATTACGTTATGCTTACATTGCCATGCTATGCTCGTAGACGTGGATTGGGTTTTGAGAGTATCCATGACAGTTGTGAGATTGTTAATTAATGGTTTACTTAAGGTGGCAACTTAAACACACATCTGGGTGGATTGAGGCACTTGGGTATTCCTGGATTGCCTGTCTAGGCACCGGGGTAGACCAGGATTGCCTGTTTTTTTATGGACCGCCACCCAGGCTCAAAGGGATCATGAGATTATTCATACTAGAAACTTCCGTGTGCAGCCACAAGCCATTATGGGCTCTGGCATAGTTGATTAAGTCGTGCGAACTCTTACAGGGTAGACTAGCAGATGTAGGGGAAAGTAGGTGTACCGGTCTATCCATCGTAAGGTGCTAGCCCTTCTGAAAGACTATGTCTTGGTCATCTGTTTCTCAAACACCATGTAGTGCGAGAAATCCAACGGAGGTGGTCGAGTCTTGTGGGGAAAAGTGCGCAAACCTTTGCAGAGTGTATAAACTAATCATGATTAGTCGTGTCCCCGGTTATGGACGTCTTGAGTATCTAGTACTTGGATTATCATGTGAATCTCATCACGTTACTTAAATTAATTTTGTTGGGTTTAATGATGTTACTTAATTGGGATTGAGAATGCTATCAACCGTTCTCAATGTTTAACAACCACCATGATAGTTAAATAAATTTATTCCTTTGCAGTAGGAAAAAATTGGCTTTTTGCAAAAATCTTATAACCATAGAGCTTTTCCACCAGCCATATATGCATGTAGTGATAGCCTTTATTCATCATTATCCTCTGGTGTGAATTTGCCAGTACATTCAATGTACTGACCCTTTGTGGCTGCAACGTCTCATGTTGCAGGATATCTTACGACGAGTAAGTGATACGTTAGGGTTATGATTTCTACACTCAACTTTGCCGTTGGTGTTGATGGGAATCCACAACCTTGTTACTTCCGCTATTTTGGATTGAGGTAATAGTATTTACGTTACTTTTACATGTGATTTACATCTGTTATAAATCCTCGAGTACTGTGTGTGTCAGCATACTGATCCAGGGATGACACTTAAGCATAGAGACTTGATCCTTTCGGGTCGGGTCGCTACAGATCGTAAGATAGCTAGCATGATTTTTTCATGGCTTGTTTGTTTTTTGATATCTTTGCTATGCTAGATCATTGCACATCCTGGTACACTGCCAGAGGCATTCTTATGGAGTCATATTTTGTTCTAGTATCTAGTTGTAATATTGAGTTGTAAGTAAATAAAAGTGTGATGATCATCATTATTAGAGCATTATCCCATGTGAGGAAGGGATGATGGAAGCTATGATTCCCTCACAAGTTGGGATGAGTCTCCAGGCTTTACAAAAAAATTAAAAGAGGCCAAAGAAGCTCACAAAAAAATAAAGGTGGCCAAAGAAGCCCACCAAAAAAACAAAAAAATGAGAGAGAAAAAGAGAAGGGGCAATTCTACTATCCTTTTACCACACTTGTGCTTCAAAGTAGCACCATGTTCTTCAAATAGAGAGTCTCTTGAGTTATCACTTTCATATACTAGTTGGAATTTCCGATGATGGGCTTCCTCAAATGCCCAAGGTCTTCATGAGCAAGCAAGTTGATGCACACCCACTTAGTTTCCAGTTTGAGATTTCATACACTTATAGCTCTTAGTGCATCTGTTGCATGGCAATCCCTACTACTCACATTGACATCAATTGATGGGCATCTCCATAGCCCGTTGATTACCCACGTCGATGTGAAACTTTCTCCTTTTTGTCTTCTCCACACAACCTCCACCATCATATTCTATTCCACATATAGTTCTATGTCCATGGCTCACGCTCATGTATTGCGTGAAAGTTGAAAAGGTTTGAGAACGTCAAAAGTATATAACAATTGCTTGGCTTGTCATTGGGGTTGTGCATGATTTGAAGATTTTGTGTGGTGAAGATGGAGCATAGCCAGACTATATGATTTTGTAGGGATAAGCTTTCTTTGGCCATGTTATTTTGAAAAAGACATGATTGCTTTATTAAGTATGCTTGAAGTATTATTGTCTTAATGTCAAATGATAGACTATTGCTTTGAATCACTCGTGTATTAATATTCATGCCATGATTAGATTACACGATCAAGATTATGCTAGGTAGCATTCCACATCAAAAATTATCTTTTTATCATTTACCTACTCGAGGACGAGCAGGAATTAAGCTTGGGGATGTTGATACATCTCGCTATATCTATAATTTTTTATTGTTCCATGCCAATATTATACAACTTTCATATACTTTTGGCAACTTTTTATACTATTTTTGGGACTAACATATTGATCCAGTGCCCTGTGCCAGTTCATGTTTGTTGCATGTTTTTTGTTTCGCAGAAAATCCATATCAAACAAAGTCCAAATGGGATAAAAACTTATGGGATTTTTTTGGAATATATGTGATTTTTGGGAAGAAGAATCAACGCGAGAAGATGCCCGAGGGGGCCACGAGGCAGGGGGCGCACCCCTGAACCTCGTGGCCACCCCGTAAGGCGGTTGGTACCCTTCTTTCTCCGCAAGAAAGACAATATCCAAATACAAATCGTGTTGAAATTTCAGCCCAATCGGAGTTACGGATCTCCGAGAATATAAGAAACGGTGAAAGGCCAGAATCTGGAACACAGAAACAGAGAGAGACAGATCCAATCTCGGAGGGGCTCTCGCCCCTCCGCCGCCATGGAAGCCATGGAGCAGGGGTAAACCCATCTCCCATATAGGGGTAAGGTCAAGAAGAATAAGAAGGAGGGGGCCCTCTCCCCCTCTCTCTCGGTGGCGCCGGAACACCACCGGGGCCATCAATCTGACAACGATCTACACAAACACCTCTGTCATCTTCACCAACATCTTCATCACCTTCCCCCATCTATCTACAGCGGTCCACTCTCCTGCAACCCGTTGTACCCTCTACTTGAACATGGTGCTTTATGCTTCATATTATTATCCAATGATGTGTTGCCATCCTATGATGTCTGGGTAGATTTTCGTTGTCCTATCGGTAATTGGTGAATTGCTATGATTGGTTTAATTTGCTTATGGTTATGTTTCTGTCCTTTGGTGCCCATCATATGAGCGCGCGCGTGTATCACACCATAGGGTTAGTTGTATGTTGGTAGGACTATGTATTGGAGGTCAATAGTGACAGAAGCTTCAACCTAGCATAGAAATTGATGCATACGGGATTGAAGGGGGACCAATATATCTTAATGATATGGTTGGGTTTTACCTTAATGAACGTTAGTAGTTGCGGATGCTTTCTAATAGTTCCAATCATAAGTGCATAGAATTCCAAGTCAGGGATGACATGTTAGCAGTGGCCTCTCCCACATAAAACTTGCTATCGGTCTAGTAAAGTAGTCAATTGCTTAGGGACAATTTCGCAACTCCTACCACCACTTTTCCACACTCGCTATACTAACTTTATTGCTTCTTTTACCTAAAATATCCCCTAGGTAAATAGCCCCTAGTTTTTATTTACGTGCTCTTTATATTCTTGCAAACATATCCTGTTACACCTACAAAGTACTTCTAGTTTTATACTTGTTCTAGGTAAAGCGAACGTCAAACGTGCGTAGAGTTGTATCGGTGGTTGATAAAACTTGAGGGAATATTTGTTCTACCTTTAGCTCCTCGTTGGGTTTGACACTCTTACTTATCGAAAGAGGCTACAATTGATCCCCTATACTTGTGGGTTATCAAAGCACCAGCCCAAGTCGGAGTACAAGAAATCAAGAGATTCAAACGACCAACATGCAGATCAGAGGGACTAGGATCAAGCGAGAGAAGCAAGATATCATCTAGAGAAGGGCCTCCTTTGCTGGGCAGGCGAGCCTGGCAAGGGGCGAGGCCACCCCTAGAAGCAGACAACCAAGGCGTCCCGGCAGAGTCTCCCGGTACTCACGGAGGAAAAACCACCTCACCAACGACTCCACCACGACCCACGTCGTTGATCAGTGCAGTGTCAAGCCACAGAGTGACTAAGTGGCAGCCATTCACCACATGGCAGCCTCTCCCTACAAGAAAAACACATAGGTGACACCCGTCCTGCGATGTGTTAAGCGAACAGGCGCGGAGCTAGCAAGATAGCCCGGCAAGCCTTGTCGGGTAACCAACGATGTGATGTTGCGTGGTGCATTTAATGCGCCCTGTCAGCCCGCAGAGTTAGGTATGATAGCACTGTTTGCTATCATATCAGTGCGTAATGACTACTTTGCCATTGTGGTAACCCCTTGATCTATAAAAGGAGGCCCATGGCAACCGTAAACAGGGTTAGAAGGTTGGATAACTCACAACCACATACCCGTGTAGTCGGCACCGCCCTGAGGCAACCCTTGTCGGGCAAGTGTGCTATGCTCCACCACCACCTTTCCACCATCAATCCACCAAAGCGGGAGTAGGGTTTTACGCATCGCGGTGGCCCGAACCTGGGTAAAACTGCATGCATGATCTCTATCGTGTTGCCCCACGCTCGTCTGCTCTTTGTGCAACATGATGTCCCCCTGCCGAACCAGCAAGGGGCCTTCAGGTCCCATAGGTGGCTGTGGTTTCCCATGACATCTCTGGCGCGCTAGGTAGGGGGATCGCTTGCGCGAACCTAAAGGCATGTGTAGCGCGTCATGTTCATCACCATCTTCATCTTCGACGACACCATCGACCATGGCGCCCAAGAAGAAACTCGCTCCTTCAGCACATCCATCCACCTCGAAGGCTCCGCCGCCCGCGGCCTCTAACACTACGGGAGGTGCGGAGGCACGCGAGGATGTGGACGCTGCTGGGATGTGGTCGGTGTAGGCGGCACCGTCACCACTTCCCCTGCAGCCGACACGGGACTAGGAGACACCGGAGGAGAGCAGCATCAGCAACACCCCGACGGCCACACTCCCCAAGGTACGGGTGAAGGGGTTACTCCATCTACACCCCTTTCTCCCACCGACGGGCATAGCCGCATCAACAGCACTCGGACCGGGGCAAACCGCCGCCCTTCGACCGCTCCCACCACAGGCGCAGTCGCAGCGCGTGCACCTCCCCCGAGATGGGTTGGCCAAGCTGCTGGCCCTCGAGCACCTTGGTCGCACCACATCCAGGCGGTCGCCCCGCAGCAGCAGTGGGGCCGTAGTGTTGCCGCCGCTGGCACCGTCAGGAGCCGAGCGACGGTACGATCGACTTCATCGTCACCCATGCCAAGTACCGCTTCGGAGGCCATGACACGGGCTCAGCTGCTACTGAGTTTTCCATCAGCGGCCAAGCATATGGACGAATGACGTGCAACCATTCAAAGTCCGCTCAGTTTCGCCGAAGCTGGGGGCTCACGGCGAGCTAACCCGCCGCGGCCTCCCCAAGCAACTGCGACGGCTCGTGCTGTTGACCGTACGAAGGGGCCGTCCCCACGGTGCAGTCCCCGCCACGACAGCCTACGCGAGCACCACAGAATCAAGACCCCGACGATGTCTTGATGGCCTCTTCTAACCCTCGAGCACCTCCAGGCCAACGACGAGCCCTGAAGGATAGGTGGAGGGGAGACACACGCGTCATTGTCAAGTAACGCCATGACGACCTCCGCTAGACCGATGGGTGCGATGGCCCCGACATCGACGAGCCCGCGGTCGGTATCTGTGGGTGCCTACCTTTCGAGGTTAGCTCCCTGCCTTTACTTGTGAGCTGCGGCAAGTCCGTTGGCCATCCGTTCGCACGTCGAAGCCAGAGATACCTAAAAAGTACGACAGAAGGCTGAACCCGGCAGAGTTCCTAAGCATCTACATGATACGTCTCTAACGTATCTATAATTTATGAAGTATTCATGCCAATATATTATCATTCCTGGATGTTTTACAATCATTTTATAGCAATTTTATATCATTTTTGGGACTAACCTATTGACCCAGTGCCCAGTTGCAGTTTTTTGCTTCTTTTTTACATCGCAGAAAGTCAATATCAAACGGAGTCCAAACACCATGAAACTTTTTGTGGATTTTTGATGGACCAGAAGACCCCCGATAGGCCAGAGCAGCACCTAGGGGGTGCCCCGAGGGGGGCACAACCCACCAGGGTGCGCCAGGGCCCCTTGGCGTGCTGGGTGGGTTGTAAACACCTCGGCAGCCTCCCGCACCCCCTCTTTGTCCTATAAATTCCCAAATATTCCAAAACCCTTTAGGGTTAACCTAGATCAGAAGTTCTGTCGCCGCAAGGCTCTATAGCCACTGAAAACCAATCTAGACCCCGTTCTGGCACCCTGCCGGAGGGGGGAATCATCTTCGGTGGCCATCTTCATCATCCCGACGGCCACCACGATGAGGAGGGAGTAGTCCACCCTCGGGGCTGAGGGTTTGTACTAGCAGCTATTTGTTTAATCTCTCTCTCTCGTGTTCTTGAGATGTCATGAGCTTGATGTATCACGGACATTGTTAATATAGTCGGACCATATGGTGTTTTCCCCTCTCTATCTTGTTGTGATGAATTGAGTTTTTCCCTTTGAGATTTCATTGTTATCGGATTGAATACTTTTATGGATTTGAGTAAACTTGATATATGTCTCACAATTGAATACTCGTGGTGATAATGGGGTATCGTATTGATTCACTTGATATATGTTTTGGCACTCAACTCGCGGATTCCCGAGGTGACATTGGGGTAATCTATGCATAGGGGTTGATGCATGTTCTTGTCTTTGTTTCTCCGGTAGAAATCTTGGGGCACTCTTTGAAGTTCTTTGTGTTGGATTGAATATTATGAATCTGAATTTTCTTTGGTGTTATTTTAGTACGAACTCTTGGTTAGATTGATCAGAAAGAATAGCTTTGTTTTATTTTAGTACGAACTCTAGGATAGATTGATCGGAAAGAATATATTTGAGGTGGTTTCGTACCCTACAAACAATTCTGTCTAATGTTCTCTGCTAGATAAGAACTTTGGAGTGCTTCTTCGTTGCACGTTGAGGGACGGTTATATGATCCAATTATATTAGCACTTTTGAGAGATTGAACTAGTGAAAGTACGGACCCTAGGCCTCATTTTCAAGCATTGCAATACCGTTTTTGTGCCCGTTTACTATTTGCTACCTTTTTGTTTTTATGTATTCATATTATAAAAATATATTTCCACCATCCATATTACACTTTTATCATCATCTCTTCGTCGAACTAGTGCACCTATACAATTTGCCATTATCTTAGGTGTGTTGCGGACACAAGAGATTTCTTGTATTTGGTTGCAGGGTCGTTTCAGAGAGACCATCATCATCCTACATGTCTCTTGATAAACCTTAGGTCATCCACTTGAGGGAAAATTGCTAATGTCCTACAAAACTCTGCGCTTGGAGGCCCAACACGAGTCTACAAGAATAAAGTTGCATAGGAGACATCAAGCTCTTTTCTGGCGTCGTTGCCGGGGAGGTGAGTGCTTGAAGGTATACCTTTAGATCTTGCAATCGAATCTTTTAGTTTCGTGTTTATCACTAGTTTGGTTTATAAAAGAAAACTACATAAAAAATGGATTGAGGTTGCATCATATTAAAAAAATGAAAAGTGTGATCAATTGTTAGAGGAAGAATTCAATAAAATGTTTGGCATAAATGATGAGCATGATTGCAATGTTATTAGTATGAATTCTTTGAATATCCATGATGCTAATGATATGCCAACCCATAAGCTTGGGGATGCTATGTTTAATGAAGATGATACTTTTAGAACCCCGAGATTTGATGTGCAAATTTGTTATAATGATTGCGTGCCTCCTATTTATGATGATTATAATGATGAAAGTGGATTTGGAGAGGTCATGACTTTATTTAGTGATGAATCCACCATTTTGGATGAGGCTTCAATTGACTATGATAACAAAGTTGCTGTCTATGATGATTATGGTGATGAAATGTATGCTATAAAGAATAATGAAAATCATGAAACTTGCCATCATGATTTTAATTTTCAATCTTGTGATAGTTATTTTGTTGAGTTTGCTCCCACCATTATTCATGAGAATAAATTTGCTTATGTGGAGAGTAATAAAATTTCTATGCTTATGTATCATGAAAATAATGCTTTATTTGATAGCTATATTGCTGAATTCGTTCATGATGCTACTGAAAATTATTATGAGATAGGAATATATGCTTCTATATATATCTCAATAATATCAAGTTTCCTCTCTATGTGTTGAAAATCTTGAAGTACGTTTGTTTTGCCTTCCTATGCTAGTTGATTATTGCTCCCATAAATTGTTTCGTCACAAAATCCCTATGCATAGGAAGTCGTTTAGTCTTAAATATGCTTGTCATGTGATTCATGATGCTCTCTTTGTGTTTCAATTCTTTACTTTTATGTGAGCATCATTGAAATCTTCATGCCTAGCTTAAAAGCCATTCAAGAAAAGCGCTTGTTGGGAGAAAACCCAACACTCTTACCTACTGTTTTTGTGTGTTCATATGATTAGGCTAATGTAGTAATCATGTTTTATTGCTTCCGTTACAATAAATTTCCAAGTAAGACCTTTGGGATGGTCTATGGTGATAGTTGATTTGATCTTGCTGAAAAACAGAAACTTTTGTGCATAGGAAAACAATTATCATTTTTAACCGAAGCGTGATAAAATGCTGATTATTTTTGTAGAAGATTAATAGACAAATTGCCAAGGTTTTCCTATTTTTCAGAATTTTTGGAGTAGCATAAATATGGTTGGAGTACAGATTACTACAGACTGTTCTGTTTTGACAGATTATGTTTTCAATACATAGTTTGCTTGTTTTCTAGTTTCTATGGCTTATATTGCTCAATATAAATTGTGGAAATGATATGCTATAGTAGGCATTGTGTGAGAATAATTATGAATCTTGTCTTTGATGGTACCAAAAGTGAAATGGTTTGCTCTTTATCATACTAACCTATCTCACAAAGTTCCGTTAAGTTTTGGGTGAGATATCGATATTGAAGGAAACATGCCCTAGAGGCAATAATAAAGTTCCTTATATCATGATAAATGTTTATTATTCATGCTAGAATTGTATTAACCAGAAACTTAGTACATGTGTGAATACATAGACAAACGGAGTGTCACTAGTATGCCTCTACTTGACTAGATCGTTGAATCAAAGATGGTTAAGTTTCCTAGCAATAGACATGAGTTGTCATTTGATTAACGGGATCACATCATTAGAGAATGATGTGATTGACTTGACCCATTCCGTTAGCTTAGCACTTGATAGTTTAGTATATTGCTATTGCTTTCTTCATGACTTATACATGTTCCTATGACTATGAGATTATGCAACTCCCGACTACCGGAGGAACACTTTGTGTGCTACCAAACATCACAACGTAACTGGGTGATTATAAAGGTGCTCTACAGGTGTCTCCGATGGTACTTGTTGAGTTGGCATAGATCGAGGTTAGGATTTGTCACTCCGATTGTCGGAGAGGTATCTCTGGGCCCTCTCGGTAATGCACATCACTATAAGCCTTGCAAGCAAAGTGACTAATGAGTTAGCTGTGGGATGATGCATTATGGAACGAGTAAAGAGACTTGCCGGTAACGAGATTGAACTAGATATTGAGATACCGATGATCGAATCTCGGGCAAGTAACATACCGATGACAAAGGGAACAATGTATGTTGTTATGTGGTTTGACCGATAAAGATCTTCGTAGAATATGTAGGAGCCAATATGAACATCCAGGTTCCACTGCTGGTTATTGACCGGAGATGAGTCCTGGTCATGTCTACATAGCTCTCGAACCCGTAGGGTCCGCACGCTTAACGTTCGGTGACGATCGGTATTATGTGTTTATGTGTTTTGATGTACCGAAGGTAGTTCGGAGTCCCAGATATGATCACGAACATGACGAGGAGTCTCCAAATGGTCGAGACATAAAGATTGATATATTGGACGGCTATATTCGGACAACGGAAGTGTTCTGAGTGATTTCAGAGAAAACCAGAGTGCTGGGAGGGTTAC
>NC_041382.1:118169825-118172086 GCF_002162155.2 Triticum dicoccoides
CCACATGGGCCTTAGTGGAGAGAGAGAGAGAGCCGACTAGGGCAGGCCGCGCGCCCCTCCCCCTCTGGTCAGAATTGTACTAGGGAAGGGGGGCAGCGCCCCCCATTCCTTCTCCCTATCCTCCTTCCTTTCCCCCTCCTAGTAGAAATAGGAAAGGGGAGTCTGATGTCTACTACACAACCTTCTTCTTGTAGACGTTGTTGGGCCTCCAAGTGCAGAGGTTTTTAGGACAGTAGCAAATTTCCCTGAAGTGGATGACCTAAGGTTTAGAAATCCGTGGGAGGCGTAGGATGAAGATGGTCTCTCTCAAACAACCCTACAACCAAATAACAAAGAGTCTATTGTGTCCCCAACACACCCAATACAATGGTAAATTGTATAGATACACTAGTTCGGCAAAGAGATGGTGATACAAATGCAATATGGATGGTAGATAAAGGTTTTTGTAATCTGAAAATATAAAAACAGCAAGGTAACTAATGATAAAAGGGAGCACAAACGGTATTGCAATGCGTTGAAACAAGTCCTAGGGTTCATACTTTCACTAGTGCAAGTCCTCCCAACAATAATAACATAATTGGATCATATAACTATCCCTAACATGCAACAAAGAGTCACTCCAAAGTCACTAATAGCGGAGAACAAGCGAAGAGATTATGGTAGGGTAGGAAACCACCTCAAAGTTATTCTTTCTGATCGATCTATTCAAGAGTTCATACTAGAATAACACCTTAAGACACAAATCAACCAAAACCCTAATGTCACCTAGATACTCCAATGTCACCTCAAGTATCCGTGGGTATGATTATACGATATGCATCACACAATCTCAGATTCATCTATTCAACCAACACAAAGAACCTCAAAGAGTGCCCCAAAGTTTCTACCGGAGAGTCAAGAAGGAAACGTGTGCCAACCCTTATGCATAAGTTCATGAGGTCACGGAATTCGCAAGTTGATCACCAAAACATACATCAAGTGGATCACATGATATCCAATTGTCACCACAGATAAGCACATGCAAGACATACATCAAGTGTTCTCAAATCCTTAAAGACTCAATCCGATAAGATCACTTTGAAGGGAAAAATCCATCACAAGAGAGTAGAGGGGAGAAACATCATAAGATCAAACTACAATAGCAAAGCTCACGATACATCAAGATCGTGCCGAATCAAGAACATGAGAGAGAGAGAGAACACATAGCTACTGGTACATACCCTCAGCCCCGAGGGTGAACTACTCCCTCCTCGTCATGGAGAGCACCGGGATGATGAAGATGGCCACCGGTGATGGATTCCCCCTCCGGCAGGGTGCCGGAACGGGTCTAGATTGGTTTTCGGTGGCTACGGAGGCTTCTGGCGGAGGAACTCCTGATCTATTGTGCTCCCCCATGATTTAGGGTATATTGATATATATAGGCGAAAGAAGTCGGTCAGGGGAGCCACGAGGGGCCCACGAGGGTGGGGCGCGCCCAGGGGGTAGTGCGCGCCTCCCTGCCTCGTGGCTTCCTCGAAGCTTCCCTGACGTCTACTCCAAGTCTCCTGGATTGCTTCCGTTCCAAAAATAACTCTCCCGAAGGTTTCATTCCGTTTGGACTCCATTTTATATTCCTTTTCTCCGAAACACTAAAATAGGCAAGAAAACCACAATTTGGGTTGGGCCTCCAGTTAATAGGTTAGTCCCAAAAATAATATAAAAGTGTATAATAGAGCCCATAAACATCCAAAACAGATAATATAATAGCATGAATACTTCATAAATTATAGATACGTTGGAGACGTATCAGCAACCCCAAGCTTAATTCCTGCTCGTCCTCGAGTAGGTAAATGATAAAAGAAATAATTTATGAAGTGTGAATGCTAGTAGGTGCACAAGTTTGATCAATGATAATTTCAGTCACCTTTTCTAGCATCATTATATATATTATAACAGTAGCTCAACTCATAAGACTTTTCATGATCAAGTAACAAACTATTCACATGTTAAAGTATAGATCATAAACTTTCTTGAAGACTAACAAACCGTGTTATTAGTCATCAAACAATTACAATTCATCTTATTTTCAGGAAGGGTCTATGTCAGAGCTTTGATTCAGCAAACTTCACATACTCAACTATCATTTAACCTTTCACAATTGCTAACACTCACGTGATATTTATGGGTTCAAAGTTTTAATCAGACACATAGAAATATAGGGGCTTATAGATTCACCACCCAACATTTTACCTCAAGGGTAATGTCAACAATAATAGTTCATG
>NC_041382.1:118172290-118192239 GCF_002162155.2 Triticum dicoccoides
TATCATGATCTTTTCCAACACAATGTGCTTGCCAAAGGATAAAATGTAAAACGGAAAGGTGAAGATCACCATGACTCTTGCATAAGGTATAACACAAGAATAAAAGATAGGCCCTTCGCAGAGGGAAGCAGAGGTTGTCATGCGCTTTTTTAGTTGGATGCACAAAATCTTAATGCGAAAGAATGTCACTTTGTATTGGCACTTGTGACAGGGACCTTTATTATGCAGTCCGTCACTTTTATTGCTTCCACATCACAAGATCGTATAAAGCTTATTTTCTCCACACTAATAGATCATACATATTTAGAGAGCAATTTTTATTGCATGCACCAACGACAACTTACTTGAAGGATCTTACTCAATCCATAGGTAGGTATGGTGGACTCTCATGGTAATACTGGTTTAAGGGATGTTTGGAAGCACAAGTAGTATCTCTACTTGGTGCAAAGAATTTGGCTAGCATGAGGGGGGAAGGCAAGCTCAGCATGTTGAATGATCCATGACAATATACTTTATTTCAGATATAAGAAAACATAACCCATTACGTTGTCTTCCTTGTCCAACATCAACCTTTTAACATGTCATATTTTAATGAGTGCTCACTATTACAAAAGATGTCCAAGATAGTATATTTATATGTGAAATCTCTCTTCCCTCAATATTCTTTCATGAATTGTTCAAGTGACCAATACAATGTTTGTTAACCTTTAATAAATTTACCACCTCTACTTCTTACATGTGAAGTCATTACTCCCCATGGGATAAGCATATGAAACATATATAATTTCATATTTATTATATTCAATTCATTCAACCATTTACTCATAGAATATATGTGAAGCACGTGAATGAATAACAAACTACTCCGAAAGATATAAGTGAAGATCAATGAGTAGTTAAATAGTTATTTAGCTATGTGAAGACTATCCCATTGAATAATTTCAGATATTGATATTTTATTCAAACAGAAAGCAAAACAAAATAAAATGACATCTAAGAATAGCAAACATCATGTGATGAAGCAAAAACTTAGGATCAACCGATACTAACCGATAGTTGTTGAAGAAGAAAGGTGGGATGCCAACCGGGGCATCCCCAAGCTTAGACGCTTGAGACATCTTGAAATGTTATCTTGGGATTCCTTGGGCATCCCCAAGCTTGAGCTTTTGTTTCTCCTTAATTCCTCTCATATCACGGTCTCCGTAAATCTCAAAAGCTTCATCCACACAAAACTCAACAAGGACTCGTGAGATAAGTTAGTATAAACCAATGCAAAAACCTTATCATACTCTTCTGTAGCAAATCACTAAAATTATTAATCAACATTTCATGCTAAATGCCTCCGCATATTTAATAGTCCTATCCTCAAACAGAATCATTAAACAAGCAAACATATGCAAACAATGCAAACATAATAGCAATCTGCCTAAACAGGACAGTCTGTGAAGAATGCAGCAAGATCCATACTTCCCTAGCTCAAAACATTATGAAAGAAAATTCCCACTCTAGTAAATTTATCAGAGCTTATTATGCAAAATGTTTAAACATTTTATCACATTCTGACTTTTCTAGGGAATTTTTGCAACAGTGGTAAACTTTCTGTTTTCAAACAGCAACATGTAGACTTGTAAAATAGGCATAGTAAAGGCCATCAATGCCACTTTTATTAAAATAAAAGATGCAAAACATTGTTATAAATAACAGAAAGCAAATCCTAACAAAATAAATTGATGCTCCAAGCAAAACACATATCATGTGGTGAATAAAAATATAGCTCTAAGTAAAGTTACCGATTAACGAAGACGAAAGAGAGGATGCCTTCCGGGGCATCCCCAAGCTTAGGATCTTGGTTGTACTTTAATACTCCCCCATTCCTTTATATAAGGTGTATTTTTTGATAAAATTCCACAATTTAAGATGCATTTTTTCTAATTCCTCGTAATTCCATCATTACCCCTTCAAAAGAGAGTATCTCTCCCCTGATTGCATGCATCTTCTCTTGTAAAGAGAAAAAAAGAGAAAGTATATCTCTCCTGATTGTGTTTATCTCTTACTTTCCTTGCCTAATGATTTAGTTGCCGCTAATCAATGATTTTGGCAAGGTTAATTTCGTCCTAACATGTGTATAATGATGCGCCATGGTCACCGTGCCGGAAATAATACACCTTACATAAAGGAATGAAGGGAGTATTACCTTGGGGTGCCTTGGGCATCCCCAAGCTTAGGCTCTTGCCACTCCTTCTTCCATAGTTCATCGAATCTTTACCCAAAACTTGAAAACTTCACAACACAAAACTTAACAGAAAACTCATGAGCTCCGTTAGTAAAAGAAAACAAATCACCACTTCAAGGTACTGTAATGAACTCATTATTTATTTATATTGGTGTTAAACCTACTGTATTCCAACTTTTATATGGCTCGTAAACTCTATTACTAGCCATAGATTCATCAAAATAAGCAAACAACACACGAAAAACAGAATCTGTCAAAACAGAACAGTCTGTAGTAATATGTATGTTTCGAATACTTCCCGAACCCCAAAAATTCTAAAATAAATTTCTGGACGTGAGGAATTTATCTATTAATCCTCTTCAAAAAGAATTAACTAAATATAACTCTCCATTAAAAAATGGCAGCAAATCTCGTGAGCGCTAAAGTTTCTGTTTTTTTACAGCAAGATCGCAAAGACTTTCCCTAAGTCTTCCGAAAGGTTCTACTTGGCACAAACACTGATTAAAACATAAAACCACATCTAACCAGAGGCTGGATAGATTATCTATTGCTAAACAGGAGTAAAAAGCAAGGAACAAAAATAAAATTGGGTTGCCTCCCAACAAGCGCTAACGTTTAACGCCCCTAGCTAGGTATGATGATTTCAATGATGCTCACATAAAAGATAAGAATTGAAATATAAAGAGAGCATCATGAATAATATGACTAGCACATTTAAGTCTAACCCACTTCCTATGCATAGGGATTTTGTGAGCAAACAATTTATGGGAACAATAATCAACTAGCATATGAAGGCAAAACAAGCATAACTTTAAAACTTTAAGCACATAGAGAGGAAAATTGATATTATTGCAATTCCTACAAGCATATACTCCTCTCTCATAAAAAATTTCAGGAGTATCATGAATAAATTCAACAATATAACCATCACATAAAGCATTCTTTTCATGATCTACATGTATGCAAAGTTGACACTCTTCCAAAATAGTGGGATCATTACTTCCTACAGTTGACACTCTTCCAAACCCACTATCATCAATATAATCATCATAAATAGGAGGCATGCTATCATCAAAATAAATTTGCTCATCAATACTTGGGGGCAAAAAATATCATCTTCATCAAACATAGCATACCCAAGCTTGTGGCTTTGCACATCATTAGCATCATGGATATTCAAAGAATTCATACTAACAACATTGCAATCATGCTCATCATCCAAAGATTTAGTGCCAAACATTCTAATGCATTCTTCTTCTTACACTTTGGCACAATTATCGGAATCCTTATTTTCATGAAATACATTAAAAAGATGAAGCATATGAGGCAACTTAATTCCATTTTTTGTAGTTTTCTTTTATAGACTAAACTAGTGATAAAACAAGAAACAAAAAGATTCGATTGCAAGATCTAAAGATATACCTTCAAGCGCTAACCTCCCCGGCAACGGCGCCAGAAAAGAGCTTGATGTCTACTACACAACCTTCTTATTGTAGACGTTGTTGGGCCTCCAAGTGCAGAGGTTTGTAGGACAATAGAAAATTTCCCTAGAGTGGATGACCTAAGGTTTATCAATTTGTGGGAGGCGTAGGATGAAGACGGTCTCTCTCAAACAACCCTGTAACCAAATAACAAAGAGTCTCTTGTGTCCCCAACACACCCAATACAAAGGTAAATTGTATAGGTGCACTAGTTCGGCGAAGAGATGGTGATACAAGTGCAATATAGATGGTAGATAAAGGTTTTTGTAATCTGAAAATATAAAAACAGCAAGGTAACTAATGATAAAAGTGAGCACAAACGGTATTGCAATGCGTTGAAACAAGGCCTAGGGTTCATACTTTCACTAGTGCAAGTCCTCTCAACAATAATAACATAATTGGATCATATAACTATCCCTCAACATGCAACAGAGAGTCACTCCAAAGTCACTAATAGCGGAGAACAAACGAAGAGATTATGGTAGGGTACAAAACAACCTCAAAGTTATTCTTTCTGATCGATCTATTCAAGAGTTCGTACTAGAATAACACCTTAAGACACAAATCAACCAAAATCCTAATGTCGCCTAGATACTCCAATGTCACCTCAAGTATCCGTGGGTATGATTATACGATATGCATCACACAATCTCAGATTCATCAATCCAACCAACACAAAGAACCTCAACGAGTGCGCCAAAGTTTCTATCGGGGAGTCAAGACGAAAACATGTGCCAACCCTTATGCATACCTTCACGAGGTCACGGAACTCGCAAGTTGATCACCAAAACATACATCAAGTGGATCACGTGATATCCCATTGTCACCACGGATAAGCACATGAAAGACATACATCAAGTGCTCTCAAATCCTTAAAGACTCAATCCGATAAGATGACTTCGAAGGGAAAACTCAATCCATCACAAGAGAGTAGAGGGGGAGAAACATCATAAGATCCAACTATAATAGCAAAGCTCACGATATATGAAGATCGTGCCAAATCAAGAACACGAGAGAGAGAGAGAGGTCAAACACATAGCTACTAGTACATACCCTTAGCCCCGAGGGTGAACTACTCCCTCCTCATCATGGAGAGCATCGGGATGATGAAGATGTCCACCAGTGATGGATTCCCCCATCCGGCAGGGTGCCGGAACAGGTCTAGATTGGTTTTCCGTGGCTACGGAGGCTTCTGGCGACGGAACTCCCGACATATTGTGCTCCCCCGTGTTTTTAGGGTATATTGATATATATAGGCGAAAGAAGTCGGTCAGGGTAGCCACAAGGGTCACATGAGGGTGGGGCGCGCCCAGGGGGTAGGGCGCGCCTCCCTGCCTCGTGGCTTCCCCGAAGCTTCCCCGACGTCTACTCCAAGTCTCCTGGATTGCTTCCGTTCCAAAAATAACTCTCCCGAAGGTTTCATTATATTGGGACTCCGTTTGATATTCCTTTTCTTCAAAACACTGAAATGGGCAAGAAAACAGCAATTTGGGATGGGCCTCCGGTTAATAGGTTAGTCCCAAAAATAATATAAAAGTGTATAATAAAGCCCATAAACATCCAAAATAGATAATATAATAGCATGAATACTTCATAAATTATAGATACGTTGGAGACGTATCAGCATCCCCAAGCTTAATTCCTGCTCCTCCTCGAGTAGGTAAATAACGAAAGAAATAATTTATGAAGTGTGAATGCTAGCAGGTGCACAAGTTTGATCAATGATAATTTCAATCACCTTTTCTAGCATCACTATATATCATAATAGTATCTCAACTCATAAGACTTTTCATGATCAAGTAACAAACTATTCACATGTTAAAGTATAGATCATAAACTTTCTTGAAGACTAACAAGCCGTGTTATTACTCATCAAACAATTACAATTCATCTTATTTTTAGGAATGGTCTATGTCAGAGCTTTGATTTAGCAAACTTCATATACTCAACTATCGTTTAATCTTTCACAATTGCTAACACTCACGTGATATTTATGGGTACAAAGTTTTAATCAGACACAGAGAAATATAGGGGCTTATAGATTCGCCTCCCAACCTTTTACCTCAAGGGTAATGTCAATAATAATAGTTCATGATGACTCACATCCAATTATATATATATATATATATATATATATATATATATATATATATATATATATATATATATATATCAGGATGTTTTCCAACACAATGTGCTTGCCAAAGGATAAAATGTAAAAACAAAAGTTGAAGATCACCATGACTCTTGCATAAGTTATAAGACAAGAATAAAAGATAGGCCCTTCGTAGAGGGAAGCGGAGGTTTTCATGCGCTTTTATAGTTGGATGAACAAAATCTTAACGCGAAAGAATGTCACTTTATATTGTCACTTGTGATAGGGTCCTTTATTATGTAGTCTGTCGCTTTTATTGCTTCCACATCACAAGATCGTATAAAGCTTTTTTTCTCCACACTAATAGATCATACATATTTAGAGAGCAATTTTTATTGCATGCACCGATGACAACTTGCTTGAAGGATCATACTCAATCCATAGGTAGGTATGGTGGACTCTCATGGCAATACTAGTTTAAGGGATGTTTGGAAGCACAAATAGTATCTCTACTTGGTGCAAAGAATTTGGCTAGCATGAGGGGGAAAGGCAAGCTCAGCATGTTGAATGATCCATGACAATATACTTTATTTCAGATATAAGAAAACATAACCCATTACGTTGTCTTCCTTGTCCAACATCAACCTTTTAACATGTCATATTTTAATGAGTGCTCACTATTACAAAAGATGTCCAAGATAGTATATTTATATGTGAAATCTCTCTTCCCTCAATATTCTTTCATGAATTGTTCAAGTGACCAATACAATGTTTGCTAACCTTAAATAATTTACCACCTCTACTTCTTATATGTGAAGTCATTACTCCCCATGGGATAAGCATATGAAACATATATAATTTCATATTTATTATATTCAATTCATTCAACCATTAACTCATAGGATATATGTGAAGCACGTGAATGAATAACAAACTACTGCGAAAGATATAAGTGAAGATCGATGAGTAGTTAAATAAGTATTTAGCTATGTGAAGACTCTCCCATTTAACAATTTCAGATATAGATACTTTATTAAAACAGCAAGCAAAACAAAATAAAATGACATCTAATAATATCAAACATCATGTGAAGAAGCAAAAACTTAGGATCAACCGATACTAACCAATAGTTGAAGAAGAAAGGTGGGATGCCAACTAGGGCATCCCCAAGCTTAGACGCTTGAGACTTCTTGAAATATTATCTTGGTATGACTTGGGCATCCCCAAGATTGAGCTTTTGTGTCTCCTTAATTCCTCTCATATCATGGTCTCACTAAATCTCAAAAGCTTCATCCACACAAAACTCAACAAGAACTCGTGAGATAAGTTAGTATAAACCAATGCAAAAACCTTATCATACTCTTATGTAGCTAACCACTAAAATTATTAATCAACATTGCATACTAAATGCCTCCGCATATTTAATAGTCCTATCCTCAAATAGAATCATTAGCAAGCAAACATATGCAAACAATGCAAACATAACAGCAATCTGCCTAAACAGGATAGTCTGTGAAGAATGCAGCAAGATCCATATTTCCCTATCTCCAAAAATTATGAAAGAAAATTCCCACTCTAGTAAATTTATCAGATATTATTATGCAAAGGGTTTCAACATTTTATCACATTCTGAATTTTCTAGGGAATTTTGGCAAGAGTGGTAAACTTTCTGTTTTCAAACAGCAACATGTAGACTTGTAAAATAGGCATAGTAAAGGCCATCAATGCCACTTTTATTGAAATAAAAAATGCAAACATTGTTATAAATAACAGCAAGAAAATCCTAACAAAATAAATTGACGCTTCAAGCAAAACACATATCATGTGGTGAATAAAAATATAGCTCCAAGTAAAGTTACCGATGAAGGAAGACGAAAGAGGGGATGCCTTCCGGGGCATCCCCCAGCTTAGGATCTTGGTTGTCCTTTACTATTACTTTGGGGTGCCTTGGGAATCCCCAAGCTTAGGATCTTGCCCTTGGGAATCCCCAAGCTTAGGCTCTTGCCACTCCTTCTTCCATATTCCATCGAATCTTTACCCAAAACTTGATAACTTCACAACACAAAACTTAATAGAAAACTCGTGAGCTCCGTTAGTAAAAGAAAACAAACCACCACTTCAAGGTACTGTGATGAACTCATTATTTATTTATATTGGTGTTAAACCTACTGTATTCCAACTTTTCTATGGTTCATAAACTATATTACTAGCCATAGATTCATCAAAATAAGCAAACAACACACGAAAAACAGAAACTGTCAAAACAGAACAGTCTGTAGTAATATGTAGGTTTCGAATACTTATGGAACCCCAAAAATTCTAAAATAAATTGCTGGACGTGAGGAATTTATCTATTAATCATCTACGAAAATAATTAACTAAATAGTACTCTCCATTAAAAATGGCACCAAATTTCGTGAGCGCTAAAGTTTCTGTTTTTTACAGCAAGATCGCAAAGACTTTCCCCAAGTCTTCCCAAAGGTTCTACTTGGAACAAACACTAATTAAAACATAAAACCACATCTAATCAGAGTCTGGATAGATTATTTATTGCTAAACAGGAGCAAAAAGCAAGGAACAAAAATAAAATTGGGTTGCCTCCCAACAAGCGCTAACGTTTAACGCCCCTAGCTAGGCATGATGATTTCATTGATGCTCACATAAAAGATAAGAATTGAAATATAAAGAGAGCATCATGAATAATATGACTAGCACATTTAAGTCTAACCCACTTCCTATGCATAGGGATTTTGTGAGCAAACAATTTATGGGAACAATAATCAACTAGCATAGGAAGGCAAAACAAGCATAACTTTAAAACTTTAAGCACATAGAGAGGAAAATTGATATTATTGCAATTCCTACAAGAATATACTCCTCTCTCATAATAATTTTCAGTAGTATCATGAATAAATTGGACAGTATAACCATCACATAAAGCATTCTTTTCATGATCTACATGTATGCAAAGTTGACACTCTTCCAAAATAGTGGGATCATTACTTCCTACAGTTGACACTCTTCCAAGCCCACTATCATCAATATAATCATCATAAATAGGAGGCATGCTATCATCAAAATAAATTTGCTCATCAAAACTTGGGGGCGAAAAATATCATCTTCATCAAACATAGCATCCCCAAGCTTGTGGCTTTGCATATCATTAGCATCATGGATATTCAAAGAATTCATACTAACAACATTGCAATCATGCTCATCATCCCAAGATCTAGTTCCAAACATTCTAATGCATTCTTCTTCTAACACTTTGGCACAATTATCAGAATCCTTATTTTCACGAAAGACATTAAAAAGATGAAGCATATGAGGCAACCTTAATTCCATTTTTTGTAGTTTTCTTTTATAGACTAAACTAGTGATAAAACAAGAAACAAAAAGATTCGATTGCAAGATCTAAAGATATACCTTCAAGCGCTAACCTCCCCGGCAATGGCGCCAGAAAAGAGCTTGATGTCTACTACACAACCTTCTTCTTGTAGACGTTGTTGGGCCTCCAAGTGCAGAGGTTTGTAGGACAGTAGCAAATTTCCCTCAAGTGGATGACCTAAGGTTTATCAATCCGTGGGAGGCGTAGGATGAAGACGGTCTCTCACAAACAACCCTATAACCAAATAACAAAGAGTCTCTTGTGTCCCCAACACACGCAATACAATCGTAAATTGTATAGGTGCACTAGTTCGGCGAAGAGATGGTGATACAAGTGCAATATGGATGGTAGATAAAGGTTTTTGTAATCTGAAAAATATAAAAACAGCAAGGTAACTGATGATAAAAGTGAGCAGAAATGGTATTGCAATGCGTTGAAACAAGGCCTGGGGTTCATACTTTCACTAGTGCAAGTCCTCTCAATAATTATAACATAATTGGATCATATAACTATCCCTCAACATGCAACAAAGAGTCACTCCAAAGTCACTAATAGCGGAGAACAAACGAAGAGATTATGGTACGATACGAAACAACCTCAAAGTTATTCTTTCTGATTGATCTATTCAAGAGTTCGTACTAGAACTACACCTTAATACACAAATCAACCAAAATCCTAATGTCACCTAGATACTCCAATGTCACCTCAAGTATCCGTGGGTATGATTATATGATATGCATCACATAATCTCAGATTCATCTATTCAACCAACACAAAGAACCTCAAAGAGTGCCCCAAAGTTTCTACCGGGGAGTCAAGATGAAAACATGTGCCAACCCTTATGCATACGTTCACGAGGTCACGGAACTCGCAAGTTGATCACCAAAACATACATCAAGTGGATCACGTGATATCCCATTGTCACCACAAATAGGCACATGCAAGACATACATCAAGTGTTCTCAAATCCTTAAAGACTCAATCCGATAAGATAACTTCGAAGGGAAAACTCAATCCATCACAAGAGAGTAGAGGGGGAGAAACATCATAAGATCCAACTATAATAGCAAAGCTCACGATATATCAAGATCGTGCTGAATCAAGAACACGAGAGAGAGAGAGAGAGAGATCAATCACATAGCTACTAGTACATACCCTTAGCCCCGAGGGTGAACTACTCCCTCCTCATCATGGAGAGCACCGGGATGATGAAGATGGCCATCGGTGATGGATTCCTCCCTCCGGCAGGGTGCCGGAATGGGTCTAGATTGGTTTTCGGTGGCTACAGAGGCTTCTGGTGGCGGAACTCCCGACATATTGTGCTCCCCCGTGTTTTTAGGGTATATTGATATATATAGGCGAAAGAAGTCGGTCAGGGGAGCCACAAGGGGCCCATGAGGGTGGGGGCGCGCCTCCCTGCCTCGTGGCTTCCCCGAAGCTTCCCTGACATCTACTCCAACTCTCCTGGATTTCTTCCGTTCCAAAAATAACTCTCCCGAAGGTTTCATTCCATTTGGACTCCGTTTGATATTCCTTTTCTTCAAAACACTGAAATAGGCAAGAAGACAGCAATTTGGGCTGGGCCTCCGGTTAATAGGTTAGTCCCAAAAATAATATAAAAGTGTATAATAAAGCCCATAAACATCCAAAGTAGATAATATAATAGCATGAATACTTCATAAATTATAGATACATTGGAGACGTATCAGCATCCCCAAGCTTAATTCCTGCTCCTCCTCGAGTAGGTAAGTAATAAAAGAAATAATTTATGAAGTGTGAATGCTAGCAGGTGCACAAGTTTGATCAATGATAATTTCAATCACCTTTTCTAGCATCATTATATATCATAACAGTAGCTCAACTCATAAGACTTTTCATGATCAAGTAACAAACTATTCACATGTTAAAGTATAGATCATAAACTTTCTTGAGGACTAACAAACCGTGTTATTAGTCATCAAACAATTACAATTCATCTTATTTTCAGGAAGGGTCTATGTCAAAGCTTTGATTTAGCAAACTTCACATACTCAACTATCATTTAACCTTTCACAATTGCTAACACTCACGTGATATTTATGGGTTCAAAGTTTTAATTAGACACAGAGAAAGATAGGGGCTTATAGATTCGCCTCCCAACCTTTTACCTCAAGGGTAATGTCAACAATAATAGTTCATTATGCCTCACATCCAATTGGATATATATATATATATCAGGATGTTTTCCAACACAATGTGATTGCCAAAGGATAAAATGTAAAAATGAAAGGTGAAGATCACCATGACTCTTGCATAAGGTATAAGACAAGAATAAAAGATAGGCCCTTCGCAGAGGGAAGCAGAGGTTGTCATGCGCTTTTATAGTTGGATGAACAAAATCTTAAGGCGAAAGAATGTCACTTTTTTTGTCACTTGTGATAGGGACCTTTATTATGCAGTATGTCGCTTTTATTGCTTCCACATCACAAGATCGTATAAAGCTTATTTTCTCCACACTAATAGATCATACATATTTAGAGAGCAATTTTTATTGCATGCACCGATGATAACTTGCTTGAAGGATCATACTCAATCCATAGGTAGGTATGGTGGACTCTCATGGCAATACTGGTTTCAGGGATGTTTGGAAGCACAAATAGTATCTCTACTTGGTGCAAAAAATTTGGCTAGCATGAGGGGGAAAGGCAAGCTCAGCATGTTGAATGATCCATGACAATATACTTTATTTCAGATATAAGAAAACATAACCCATTACGTAGTATTCCTTGTCCAACATCAACCTTTTAACATGTCATATTTTAATGAGTGCTCACTATTACAAAAGATGTCCAAGATAGTATATTTATATGTGAAATCTCTCTTCCCTCAATATTCTTTCATGAATTGTTCAAGTGACCAATACAATGTTTGCTAACCTTAAATAAATTTACCACGTCTACTTCTTATATGTGAAGTCATTACTCCCCATGGGATAAGCATATGAAACATATATAATTTCATATTTATTATATTCAATTCATTCAACCATTAACTCATAGGATATATGTGAAGCACGTGAATGAATAACAAACTACTCCGAAAGATATAAGTGAAGATCAATGAGTAGTTAAATAAGTATTTAGCTATGTGAAGACTCTCCCATTAAACAATTTCAGATATTGATACTTTATTAAAACAGCAAGCAAAACAAAATAAAATTACATCTAAGAATATCAAACATCATGTGAAGAAGCAAAAACTTAGGATCAACCGATACTAACCGATACTTGTTGAAGAAGAAAGGTGGGATGCCAACCGGGCCATCCCCAAGCTTAGACGCTTGAGATTTCTTGAAATATTATCTTGGTATGCCTTGGGCATCCCCAAGCTTGAGCTTTTGTGTCTCCTTAATTCCTCTCATATCACGGTCTCCCTAAATCTCAAAAGCTTCATCCACACAAAACTCAACAAGAACTCGTGAGATAAGTTAGTATAAACCAATGCAAAAACCTTATCATACTCTTCTGTAGCAAACCACTAAAATTATTTATCAACATTTCATACTAAATGCCTCCGCATATTTAATAGTCCTATCCTCAAATAGAATCATTAGCAAGCAAACATATGCAAACAATGCAAACATAACAGCAATCTTCCTAAATAGGACAGTCTGTGAAGAATGCAGCAAGATCCATATTTCCCTATCTCCAAAAATTATGAAAGAAAATTACCACTCTAGTAAATTTATCAGAGATTATTATGCAAAAGGTTTCAACATTTTATCACATTCTGACTTTTCTAGGGAATTTTGGCAAGAGTGGTAAAGTTTCTGTTTTCAAACAGCAACATGTAGACTTGTAAAATAGGCATAGTAAAGGCCATCAGTGCCACTTTTATTGAAATAAAAGATGCAAACATTGTTATAAATAACAGCAAGAAAATCCTAACAAAATAAATTGACGCTTCAAGCAAAACACATATCATGTGGTGAATAAAAATATAGCTCCAAGTAAAGTTACCGGTGAACGAAGACGAAAGAGGGGATGCCTTCTGGGGCATCCCCAAGCTTAGGATCTTGGTTGTCCTTTATTATTACCTTGGGGTCCCTTGGGAATCCCCAAGCTTAGGATCTTGCCACTCCTTCTTCCATAGTCCATCGAATCTTTACCCAAAACTTGAAAACTTCACAACACAAAACTTAACAGAAAACTCGTGAGCTCCGTTAGTAAAAGAAAACAAACCACCACTTCAAGGTACTGTAATGAAATAATTATTTATTTATATTGGTGTTAAACCTACTGTATTCCAACTTTTCTATGGTTCATAAACTCTATTACTAGCCATAGATTCATCAAAATAAGCAAACAACACACGAAAAACAGAATCTGTCAAAACAGAACAGTTTGTAGTAATATGTAGGTTTCGAATACTTCTGGAACCCCGAAAATTCTAAAATAAATTGACAGACGTGGGGAATTTATCTTTTAATCATCTACGAAAAGAATTAACTAAATAGCACTCTACATTATAAAATGGCAGCAAATCTCGTGAGCGCTAAAGTTTCTGTTTTTTACAGCAAGATCACAAAGACTTTCCCCAAGTCTTCCCAAAGTTTCTACTTGGCACAAACACTAATTAAAACATAAAACCACATCTAACCAGAGGATATATAGATTATTTATTGCTAAACAGTATCAAAAATCAAGGAACAAAAATAAAATTGGGTTGCCTCCAAACAAGCGCTAACGTTTAACGCCCCTAGCTAGGCATGATGATTTCAATGATGCTCACATAAAAGATAAGAATTGAAATATAAAGAGAGCATCATGAATAATATGACTAGAACATTTAAGTCCAACCCAATTACTATGCATAGGGATTTTGTGAGCAAACAATTTATGGGAAAAATAATCAACTAGCATAGGAAGGCAAAACAAGCATAACTTTACAACTTTAAGCACATAGAGAGGAAAATTGATATTATTGCAATTCCTACAAGCATATACTCCTCCCTCATAATAATTTTCAGTAGTATCATGAATAAATTCAACAATATAACCATCACATAAAGCATTCTTTTCATGATCTACAAGTATGCAAAGTTGACACTCTTCCAAAATAGTGGGATCATTACTTCCTACAGTTGACACTCTTCAAAACCCACTATCATCAACATAATCATCATAAATAGGAGGTATGCTAATATCAAAATAAATTTGCTCATCAAAACTTGGGGGACAAAAAATATCATCTTCATCAAACATAGCATCCCCAGGCTTGTGGCTTTGCATATCATTAGCATCATGGATATTCAAAGAATTCATACTAACAACATTGCAATCATGCTCATCATCCCAATATTTAGTGCCAAACATTCTAATGCATTCTTCTTCTAACACTTTGGCACAATTATCAGAATCCTTATTTTCACGAAAGACATTAAAAAGATGAAGCATATGAGGAAACCTTAATTCCATTTTTTTGTAGTTTTATTTTATAGACTAAACTAGTGATAAAACAAGAAACAAAAAGATTCGATTGCAAGATCTAAAGATATACCTTCAAGCGCTAACCTCCTCGGCAACAGCGCCAAAAAAGAGCTTGATGTCTACTACACAACCTTCTTCTTGTAGACGTTGTTGGGCCTACAAGTGCAGAGGTTTGTAGGACAGTAGCAAATTTCCCTTAAGTGGATGACCTAAGGTTTATCAATCTGTGGGAGGCGTAGGATGAAGATGATCTCTCTCAAACAACCCTGCAACCAAATAACAAAGAGTCTCTTGTGCCCCCAACACACCCAATACATTGGTAAGTTGTATAGTTGCACTAGTTCGGCGAAGAGATGGTGATACAAGTGCAATATGGATGGTAGATAAAGGTTTTTGTAATCTGAAATTATAAAAACAGCAAGGTCACTAATGATAAAAGTGAGCACAAACGGTATTGCAATGTGTTGAAACAAGGCCTAGGGTTCATACTTTCACTAGTGCAAGTCCTCTCAACAATAATAACATAATTGGACCATATAAGTATCCCTCAACATGCAACAAAGAGTCACTCCAAAGTCACTAATAGCGGAGAACAAACGAAGAGATTATGGTAGGGTACGAAACAACCTCAAAGTTATTCTTTCTGATTGATCTATTCAAGAGTTCGTACTAGAATAACACCTTAAGACACTAATCAACCAAAACCCTAATGTCACCTAGATACTCCAATGTCACCTCAAGTATCCGTGGGTATGATTATACGATATGCATCACACAATCTCAGATTCATCTATTCAACCAACACAAAGAACCTCAAAGAGTGCCCCAAAGTTTCTCTCGGAGAGTCAAGACGAAAATGTGTGCCAACCCTTATGCATACGTTCACGAGGTCATGGAACTCGCAAGTTGATCACCAAAACATACATCAAGTGGATCACGTGATATGCCATTGTCACCACAGATAAGCACATGCAAGACATACAGCAAGTGTTCTCAAATCCTTAAGGACTCAATCCGATAAGATAACTTCAAAGGGAAAACTCAATCCATGACAAGAGAGTAGAGGGGGAGAAACATCATAAGATACAACTATAATAGCAAAGATCGCGATACATCAAGATCGTGCCGAATCAAGAACATGAGAGAGAGAGAGATCAAACACATAGCTACTGGTACATACCCTTAGCCCCGAGGGTGAACTACACCCTCCTCGTCATGGAGAGCACCGGGATGATGAAGATGGCCATCGGTTATGGATTCCCCCTCCGGTAGGGTGTTGGAACGGGTCTAGATTGGTTTTCGGTGGCTACGGAGGCTTCTGGTGGCGGAACTCCCGATCTATTGTGCTCCCCCATGTTTTTAGGGTATATTGATATATATATATATATATATATATAGGCGAAAGAAGTCGGTCAGGGGAGCCACAAGGGACCCATGATGGTGGGGGCGCGCCTAGGGGGTAGGGTGCGCCTCCCTGTCTCGTGGCTTCCCCGAAGCTTCCCTGACGTCTACTCCAAGTCTCGTGGATTGCTTCCTTTCCAAAAATAACTCTCCCGAAGGTTTCATTTCTTTGAAACACTGAAATAGGCAAGAAAATGGCAATTTGGGCTGGGCCTCCGGTTAATAGGTTAGTCCCAAAAATAGTATAAAAGTGTATAATAAAGCCCATAAACATACAAAACAGATAATATAATAGCATGAATACTTCATAAATTATAGATACCTTGGAGACGTATCAGCATCCCCAAGCTTAATTCCTGCTCCTCCTCGAGTAGGTAAATGATAAGAGAAATAATTTATGAAGTGTGAATGCTAGCAGTTGCACAAGTTTGATCAATGATAATTTCAATCACCTTTTCTAGCATCATTATATATCATAACAGTAGCTCAACTCATAAGACTTTTCATGATACAAACTATTCACATGTTAAAGTATAGATCATAAACTTTCTTTAAGGCTAACAAACCGTGTTATTAGTCATCAAACAATTACAATTCATCTTATTTTCAGGAAGGGTCTATGTCAGAGCTTTGATTCAGCAAACTTCACATACTCAACTATCATTTAATCTTTCACAATTGCTAACACTCACGTGATATTTATGGGTTCAAACTTTTAATCAGACACAAAGAAAGATAGGGGCTTATAGATTCGCCTCCCAACCTTTTACCTCAAGGGTAATGTCAACAATAATAGTTCATGATGCCTGACATCCAATTGGATATATATATATATACACATCTGGGCTCTTCTGTTACGCGTAACAGAATATTATTCTGTTACCCTTCATGAACTGATGTGGTGTACAGGTTGGACTGACGTTTCTACTTGAACCGATCTTCCTGTGTGTACAACGGGCGGAGACAAGGGATGTAACGTGGAGCTTCCGGGCGTTCTCCGGCGCGATGCTGCGGGCCATTCGTTGCTCCTCATCGTCGTGCGTTCGTCCCCATCGTCGTGCGCTGCTCGTCGTTGTCACCGCATCGGCACCACCCCCATCGCACGTCGTCCTCGTCCCCGACCTCCGTCATCCTCCTCGGACCGCCAACCGCAGTTGTTGACTCCGGCCGTCTCAAGTCGTCCCCGGGCCTTCTCTGCAACGGCAGTGAGCCCCGCATCCTCCCTCTCTCCCCGTGCTCTCCTTTGGTAGTCGTAGATCGTCGTCGACGTGATCGTGCACCGGCCACGCCCGATGACCCAGATCGCCCTGTTCCCCGCGCTCAGTGCACCGTGCCCGCGCACCTTTGGTCGCGCCCTACGCGCACACCCGCAGCTGCCCCGTCCAGCCCACGCCCTCTGCCCGTCTCGCGTCGCCCCATCATGCCTGCTCCGACCACACCTGCATACGCATGCGCGCAAACCCATGCCTTCTGCTGCTGTGCGCGCCTGTGGCCGCCGCTGCCGTGGCCCCTATTGCTTCCGCTGCTACTGCCAGTGCCACAGCCGCTGCAGTTAGACAGAGAATCCTGCTACTTCCTTTTTCAGTTAAGCTAAGTGTCGATTTATTCAGTTTCGTCAGAATAAGAATGCACCAGGAGTCATTCTTGTACATGCTCATAGTCTATGTTTTCTGCATGCAGTAGCTAGTGTTGCAGTGTTTGCTCCCGTGGAATGGCGCGGCCGTTAGCTCAAACGTGGCCGGTAGACTAGGAATTGGTCGTTGGTGGAGGTGGTATTTGGTGGCTGACTGAAGCCTACGATTTCTTGTAATCTGGTCAAATTGCGTAATTAAGTTGTGTGTTTTTCAGTGTTGTTTTGAATTACTGCCGTTGTATGTGTAGTTGGACTGCTCCATGTCAAAGCTTGTAATTACTGTGAGTTGACATTGGAGCAAGTTTCTTGTACTGGCTACCTACCCCCCATACCCTCTTCACTTTGAGTATAAAGGCCGAGCCCTCTGTCACTTTTGTTCCACCAGCTGCAACCAAAAGAAAACCCAGATGGATCCTGAGTTGGGAGAGGTCACAGAGGAGGAGGGGGAAGCCGTCGATGCGAGGGCTGCAGCAGTGGAGCAGAGGAGGAGGAGGAGGAGGAGGCGCAGGCGCAGGCAGATGGCACAACATGCTGCCGAGGAGGAAGTGGATGCAGAGGTCAACAGACACCTTGCGCGCAAGGTGATGGATACCTGCAACTCCAATGAACTGGAGCTTCTTTTCCCAGAGGGCAAGGGAAGGAACCATGTTCAGATCATCAGTTGGGCTAGGGCTAGAGCAGCCACGGCTCCACATCCGTCCACTAGGGCTAAATGGCGTCGTTTCTTTGATCGTTATGATTGAAGTAGTGAATGTTATGTTTTTAAGATTTGTGTTGTGAAGGAGCAGATGTTTGAAATGAATAAATGAATTCAACCGTCTCCCCTTTGAATGTGTTGTTTTATCTACATATGTTTTGACATGTGCAGTTTTCGAACGGATGTTTTATCTTAAGTTGAACTAATTTGTGGTCAAAAGCTGCATGGTTTGTATAATTTTTCCTATCTATTTTTGCTCAAGTATAACTGCTTTATTTATAAATTTCTTTATATTAGTACTTGAACAATTCTATAGTTGAACTGATGGGCATCCTTTGTTTTGACTGGTATATTTTCATGTACATAGCTCGGAGAAGGAACTATACGCTGATGATGTTTGTAGAACCCCTTTTTTTGGTTTCGAGATTGCTGAACTTACATTCTGCTAATGATTTTAGGTTGTCAATTACCAATCAATTTTTTTTGTTGTATAACATTTTTTCTATCTTTTTTAGATGAATTTTGGATCACATTTTTTTAACAGTTAAATAATGATATTTCTAGTATTTTTTAGAATTAAAAGATTTTTATCTTTGCTGCACAGTATTTTTTACTTGAACCTTATGAATTGTAGTAGTTGAACTTTTTATAATTTTGCTTCTGAAATTTTTATTTACAAATTTGTGCTTTTAATTTTCCAAAAAAACATATGTATTTCTATTTTTTTTAGTTCTTACAGTTAAGATGTGTTTGAACTTTTTACATTATTTGTTTTTGAACTCATTTCTTGTGAGGTCTTTTTTAATATCTGCATTTTTTTGTCGTGTGTGATCGCCTGGAATTTTGTAATGGGGTGAAGTACTGTGTTGGGCCATCTGGCTGAGTCGTTGTTTTCGGCCCAGATAGCTCGTCCGCGCGGCTGTGCAGCATGGCGTGCGCGTGCGCTATGGGTTTTGTCCCACCTTGCTAGTCGAGGGGGTTCTAGACCAGTTTATAAGCGCAGGCGAGGCACACCAGTCGAACTCCTCTGAAAACTTACCAGAGCGCTTATACACGGCGCTCGCTCTCTCTCTTTGACCTGTGGGCCCTGATCGGTGGGCCCTGCGTTGTGCGGACTACTAGGGATTCGCCTATGGGCTCGAGTTCAAGTTATCTAGCAGCGTCAGGACCTGGGCCTGTCCTTGGGCGGTTAATTTCTTTATTTTTTGTTGTTTTGTTCAAATGTAGTACTTGACTCCACCAGTAAATTGGACTGATACTTTTTATGATCGTTGGGGCATCAATTTTTTTGTTTGAATCTAGTACTTGACTCCACCAGTAATAATGGACTGATACTTTTTTGTTCTAGTTCTTGTGAGTTTTTGTTCTAGGAACGAGCCGTAACATGACTTGCCCCCGCACCGAACCGCACCAAAGTGCATAGGTGTACTGACACATCTTCCTTGTATGGACTTGACCCCATTATTCTATCTTTTTAAGGGGTGTGTGGGTGCGTGTGGGGGGAGCAGAAATAACCGCACTGCGCCTGTCAAACGCGCGCACGGCCGCGTTAG